>NC_092051.1:123025826-123355826 GCF_003086295.3 Arachis hypogaea | reverse complement strand
TAACGAGTGTTCTAATCTTTGGTAAATAATTATATTAATTCAAATAGAATATTATTATATTCTTTGCTAGCACTATGAATATAATAATATTATAATTGAGAATATTAAATAATTAATTATTTATTCTATGATGAGTTTTAAATATAGACAAGATCCTAACTGATTCTATTTTAAATTAAGTTGTAATTTGATTTATAAGATTTGATCCTAAAATCAGTTACTAATCTCATACTATATAGATATATGTGGTAAAAGAAAAAGACACAACTTTTTCTTCTACCACCACATACACAAATATTCTAATTCTTAGTGAAGAATGGTTAGTGCAAGGAGTTGCAAGAAATTTCTCAGTTAAATCCATTGGTCAAGGAGTTGATAGCAAGGATCAGTCTCGGTGTGAATACATATAGTACCTTCGTACTATCGAAGGAGAAAGTTTCTTATTCACTAGGGTACTCAAGTATTGGCATCTAACCGATCTTATTTCAATAAAGTTTTAAGCACAAAATATATAAATAGGATTACTTTATTACTTCCACTGCATGTTATGAACACTTGTAATCCTACGGTGGTATCAGAGCTATGACCCTTTTGTGTATAAAATTTTATTGCCAAATTAATAGGATTAATAGGATTAATTTAAGTTTGCCAAATTATAGTGAATGTGATTCGTAATCCATGGCATGTGATGCTATTGTCAATATTGTAAACCCCGGTTAAATTAGTAGATAATTAGTCAATAAATTAATTTTTAATAAGGAAGATTAGAAACGCGAATATTATATCAAATTAGGATAGAGCTCATCGAAACGAGAATTTTGGCACTAATTTCGAAGAAAACGGTCCAAGATTGGACTGAATCAGGCCCGTAGGCCCAACCAGCCCAGCACATTTAAGTGACTTACAGGCTCTTCTTCCTTATTTTTAGAAGCACGTTGAAGCTAATAACAGGGAGAAGAAGAACGAAACATCCCCGAAACGTTACGGCAACTTTCCAATCCCCATAACTTCTCCGTCCGAGCTCCAATCGCCGCACCGTTTGTGGCCATGTATTTACCGCGTCGAGCTCTACGTTTCTACCGGAACAATTTCATAGGTAACTCGTTATTTCACACTCAGCCTTCATTTCCCCCAATTTTCAAATTTTGAGAAGGGAGGTTGAATTTCTGATGTTTTAGGATCCAATTAGCTTGAGAAAAACGTTCACTCTTGCTTATGTGAAGCTTGGGTAAGGTGAGGATACGATAATTCTATTTTATTTTCATTGAATTTGAGCTTTGAGTACTAAATTGGATATATATGTGTTATGAATGTGTATTAGGTTGTGAGTAAATAATTGGAGCTTGAAATTGTGAATACTGAAACTTGGAGGAAGCGGATTAGTTGAGGTTTTGAAGGCTGTGTTCTTTTAGGAAAATTGTCTTGGAATAATACTTGGGAATCGGCTAAGGTATGGTTTAGGTTTCTTGCATTTAATATATAATATTCTGTGAAAACTTAGGCTAGATGACCATAGGATAAGTTGGATTGCATGTGTATATTTAATGCTTACTATCCTGTTGATGAGCATGGTTGGTTTGGTGCTTGTTGATTAACTGGTGATTTGGCAAATTATTGATTTGAGGTATAACTATTGTGGAGGTTGTTGTGATAATGAGGTATTTTGTGTTAAAAGCCTAGGATTTGTGAACTATGATTCTTAGTTGAATTTTGGTTGTTGGATTTGAATATTGTATTAGTATAATTGTTTATCTGAGGTAGATTTATTGTGATGATTGTTATAATGATGAGGAAGGGTATGTTGGATTGAAAAGAATGCAGGTTTGGACCCGAAAAGGGTGGCAAAGTCCGAGTTTTAGAGGAGATGCTGCCGAAATTTTATAAAAAAAAATTAGAGATTTTGTTTATATGATTATTTATAAAGATTTAGATTCAAAGGTTATATGGTTTGATTTTGAGTTATTAAGAAAATGAGCATGTTTTAAGTTTGATTCATTTGGAAAAGAATGAATTATATTTTGAATTGGAACTATTGATGGGCGGAATAGGATGTGTGATAATGAAGGATAAGGATTGAATATGATTGACGTATAATGATGAATGAGATGCGATTGAGAATGATGTGGATGTTGATGAATTATAATTGAATTATTTATATGGCTTATGAATTTGAATAATCTAAGATACGAGATTCCCTGGATTAAGTGCCATGGCTTGCCACCACGTGTACCAGGTTGAAAACTCGATACTCTGTTGACCCTACAACGTAAGTGTGACTGGGCACTATATAAATTTCCGGGAATGTTATCCCCATTGAGCAATATTGATTATTTGAGAAAAAGCTATGCATAGACCCTTGGGGATGCACGTTGGGGGACAGTCTAAGGACAATTCAGACTTATCGGGTTGGCTGGATAACCGACAGATGAGCCTCATCAGCCATAGGACAGGCATGCATCATATGCATATTACTTGAATTACTTGCTTGTGCTTTAATTGGGTGTGCCTATCTGTATTTGCCATGTTAATGTGTATTTGTTACCTGCAGTAGTTGTAACCTTCTTGTGTTTACCTTTATCTATCTATTTGTCTGTGAAAATGCATGATGGAGTTGGAGGTATGGAGGAATGGCAGTATAGGACTTAGATTTAAGGTTAAGTTAAGTTAGGTTTAAATATTCTTGGAAAACCACCTTTTATGGCTTCTATTTAATACTTTAAGCTCTATAATCTGAGTGTCGGCATTCTAGGATTGCCTCTGGCATTCCCAGGATCTTATATATTATATGTGTGGTACCTTTATCATACTGAGAACCTCCGGTTCTCATTCCATACTATGTTGTTGTTTTTCAGATGCAGGTCGAGAGGCATCTCGTTAGGCGTCTGGACTCTTGAAATGGAATGGTTACATGGTTATTTTGTTATGCTATGATGTATATATATGTACTTGGTTTTCTCTCCGCATAACTTGTTCTTTTGATCCTCTTAGAGGTTTATGGAGAGGTAGGATTATGTATATGTACTTTTGGGTTTTGGATATGTATGTATATATGTGTAAATATTCTCCAGCCAGTCTTGACTTCGCAGGCTGAGTTAGGAGCTTGTTATTTTGTATCTTTGGCACTTTATTCCTACTTCTGTTATCATATGTTTAATAGTTATGTTTTCCTTAGCACGCAAGTTAACTCGTTCCTTGAGCGTTGCGCTTTTGTTTTGCGATTTTTATTTTCTCTATTCTTCAAGGCTCCTAGCATATTATAATTCTTCTGCTATTATATGTACTCATTTTATTTTAGAGGTCGTAATACCACACCACCTCTGTTTTACGACTTAAGCGTAAAGCTTTGTGTGGTAGGGTGTTACAAATATCATAAGTTTATATGGGATAAAACTATATGTATGTTAAGGAACATACTATTATTATTATTTTTATTTATTTATGAAATAAAACTAAAAAAAAAAGAATAAATAAATTTTATACTTTATTTACGAGGAGCTACCTGACAACCAAGAAATTCGTACTCAATGATAAAATTTATATAAGTATTTGATACATGAAATGAATTAATTTTTACTTGAACCTAGACAACTTAGAGGTATAAAATATAATTCGATTAAATAATGACGTGATAACCAGGTAATTATTTGAGATTAAAATTGTATATGATATATTTAATCATCTATTTAAAAATGTATGAATAATGACTTGACAACTAAGATATTCATTCATGATTTTAAATATTTTTTTAACACTTAATTTAAGAAATAAATATTTTTTAATTTTCTATAATAATAATTATTGTAGAAAGTATTATTTGTATGTGTGAATACGTACTTATATTTATTTTTTCCTTTTAGATTCATGAATAATATCTGCTCTATCACTGCGTGGTACTTGAAAATAACAAATCGGCTGGAGCCAATTATGATGATTGGTATCGTAATTTGAGAATTGTTCTCACGCATGAAAGGCTAATTGATATAATCAATAAGTCTGTTGTTACGGCCCCAGTTCCTAAAGAGGATGGAAGTATTGATAATGAGGCAACCAAGGCTTATGAGAAGTACTTGAAAAATTGTCTTACTGCCAAATACATTATTTTGGCATCTATGGGTTCTAATCTTCATAGGCAACATTAGGATATGGATCCACCAACTATTGTTGAACATCTTAAGAAGATGTATACTGCACAAAGTAAGACAGTCCGATATCAATTGTCCAAAAATTTGTTTAGATCCACACTTGATGTGGACTCTCTTGTTGGACCCCATGTTCTTAAGATAATTGATCTTATTGAACAACTTGAGAAGTTGGGATGCAAATTGAGCAAAGAACTTTCACAAGATTTTATCTTGCAATGTCTTCCAGAAACTTTTACACAATTTATTGTTAGCTTTAATATGATTAAAGTAAGCTATGATCTTCATAAAATGCTCAACATGCTAACTGATTATGAGAATCAAATTACATCTCAGGAAAATAAAGGAGTTGCTATAATAGTTGGTAGCTCTTCTAAGAAGAAAGAAAAGTGGAAAGCAAAAAAAAGGAAAGAATAATTCTAAAAGAGAACCCATGGCACCTAAAGGTAGTATGACCAAATCCAAGGGCAAAAAAGAAAAGGCTGACAAAAATGATGCTGAATGCTTTTATTGTAAAGGCAGAGGTCATTGGAAAAAAAACTGCAAGGAGTACCTTGCTTCTTTAAAAACCAAGGAAGAAGGTGAGACATGCTTGAAAATTATTTTCATGATTTCTTTAGCTACTATTAATTCTTCTATATGGGTATTAGATACCGGAAGTGCTCATAATATTTGCAATTTGTTGCAGGGACTATGAGTAAGTAGATGGCTAAAGAGGGGAGAAACTTACCTTCAAGTCGGGAACAGAGCAAATGTTGCTGCTGTAACTATAGAATCTATTTCTTTAGCAATGCCTACGGACAAGACATTAGTATTGGAGAATTGTCATTATGTTCTTAATTTTGTTGTAACTGTTATTTCTATTTCTCTGTTGGATAAATGTGGTTTTTATTTTAATATTAAAAATGACATTTGTTCTACTTATTATGGTGATGATTTATACCTAAATGGCTATCTCCAATATGCTATTTATATTCTTTCCAATTTAAATGGTAATTCTGTCATGCATGTTTCTACTCTCAAAAGAGATAGGGATAATCAAGTAAATGAATCATATCTTTGGCATTGTAGACTTGGTCATATAGAGGAAAAATGATTTCTAAGTTACATAAAGAAGGTTACCATAACAAATATTATTATGAATCATATGTAACTTGTGAATTCTGTCTAAAAGGAAAAATGACCAAAACTCCATTTATGAGACATAGAGAAAGGGCTACAGAATTTTTGAGACTAATACATACAGATATTTGTAAACCAATGAAAATTCAAGTCAAAAAAGGATATTCTTATTTTATCACTTTCACTGACGATATGTCTAGATATGGCTTTGTATATCTTATGAAACACAAATATGAGTCATTTGAAATGTTCAAAATTTTTTGTAGTGAAGTTGGAAATCAAACAAGTAAAAGCATTAAAGTGCTTAGATTTGATTGTGAAGGAGAATATCTAAATGATAATTTTCTTAAGTACTTAAAAAAGAATAAGATTTTTTTTTCAATGGACACCTCCTGGTACTCCACAACACAATGGTGTTTCAGAAAGGAGGCATCGAACTTTACTAGATATGGTTCGATCCATGATGGATTTTACTGATCTTTCATTAAATTTATGGGGCTATGCTTCAGAAACAGTGGCATATTTGCTAAATAAAGTACCCACTAAAGCAGTTTCTTCAACACCATATGAGATATGGAAAGGACGAAAACCAAATCTCAAACACATTAGAATTTGGGGATGTCCAGCATATGTTAAGAAATTGTAAAGTAATAAACTTGATGCTAGGTCCGATAAATGTAGATTCATTAGTTACCTTAAAGAAACAATGGGTTATTATTTCTATCACCCTTCTGACCACAAAGTGTTTGTGGCAAGAGGTGAAACTTGTTTAGAAAAGGAATTTCTTTGTGAAGGAAAACAAGGTGAAGAAATAGAACTTGATGAAGTTCAAGAAACCAATGAAATAGTACAAGCTCAAGAACATGAAATTCAAGTTGAGCAACTAACTTTGGATGTACTCAAACTAACACCAAATTTATCATCTTCAAGAGTTGAGAATAACGAACCGATAGTAGTTCACAGAGAGATTAATGAACCAATCCTTCAACTACCTTTGAAGCCGATTCAGCAACCTCCAAATTTGATACAAGAACTACCTCTTCGACGGTCCACAAGAGAACATTATCCACCATTGAGGCTAAACCTAATGGTACAAGATGATGTGAAAAATGGAATCGATTATGATGATAATGATCCTAAGACTTATGAAGAGGCAATGCAAAGTTTTAAAAGTCTAAAATGACAAAGTGCCATGGGATCCAAAATAGAGTCTACGAGGATCAATAATGTTTGGACTTTGGTTGAATCCTCAAAGAATATGAAACCTATTGGTTACAAATGGGTTTACAAGAAAAAGATTAGAGCAGCTGGTAAGGTAGAGACTCATAAAGCCCGTCTAATTATCAAGGAATACCGTCAAAAGAAGAGAATAGATTATGAAGAAACATTTTCTCTTGTGGCAATGCTTAAATCTATTCAGATTCTACTTGCTATAGCAGTATACTATGATGATGAAATATAACAAATAGATGTGAAAACAACTTTTCTTAATGGAGAACTCAAAAAAGAAGGGTACATGACACAACCTGAAGGTTTCACACTCCAGTCTGATCATAGAAAAGTTTGTAAGCTGCAATGCGTCATTTATGGGCTAAAGCAAGCTTCTAGAAGTTGAAACATTTGCTTTAATAAGATGATCGAAAAATTTGATTTTGTTCGCTATGAAGAGAATCCTTGCATATACAAAAAGTTTAGTGAGAGTACAGTCATTTTCTTAGTACTCTATGTTGATGACATATTACTAATAGAAAATGTACTAGTATTAAAAAATACTAAAATTTAGCTATCTCAGTAATTCTCCATGAAAGATTTGGGAGAAGCAGCCTATATTTTAGGAATAAAGATTTATAGAGATAGATCTAAAATGTTGCTCAGACTCTCACAGTCTATGTACATTGATACCATATTGAAAAGGTATAACATAAAAAATTCCAAAAAAGGCTATTTACCAATAGGCACTGAAATTACTCTCAACAAAAAAGATTGTCCTAAAATTCCTGAAGAAAAAGTACACATGAGTAGAATACCATATGCTAGTGCAGAAGAAGCTATCATGTATACCATGACATGTACACGTCCTGATGTCGCATATGCGCTAGGTGTAGCCAATCGATATCAGGCAAATTCGGATGAGAAACATTGGAAGGTGGTTAAATCCATTCTTAAATATTTAAGAAGAACCAAAGACCAATTCCTCATCTATGAAGATTCTGAACTTATACCAAAAGGATTCACTGACGCAAGTTTTGCCTCAGATAAAGATGATAGCAAATCTACTCCAGGTTATGTTTTCACCTTAAATGGTGGTGGAGTGAGTTGGAAAAGTTCCAAACAAACTACTATAGCTGATTCAATGACTGAAGCTGAGTACATAGCAGTAAGTGAGGCTGCTAAAGAAGCTATTTGGATGAAGAAATTCATAAACGAGATTAGTGTGGTGCCTTTAATTAAAGAACTACTTCCATTACTGTGCGACAATAATGGAGCCATTATAATAATAATAATAATAATAATTTATGATAGTATTTTGTTGGACATACACACTTATCTCCAACAATCTCCCACTTGCACTAGAACCATTGACAAATTGAATTTAGGTGCATACATGTATTTCCAACAATAGGTCGACCGGAAAAACAAATAACTCCAGAGATGAACATTTGCCCAACAATTATGCTAAACCTTATTAAATGTATGTCCTTGTCATCACGTAACTGATACCTAGGTCTAGTGACGGATCTAGAAAAATTTTGTCGTGGGAGCAAAAATATAATAAAATTAGGTATAGATATATTTTTTTTTTACTTCCCACAATACCCAACAAGTTAAGGACTAATCTATCCTGAATTTGAGTTTCATTTAAGAGGGCCAATGAGTTGCTACACATACGAGATGGAATTCGAACTCCTAATACTTGTTTAAGCAGACGACTAAGCTGATCACTCGATCAACCCAAATTTGTTTAAATATATTTAAAATTTTAAATTAGAACTATCTATACATATTGATAAGAACTCAAAATATACACAATCACTTATTATAATGTTTAAAATAAAAAAATAATTTCACACAATATAATATTCAAAATAATAAAAAAATAATTTATAATGGCTTTCTTTTTATTGTTAAGATGACTAAATTTTACTTTTTTATATATGTTCTTAAATAATTATTTTATTTTTTATTATCTTATATTTAACTATAAAATATACTTATTATAATCTTTATGGTATAAATAATTTTTTTTAACCAAAATAATTACTATAAACAAGATATTTTAATAATAAATATTAATAGAGTATATTAATATATAAATAATATGTTTTTATCTTAAATATTTTAAAAAGTCACTAATAATTTAAATTGTATTTAATTAGAAAATTAAGTTTAATTTAATTATTAACTAATTAACTAATATAATAAAATTAATTATCACTATTTTTTGAGTTTATTTATTTATTTATTTTTATTTTAATACTAAATTAAATTTAATGATATAATTATTATTAAATGTTAAGTTTAATAAAATATTTTTTCAACATAAAACACAAGAAAATTTCTCACTCAGTGATATTTATAGAAAAATAGGAATAAATTTATCAAAGTCTTGTACCTCAAGAATAGCATCAAGTTCACCTAAAATTTAGGCAAACTTTGTATAAATTAAAGTAACGCTAAGAGCTTTGACGAACTTTGAGCTATATGCTGAACGGTGAACTTCATAGAAACTCCAAAAAAAGAAACAAATTATAAAAAATAAAGATGTTTTAATCTACTAATATATTAAAATTGGATTTTCTCCAACTAATAAAAGTGAGGTGTCAATTTCTCATAAATTCATTTTTCCTCCAAAATAAAAGTACTATCCTCTCTTTTAAATTTATTTTAGAAAATATCTTTATTATAATTATATTATAATTATACTACAATTAGCATTTAATGAATAATGGATAATTATACTAGTTTAGAAAAATATCTTTATTATAATTATATAAAATCAATATTTAATACATTATCAACTAATGAAAGTGAGGTGTCAATTCCTCATAAATTTATTTTTCCTCCAAAATAAAAGTACTATTCTCTCTTCTAAATTTATTTTAAAAAATATCTTTATTATAATTATATTACAATTATACTACAATTAGCATTTAATAAATGATGCATAATTATACTAATTTAGGAAAATATCTTTATTATAATTATATAAAATTAATATTTAATGCATGATCAACTAATGAAAGTGAGGTGTCAATTTCTCGTGAATTCATTTTTCCTCCAAAATAAAATCACTATTCTCTCTTCTAAATTTATTTTAGAAAAATATCTTTATTATAATTATATTACAATTATGCTACACTTAGCATTTAATGAATAATGCATAATTATACTAATTTAGAAAAATATCTTTAAATAAATTATATAAAATCAATATTTAATACATTATCAACTAATGAAAGTGAGGTGTCAATTTTTCATGAATTCATTTTCCCTCCAAAATGAAAGCACTATTCTCTCTTCTAAATTTATTTTAGAAAAATATCTTTATTATAATTATATTACAATATTACAATTATATTACAATTAACATTTAATGAATAATGTATAATTATACTAATTTTGAAAAATATCTTTGTTATAATTATATAAAATTAATATTTAATGCATTATTAAACTAATTATCAATCAGAAATATTTTTAATCATTTTAATTATATTGATACAATTCTAATTCTCATTTATTATACAATAATTTTATTAGTGACAAGTTGTTACGTTAATAGTGACCCATTTATATTGATATCAATTGATGATGATGATAATAATAATAATAATTAAATACTAAAATAATTGCCAAATATTGTTTATCTAGCTTCAATTAGTTAACAAATTTAATTTTAGTTGCTATATTTTATTTTCTACATAATTATGTTAATTGTCAATCATTATACATAAAATTAGCATTTAATACATGTTAATTGTCAATAATTTTTTTAATTATACATCAAATAAATATTTAATACATAATTATGTTAATTGTCAATAATTTAATTTTTAATTATTGTAATATAATTTTAAATTAGCATTTTCAATTATTCTAATTATGATAGAAATGTATATGATATGATAACAGTTTATTCAATTACGTTAAATATATGATATATAACGTAAATAATAAAAAATTAACTTCATAATAACTAATTTATATAATTATTTTTGTTCTAATAAAGGGCTATATATAGTGTTTTTTTTTTGGTTCGTGAGTTTAGATATGAGAGTCAACTTATATTTTTTAATTTATTATTCTTTCTTGACTACTTTATAGAATAAGAATGTATTCTTCGTTTTTCATCGAAGTTGATCCTTTTAAGGTACACTTTATAATTTTTTATAGTATTTTTTGTAAGAACCCGATTTTCAGTAAACAGACTTTTCTGGATCTTTTAAAATTTATTTCACAAAATTCCGAACCACGGCTCAATAAGAAATAGTGAGGCTGGCCCAACGGTAAAAAATAAAAAAAAAAACAAAATAGAAAAAAGCCATTAATAAAGTCCAAATTGACTTTATGGGGGTAATTAATCCCCCTAAATCAAGTTCGACTAGTAAACAATAAATATTAGTTTACTATTAGTTTGTTTTTCTCACTAGAGACTTTTTGAGGCGGAAATTCACTTTTAGTGATGTTTTTGCGCATGACGAGAAAAACTCTAGTAGCCAAAAATTTCGGAATCAGTGGTCAAAATAATTTCTACCCAACTAAATGTGCCTCAAGATTTATATTAGCATTCATTCATGATTTAGTCTTTTAAGAATAAATATTAGCCATTAATTATTTTACCGCAAGGTAAAAGTTATCCGAACCGAATTTCTGATTAGTATTCTGCAAACAACTTCTAGAGATCCCAAATCTTCTTACTTGGCATTCAAGTAACTTGTATCTCCTTCTCAGCCTCTATACCGAGACTATATCAGCCTTTTACCCCTTTCTGTTGTGTTTTTATCCTCGAGTAACTAACTGCGGTTAAATGTGGATAAGCTCGACACGCAAGTGCTTACCAAACTTCCTCGTTTTCACGCCCCTTATTCATTGAAGCCCAGCCCTTGACCACGAAAATTGCAGCCACTTTTATCATAATAAATTCAGCAACACTTTGATTTTTTATTTAAGGAAGCATTGGCCACAAAATTCACAAAATACTTTACACATTTTTACACTCTTTTGACCGAAATCTTGAGAGAGAAAGAGAGAAAATTATTGAACTTATTCTCTGTGACCCAGCCCCTATTTTAACTCTTATTCCATTGTTCTTTATATTTTCTTCAAGGACTCAAACCATACAAGCACAAACTGTTGCCTGTTTTCGCTAATCCTTGCGTTTATACCGAAATTTCGGCTAGGTAAACTCTTGTTCTTTCTCCTTTCCTTTTCTATTTTAAAAATAGTTGATATGATAAATTCCTACTCTCCTCCATGTATAGAAAAATCCTCTTGAAGCACCCGTAGAGCACGCCTAAGGAGTTAGAGAAATTCGAGCTCAAAGTGGTTGAATTTCGACCTTTTTGTGACATTTTAGGCCAAAAACGAAACTCACCACCACCAGCTATGTGTTCTGCCCTTGTGTACACATTTTTTAGTGTGAGAAATGTTTACTAATTAAATTACATAAGAGGTAAGGGTTATGATTAGTTAAAGTATGTTTGTGCTTATTTTCGGTATTTATATGAGCCACTTTGTGGTGATTTTGTACTTGATTCTTAATTCTAAAAATTTAGTGATGCTTCTCTATTTTTGGACTATTATTTGAGTGACATATGAAGCTTATTTGCCTTTGAAAATTGTATGAAACCACTAAATTATTTGGAGCACTTGGGGTTTAATTTTTAAGTCTTAAAAGTCACTAAAAATGGATAAAAATAAAAAACTGCAC
The DNA here is from genome assembly GCF_003086295.3 of Arachis hypogaea. Taxonomy (NCBI): domain Eukaryota; kingdom Viridiplantae; phylum Streptophyta; class Magnoliopsida; order Fabales; family Fabaceae; genus Arachis; species Arachis hypogaea. The sequence continues at coordinate 123,343,634 of NC_092051.1, read as the reverse complement.
CCCTAAAAATTTAGTCACTAAATCATAATGAAAGTCATGTGTATAATGGTTAATAAGAGGTTAGAAAATTGATTTTAATCCTATGGAACAAGGTGTAAAAGTAAAAAGAGTGTTATGGTCATTTTTGGATAAAAAGAGGGTTAAAAATATAATTTAATTGAAAGATAAGCAAAATTCTGAACTTAGTATCATTAAAAATAAATTAGTAATTATATAAATTAATTGAGTTAAAATTATAATTACAATAAAATTTCGGGCCTAAATAAAAGTTTTAGTAAAAATTAGAAGTAAAACGGTAAAAAGCGGTAACTAGAATAAGTAAATAAATTAATAAAGGATAAAATGATCTTTTAGGTCTCTAAGGGTAGAATTGGAATTAAATAAAAATATTAAGATTAACCCGATAACATTTTGACGGTAAATCAGGTTAAACGGTAAAACTAGAGTACTTCAGGGCATATTAGTAATTTTAAGCATAAAGTCAAAACTAAAAATTATTAATTAACTTAATGGAAGGTAAGAAGGTCTTTAGTAAAAGTACGAGGGTAGAATGATAGAGTAATAACACTAATAGTGAAAGCGTCACTAAAAATCTAAAGAAAACGGTAAAAGAGAAGTCATGTACAAAAGGACAAAATTGAAAATATATAAAACTACTAAGGTAAAATGGTAAAATATGTGACAAGGCTGAGACATTTTAAGAAAGAACCGGGCACAAGTTTTATTTAAAGAGAAGGGCAGAGAAGTCCCTTAGAGAAAAATCTTATTGAGATGTGCTACGGAAAAAGAAATGTAAACCCCAAGGTGCTTAAGGTTGTTTGGAGGCGGGTATTACCCACTGACTGTTAAAACTCTATTTTCTCTTTGTGCATATATTATGGCGTCAAGCTTTGCAACGATTGCCTATTGTCATGGAATGCTGGTATTTTTAACCACATCGACACGTATACACGGATGGATGCAATTGGAAAACCATATCTAGGACTAGTTCCTAGGTAACGTTGGGTTGCAGGTAGTCAACCGACGCATGAGCTCATGGCCTGCATAGGACCAGACATGCATCATACTTGGTTGCAGCATTATCTATGTTTGTGATTGCTTACTTGTACCTGTGATTGTATTTTGTCTGTGCTTCTTGTATTCCGTACTTTGTTACTATTCGGCTATATACTTGTGCATGTACTTGTTTGTGTGACTTACCAACCTAATTGGGCGAAGTCTTAGACTTAAGTTGCGGAACCCCTTAGGATTTTTGTGTAGTACCTTGTTGGGAACCTTAGGTTCTCTCCCCTTACTTTCTCATTCCGCAGATGCAAACCGGCGAGATTTTCTTTGAGTTTCCAACCTTGGGACTAGCGAGCAGCAGTAGCATTACCGGAGGGTCAGAGCGACTTCTCTTACTTCCACATAGTACTTCCACGTTTCTTTAGCTACTAGCGATTGATGACCAATAGTAGTTATAATAGTAGCAGTAGTAGTTGTTGTCTTTGCCCTTGCTTTGTATAGACTTTTAGAAGGTTATGTGCTTTTGTAAATACCTATATAAACAAGATAGAATGGGTCCTGGACTAGGGTGTCTCTTGTAAGTCGAGGCCTGTTAGTATAAATATAGAGTCTGTAAATATTTTCATGAATAAGCAATGATGTAACCCAATGTGAATTGTAACACCCTAATTACCCTAAACCTTACCTCATGCCATAAAGCAAAGGTTAATTAGAGGTCACGACAATCCTAAGGCTTATATATTAATATATATAGAAGGAAATAATAATTCTAGAGGCCCGATGAAGAAATAAGCTCAAAATCAGAGTTTTAAAAGCGCGAAACGTTCACACGAAGCTACAAGCTTAAGACACAAGATAAAGATACAAAATAACAAGATGTAAGTATATAAGAGAGTATAATAAATCATAAGATACTAGCCACAGTCCGTGGAGTTTAGGTCGACTAGTTAAATACTGACATACAGAGTTTTGAAAGTAAAACAGCTTATATAGAATATCTCTCATAAAGTTAGCCTCTAAGGTAAAATAAAATACAAAAGTGAGAGTACTAATAAAAATAATCAAAAGACTCCAAAACATGATAAAGGTCCTCCGCTCTGTCACCATCGAGCAACTCACCGAGTTGGCTTGCGACCTGCATCTGAAAAACAACAACAAAGTATGGAATGAGAACTGGAGGTTCTCAGTATGGTAACTGTTCATACATCGGTTTGAGCTATAAAGGACCGGGTTGGCCGACCTCTTGGAAGGTTGGCCCATTACCGACCTCTTTGAAGGTTGGCCCATTACCGACCTCTGCACAAAGAGTTCGGCCAAATCGCCATAAGAGGCCCAAGCAGGCCCAAACAAAGGGGCACAGGCCAATCTAAAGGCATTCAAAGCCTAGAAAGGATAAAAGCGGTTTCCCTTAAAGATAATATGACTTCACTCAAAGATAAGATAAGATAACTATCTTATCTCAAAGGAAGATCACTCCACTCTACTATAAATACACTAGAGCACCCAGGTATAACTCATGTTCTAATTCTACTAAAAAACTGTCTAAAGCACGTGCTAACTTAAGCATCAGAGTCTCTTGTAGGTACCACCACCCTCCGGTGACGAAGGATCAGCGGCATCACCAAGTCCAACAAATCGGACACGTCAGCTCCGATCACCACAGCAGATTTCATCCGAGATCGACCTTCAGTTTCAGGTAAACCCTCGGAACATTGGCTCCGTTGCCGGGAAACCTGGAAGTCATCCCATCATCATGGCGGACAACCTTGACAACGACCACAATTCTGATCTGGAGAACAGAACGCCGCATAAGAACGCGGACATCACATCAAAGGATACACTTCAACCGAATGGAGACAAGCATTCCCCAAATGAAGAAATTCTGGATGCCCTACAAGCTCAACAGGATCGTCTTAAACAACTCGAAAAAGAGGCCGAGCATCAACGGAAAGCCGAGAAAGACCTCCGGAGAGAAACTAGGCGACGCCGAGAGCTAGAGGACAAGCTCCTAAAGCTTGAGGCTGATCTTAAAACCATCTAGACCAGTCACGATGACAGCTCCCACAAGGATCAAGATCCCTTCACCAGAGAGATCATGAAAGCTAAAGTTCCAAAGGATTTTAAAGCTCCCGACATGACCCCGTACGACGGTACCTCCGATCCAAGCTATCATCTCAGCAATTTCAGAAGCAGAATGTATCTCACCGATGCCTCGGACGCTATTCGATGCAAAGCCTTCCCGACTACCCTAACAAAGACAGCTATTAAGTGGTTCGACAATTTGCCTCCTAGATCCATCATAAGTTTTGACGACTTGGCCAAAAAATTTCTTGTCAGATTCTCCATCCAGAAGGACAAAGCCAAACACGCTCCAAGCTTGCTGGGAATTAAACAAGGAGATCGGAAAAGCCTTCGCAGCTACATGAAAAGATTCAACAAAGCATGCCTTGACATACAAATTAACAGAAGCGGCCATCATGGGACTCATTAATGGCCTAAGAGAAGGACCTTTCAGCCACTCAATATCCAAAAAGCATCCAACATCTCTAAACGAGGTACAAGAACGGGCAGAGAAGTATATCAACATGGAGGAGAAAGCTCAAAAACCGGATTCTCCTAACCCACCACAGGACAAGGATAAAGAATCCAAGAAGAAAGAAGACCAACCCACTGAGAAATATGCAACACTAAGAAGATCCCACCACCTCGCCCAATCAAAAACAAAAGAAAAGGAAGTCGGTCAGAGTATTGCGAATACCACCGAATTCTACGAGTGATTCGACCTAAAGAATGTCATAGAAAGATTGGCACGAGAAGGGCAACCAGATCGGTTCTTAGCCAATAAAGCGGATAAACCGAGAAAGAGAAGAAGGGATGAAGAGGTCGGATGAGTTGAACGTCCACCTCACACCGAAGAGGTCGGACGAGTTGAACGTCCACCTCACACCCCTGAGAGACATATTCATATGATAAATGGAGGATTCGCAAGAGGAGGAATCTCTAAATCATCTCGCAAAAGACACCTCAAAGAGGTATATTAAGGAAGGGAGAGAGGTTTGAATAGGACAACGGAGTGCGAACAAGCCTTTTGAGATTTCAAAAAATCTTGGGGCAACCACCCATTCTTACCCGACCACGGGAAAGTGAAGAACTCATATTATACCTCGCAGTAGGAAGTCGGGCAATAGCCTCAGCACTAGTCAGAGAAGACGAAAGTGGGCAACAACCCGTCTACTATCAGCAAGGCTCTACAAGGGGACGAACTAAACTATCAAAAGATAGAAAAGTTCACCTACGCCTTCATACTCACTTCTCGACGACTCCACCCATACTTTCAAGCTCACACTATCAGAGTTCGGACCAACCAGCCATAAAAGGCATCCTACAGAGAACAACTCAGATAATTCGGGGGACCCTGGACAAAACCAGAGAACAACTCGGATAATTTGGGGACCCTGGACAAAACCAAAGAACAGCTCGGACAATTCGGGGGATATGAGGTCTGACACATACCTCGGAAACAGAATGCCCTAGCTGATACACTTTCAAAACTAGCCAGTACCAACAGCTCGAACAATTTGGAGGATATGAGGTCCGATATATACAGAATGCCCGAGCTGATGCACTTTCAAAACCGGCCAGCACCAAACCAGGGGGCAATAATAGAAGCCTCATCCAAGAAACACTGAAAAATCCATCAATCTCGGAGGAAGAAAAGGTCCTAACCATATCAGGTCAGGGTCAAGGATGGATGACACCCATAATCAACTACCTCAAGTCAGAGACACTCCCCACAGATAAGAAGGAGGCCAAAAGGCTAGTACGAGAAGCACAATACTACACCCTAGTGCACGACGTCCTAGAGGAAGTCCATGGAGGCATGTGCGGCAACCACCTCGGGGCAAGAGCTCTTGCCAAAAAGGATACTCCGAGCTGGTTTTTACTGGCCGACCTTACAAAAGGAAGCAACAAAGTTCGTCAAGACATGCCCACCATGCCAGAAGCATGCCAAACTTCCATATAGCCCCACCAGAAAAGCTCCCACAAGTCCTATGGGCATATCGGACAACATCACATCCAACCACCGGAGAATCACCATTTCGACTTGCTTACGAAATGGAGGCAATGATTCCTATGGAGGTAGAAGAGGAAACCCCTAGAGTGATCCTCTACAACAAAGATACCAGCTCCCAAACTCAAATGGAAGAGCTTGACCTACTTCCAAAAGTCCGAAAAAGAGCTCAGATTAGAGAGGAAGCACTAAAGCATCGAATGGAACTAAGGTCAGTCAGGAGAAGGGAAGCTAGCAGCCAACTGGAAAGGACCATACCAAGTTTTTTAGAAGTACTGGGGAAAGGTCACCACAAAGTGTCCGACTTCGAAGGGCGAGAGCTACCAAGGTCATGACATGCCTGCAATCTAAGAAGGGCGCCAGGCCGAGATCTAAAAGATTGCCCGACCTAGAAGAGTAAGCACTAACATGTACACACTCTTATTCATATCTTTATTTTATTGTTTAAAAGTTTGCAGATTCCCTAAAAAGTTTCCTACCAAGACGCATTAATCTGAGCGCAAGAATTCTTCGGTGTGAGGTGGATGAAGTCGGCAAGATGAGAACCAAACTCATTGCCCGATCACGACAAGGTCGGCAAGATGAAAACCAAACTCATCGCCCGATCACGACAAGGTCGGCAAGATGAAAACCAAACTCATCGCCTGATCACGACAAGGTCGGCAAGATGAGAACCAAACTCATCGCCCGATCACAACAAGGTCGGCAAGATGAAAACCAAATTCATCGCCCGATCACGACAAAGTCGGCAAGATGAAAACCAAATTCATCGCCCGATTACGAAGAAGTCGGACCAAACCGATCAAAGCGACAAAAGTTATAAAAAGTAATCCATAGAAAGAGGCCTGACGAGGTCTGATTAAAAATGAATTACTAAAAATAACGTAAGAAGAATAGACAAAAGAAGTCGGACCAACTAAAAGCGTGCGCTAAAAGGGACACAGTTTCACCCAAAAAGCCACGACTCCACGACAAGGCTATCAAAATTGTTCAGACTAACTAAAAAGTGCTATCCGAGAACACTAAAAAGTCGTCGGACAAATTAGCCCTAAGGATCACCTCGACCAAGCAGAAAGTGGACAACCAAAAGTGATCAAAAGAGGTCGGACAGCAAAGTACCAACACTCTATAAAGATCCACAAAGGCATGATCCAAAAGGCGAGGATAGAAAAATCCACATTACCACTCAAAGAAAGTCGAACGAGGAACGAACATGACAATAAAGGAGCAAAAACGCTTCGCATTTAAAAAACTCACAAACAGAAGAAAGGATCGAACCAAGATACTTGAGCACGACTTCCCCAAAGAGATCGAAGCTCTGAAAGCACGATCCCTCGGAAAGGTCCGAACTCAAGCAGGGGCACTGTTCATACATCCCGTTTGAGCTATAAAGGACCGGGTTGGCCGACCTCTTAGAAGGTTGGCTCATGACCGACCTCTTGGAAGGTTGGCTCATGACCGACCTCTTGGAAGGTTGGCCCATTACCGACCTCTTTGAAGGTTGGCCCATTACCGACCTCTTCACAAAGAGTTCGACCAAATCGCCATAAGAGGCCCAAGCAGGCCCAAACGAAGGGGCACAGCCCAATCTAAAGGCAGTCAAAGCCTAGAAAGGATAAAAGCGGTTCCCCTTAAAGATAAGATGACTTCACTCAAAGATAAGATAAGATAACTATCTTATCTCAAAGGAAGATCACTCCACTTTACTATAAATACACTGGAGCACCCAGGTATAACTCATGTTCTGATTCTACTAAAAAACTGCCTAAAGCACGTGCTAACTTAAGCATCGGAGTCTCTTGCAGGTACCACCACCCTCCGGTGACGAAGGATCAGCGACATCACCAAGTCTAACAAATCGGACACGTCAGCTCCGATTACCACAGCAGATCTCATCCGAGATCGACCTTAAGTTTCAGATAAACCGTCAGAACAGTAACAGTGCCTAGTAATGTAAGATATAAGACCCCGGGATGCTAGAGGCAATCCTTGAGCTTCATATCAACACAAGATTCAACTTAAAGCATAACTATAATCAAACCATAACTTAAAACCATAATAAAAGGGGGTAAACTAACTTAAGAGATTTCTAACTATCAGTTCACCGCTGTCCCATAGCCTTCGCCAGCCTAACCACCATGCGATCCCATCGCCACCGCCTTTCGATCCTCCTTAATCCCAGTAGAAAACATAAGTAATAGCAATGCAAGTAAAGCACAAGTATAACATGTATATCCAGTAATTCAGGAAGCAACTAAGCATGTTATATAATTAGGCAAACAATTCAAGTCAGCAAAGCAAGCAATCAGATAGAAGATGCACATGTTGAATGCCTATCGTATTGGCTGTGATATCACATTGTCGGTTCAACTGCCAACCCGACACACCTCCATGGAGATGTCGCCCCTAGGTATCATAATGGGAACCCCCGAGATATCGTGCCTGGATCACGGTCCAGAATGTCAGTGCCTGCATACTATAGTGATTCCGAAGGGATGCGAGCGGGATACTCTTGCCACGGACCTCACATCTCAACGTAAGCGGGACTAACCACCGCCTTTACGCCGCTGTTGCAACCTCAACAGGCGGGATCCAACCGCCGCCCCTGCCAGGTGAATAATGTCTCAACAATTTTAGTATAACTATATTACATAAGTGGTTTTCAAAATCATTTTATTTAATATATCAGTGATCCATCTTTCCATTCCGAGTCCCAAACTCATCTCAACCACCATCAATTCATAATTTCCACAATTCATTGTCAGTGATCATCAACACAATACTCCGCCTTTTCACTAAACCAAATCCATCCTCAGTACTCTAGAAACCTACGTCTCCATTTTCTAAAATTTTTACAAGAAAAATATCTAATTAAACTTACCTAAAGCATCCCCATGTTTTGACACCTAAAAACAAGCTAAAGGATTTTAGATAAGTATCACGAAAGTTTACAAGCTTGTCGGGAAGGTAAAACAGTTAAAAACAAGATTTTTATTGAAGAACAGGGCAGTGTGCGTACGTATAGGGTTGTGCGTACGCATAGTAGTGTGTGTACGCACAAGAAGAAAACGTTTTCATTTTAAACACTCGTACAGATACGTGCGATCGCCCTGAACAGACTGCCAATCCCAGCGTGTGCATGTGCACGAGGTTGTACGCACAACTTGCAAATTTCACAAGGTGTGTGTGCGCACTAGAGTGTGCTAGCGCTCCCAACAGTAGGCATCTCCCTGTGTGTGCGTGCACACAAGGGTGTGCGTACGCACGTTTTCAAGATTTTCACAGGGTGTGCGTGTGCACAGTGCTGTGCGTACGTACAAGTTAAAACACAGCCACTGTCCAGAGCGTGTACACAGCAGTGTGCGTGCACACACAAACCAGAAATCACAAATTCTGCAACATCATAGAATTCAAATTTCTAACACCAACTTCCAACGATCATATCTTTCTCTACAAAATTTAAATTTCTACAAAATTTATATCATTTTAAAGCTCTTTAAAATATCTTTTTTTTTATATGAAATTCATTAAGTTTCAAAAACTGTAGTTCAAGATATGATCCATTGAAGTTCATCAAAAACCCATTTTTACCAAAGACAACAAGGTTCACAACTTACCAAAATTTACAACCACAACAAAATCAAAACCACGCCAACTTCAACTCACATCAATTCTTACCATTTGTATCACATTCCACCACTCATATCATCAAATTCTCAAACTTAAATATCAATTATATCGCCCTAAACCATTTCTCAAATTACAAACTCATCAATCATCATTCTATCACTACTAATAATGAATATCAACTTCAATTTCAATCTCCAACATCATTTATCAAAATCAACACCAAAATCCATCAAAATAACCCAAAATTATCAAATCATCATATATCATCATACAACAAATCCAACAACCAATTTAATCCAATCCTATCCTATGGGTCAGTAGCCTAAGTGTCCAGAGATATTATATATTACATAGAGAAAACTGAAACCATACCTTGGCCGATTCCCAATATGCACTAAATCACCAAATTGAGTCCAACTTAAGCCTCCAATTACCAACAATCAATCCAAAGCTCCCAATAAGTGCAAACAAGTGCCAGAACTTAACTAAAACCATATAAATTACCATAGATCAATACCTAGAGTTTCTAAATACACAAATTCACAAGGTAAAGAGCTTCTTTACCTTTTTCAATGGTGTTTGAGGCACAAACCACCAATAGCCCAACCTTAGAGACTGCCTAATCAATCAAAACACAAAAATTTCCTCAAAACCGAAACCTATATTTTCAAATTTCTTAGGGCAGAAAATTGGACAGATATTTGCAAGAAGCTTACCACAATACCTAGCTAGAAATGACGGGCTCAGCAAGAGTTTTGCGTAGCCACTGACGGCACGCGAATCGGAGCAACGTAGCTCAAGTTATGGTTGAATGAAGTTGAAGATGAATAGTGAATTGTGGAACCCTACCTCTCTTCTCTCTTTTTGCGTTGCTGCTGGTTGTGTTGTGTTAAAGTGGCTAAAATGGCCACTTAGTGCACTTATATAGTGTTGGGCTTGGGTCCAACTTGGGCACGGTCCAATCCGTTAGCGTTTTTGGCCCGTTTTACCCCAATTTCGGGCCAAACTTTTAAAATTAGTGCCTGGTTTTTAATTGTAAATATTTTCCTAAGGGTTTCTACTATTTTTCATTATTCTCGCATAGTACCAGACAGATTTAAGCCGATACTGCCAGTTAATTTATCAATATGCGTTTTTACGCAATTTTTCGAAGAAAATTACATTTTCCAACTCAGAAAAATCTACTGAGTCCAAATATCATATTTATATTTTCTAATTAATATTATAAAATTTTGAACCTATTTTGGACAATTAATTTATTATTATTTTACGTTAATTAATCGGTTAATTAATTCACGGTTCTTACATGAATTATGATGTACTAAATGATCCTTCGAGCATATATGTATGATGATTGTTACGTTGGGTAACTGGAGATTAGTGGACTAGAATCGTTGGGTTGGCCCAATCGTCTGAAGAAGGAAGTCTCCGACTTGGTTCGCATTAGGGAGCCTCCGTCCGACCAGCGTGTATGAGAGAATGGGGGTGGCACCTGCAAAGACACTCCGATGCTTAAGTCAGCAAGGGCCTAAGCAGGTTTAGAGAGTATTGGAACTTAGAGATACCTGAGGGGTGTCAGTGTATTTATAGTGGTGAACCAATAACCACCGCTGGAGTAGTTCCATCTTTTAAGGAGGATAACCGTTTCTTTATCTTAGGAAAGTTGAGATATGGCTCCTGGAAGTGGGTTGAGAGATTTTAGGGGTAGTTACTTATTTGAATAAATGTTATCTGCCAGCTAATCTTCGATCCCAACTTCCTCGTAGTGAAGTTTGTGTTGAATCTGACCTCTTTGGAGGAGGTCGGTTACGGGTGAAGACCAATCTATGGATTGGGCCCTTTTTATTCTATTAGGACCTGGGCCTTTTAGTGTTGGGTCAGGGTATGAATAGTGCCCCTACTCGAGTCCGATCTCTTTTGTTAATGAGTTGGATTCGAGTATTTGAACTCGGGCTTGCAACCGATTTGGTGAAGAACCGAGGTGATTTTTCGAAATCGACGTGATTTAAATTCCTCAACAGTTGCGTCTAATCAAACTTCGCGTCTGTTAGAGGTTTCGTATTTACACGTAGGGAGCAGTTACATTGGTAACGGCGCATTTCTTAAATGATCATGTTCATTTACCATTATGCCCCTGGCGTGTTTATAAATATTTTTCCCTTTCTTTCTTTGTTTCGTTTCCGAAAGCTTTTCCACTTACACTCTCTGTTCGAAAAACTCTTTCCTTCTTCGAGTGTTTTGGTTATTGTCGCATCTGCCTTCTTTGCAGCAAAAGGTCAGTTCTTTTTTATTCTCCTCTTTTACGAATGCTTTTATTTGCATATTTTTATTTTTAGAGGAGTGTTGACTGTAGGCCTAGTGACTCTGTTTTATTGAGGAACTTACTTTAGGCCCTTTAGAGACCTTGTTTTGATTTTTTTCCCTTTTTCTTTGTAGGCTTCGTCACCCTTTTACTAGATTAAGATGTCTTCCCTAAAGTCCCTTTCACAGTGGGTGGATGGCACCGTTCTGGGGGAGAACCCCTTAGTAGACACCGACTACATTACTAATCTGCGTACCCACCATAGGATCTGTGTTCTTGATGAGGATGAGCCAAAATACGAATTGACTGCCCCGGGTCCAGAAGATCGGGTTTGTTTTCGGAGGGCTTCTGATACTGACCCTCATTTCTTTTTTATGTACGAAATCCTTTTTACCCGCCTGGGAGTTTTTCTACCTTTTTTTGATTTTGAGGTAGCTATTTTGTCTCACTACCGTGTTGCTCATACCCAACTTCACCCCAACTCTGGGAGTTTCCTAAAGATTTCTCAACTTGTCAGCCAGGCACTGGATTTTCCGACTTCTTTGAAAGTCTTCTTTTATCTTTTTCATATGACCAAGCCCTTTAGTGGGCAGAACAATAAGCAGTAGTGGGTGTCTTTCCGAGCTATTCAAGGTCAGAGAATTTTTAACCTTTTTTATGAGTCCTTCCATGATTTTAAAAACTTCTTTTTCAAAGTTCAAGCCGTAGAAGGTCCCCACCCCTTTTTCCTGGATCAATCTTCTTTTCCTCGCTTTCCCCTTTATTGGTTAGAGGCTTCTCCTGTGGAGAAGTATGGTCCGAATGATCTGGACGAGGTTGAGAAGCTTATTGTGGGGTTCTACCGAGAAGTTTGGAGAAGGGCCCCTTATCTGGATACAAGAAAATTTCTTTAAGGGTCCCCGAGTTTTGTTTGGACCCAAATAGGTAGACTTTGTCGCTTTTTTATTTTCTCGGACTTGACTTTATTTGCTTCCGACTTCTTTTGATATGTGGACTGATTCCTTGCTTTCTTCTTTTTCAGAAATGGTGAAGAAAGCTTTTAACTCCTCCTACCAGAAGGTCCAAGACGCCAAGAAGAGGTCTCGGGCGCGGGTGGACGCGGCAAGGGCTGCCGGCACTCTTCCTCCTCCTCCTCCTCCTCCTCCTCCTCCTCATCCTCCTCCTCCTCACAACTTGGGGACCTCCTCTTGTCCCATCATGGTATCCTTTTCCTCTACCTCTTCTCTTCCTTCTCCTCCCCCTCATCTCCGATCTTCCCCTGAACCCGAGAAGAAGAAGCGTAAGACTTCTGGCTCTTCTTCTGGGGCTACTACGTTCGATGGTCCTCAATTTGTCCGGAACCCTGTCTTTCCCCATACGTCAATCAGTTTGGAGGATGCTATGGTTCGGAACCATCTGAATGTTATAGTTCAGGGGAGTGTCCGGGCGGCTGGGGTGTGTACAAAACTCCTTGATATCTTGGAGAAGACTCCCTTTAACTCTTTGGGTTCTGCTCAAAAGGTGAAGGAGCTTGAGGGGAGGATTTTCCTTTATCAGGAGGAGGAAAAGAGGCTGAAGGAGGAGGTCGCCGAGTTGAAAGGGGAGAGGGATCGGCTTTGGGAGAGGGAGAAGAAATTAATGGGCCAGTATGTCATGGCGGATGGCCTTAAGGAGAAGGCTGAGCAAAACTACGTGAGGCTCTTTGGGGAGAACCTCGACTTGAAGAAAGAGCTTGCAGGTTGTCGGGAGGCTTTCCAGAATTTGGAGGACTCGGTGGCTGAAGGTGCGGAGGAGGCTTGGAGGGTTTTCAAGGAGCAGGTCGGGGTTCTTGCTCCCGACCTGGACCTTTCTCCCCTTGACCCCGACAAGATTGTAGTTGATGGGACCCTCATCTCTCCTCCCCGACCTGAGACTGACTTCGACTTGAAGACTCGGGGGCAGAGAATCATAGAGTCTCCTCCGCGACAGGAGGGCCTTTCGAGTTCCTCGGAGGTTCCTTCTCAGGGTCTTGATCAACCTGCTCCATCTTCCGCTATTGTTGCTCTGACTTCTTTCCCTGCTGATCCTCCTTCTGGTGGCGATGGTCCTTCTTCTGGTGGTGCTGATCTTCCTTCCAACTGATATATTTGGTTATTGGGGCCCGGCCTGTGGGCTCCTTATTTTTTAAACAATTTTATATTTCATTTATGGTGGTCGGTTCTTGACATTTTCTTGGCCTTTTATGGCCGTTAACAAAAAATATCTTTAATTTTTTTGTTCCCCTTTTTTGGATAAGGGGTTTAAATTATATCTGGTGTGTGCATGCTTTTTGCTCTTGTCTTTAGGTTTTTTCGAAAAACCCTTTTTGATCTTTTTGCTGAAAGCCTCTTATCTCTGGGCAGGTTGTATTTTTGCCTAAGTTATCTTAGATTTTTGAAAAGACTTAAGACATCTTGCCCTTTTGATGGCTTTCTTTGATCTCTTTTTGTATTTCTTGTGAACTCAAATTTTCTTATTTAAATTGTGAGTAACTTACGCTACTTTTGCGATTCATTTCGTTTTTCTCGGTTTTACTACTTGTTAGTCGTTATCCCTCCGAGTTACATGATCAGCATTTTATAACCTCTTTACACCGACTTGTACCTCATCATTTTATCCTGATGACCACTTAGGTCGGTCATGGGATTTTTACGTTTTGTCGAGCTTAAGTCGGCGCATTTCGTAGAAATAAATAACTTAATGGAATTTACAAAGAGATATAAAATGAGGAAAGATCTTTTATTTATTTGTATAGGTACCTTTTGCTACTAAGGGGTTTCAGAATTGTTGCCCCTTAGTCTCCACTTTGATGCCTCGTTAAAGCCCCCTTCAGGAAAACCATTTTCTTTCTTTTTTGGGAAAATCCATGAAGTCGGGAAAAAGAATACATCAAGGAGTGGAGTTCGCTTTTAACTGTAGTACTTTTTCATATTACAAGCATGCCACGACCTAGGTAGTTCGGTGCCGTTCAAGTCGGTCACCTTGTAGTAGCCTTTTCCTAGGACCTCACTAATTTTGTATGGCCCTTTCCAGTTGGCAACAAGCTTTCCATCTCCAGATTTGTTAACTCCAATGTCGTTTCTGATTAGGATCAGATCGTCTGGAGCAAAGCTTCTTCGAATGACTTTCTTATTGTATCTATTTGTCATTCTTTACTTTAGCGCTGCTTCTCTTATCTGGGCTTGTTCTCGAACTTCAGGGAGTAGCTCAAGTTCTTCTTTGTGCCCCTGTATGTTGCCAACCTTGTCGTAGAAGCTCACTATTGGACTTTGCTCATTGATCTCAACTGGTATCATGGCTTCTATGCCATAAACAAGTCGGAAGGGTGTTTCTCCTGTGGCAGACTGAGGTGTAGTCCGATAAGCCCATAGTACTTGGGAGTTCTTCAGCCCATGCTCCCTTAGCTTCTTGTGACCTTTTCTTCAGTCCAGCCAATATGACCTTGTTATCCGCCTCGACTTGCCCATTTGCCTGTGGGTACTCTACCGAGGTAAACTGGTGCTTGATCTTCAGGCTGGCTACTAGGTTTCTGAAGGTGGAGTTGGTGAACTGAGTCCAATTATCCGTGGTGATGGAGTGGGGAACCTCATACCTAGTGATAATGTTCTTGTAGAGAAACTTTCGACTTCTCTAGGCTGTGATGGTGGCTAATGGTTCTGCTTCTATCCACTTTATGAAGTAGTCTACTCCCACTATTAGATATTTCACTTGTCCAGGCGCCTAGGGGAAGGGCCATGGAGAAGTTATGCTAATGAGCTCCTCGGGGGGAGCGACGTGGAAGTTCGCATGCATTTGGCATGGCTGACAACTTTTTACGAACTCGGTGGCATCTTTCTATATGGTCGGTCAGTAGAACCCAGCTCGGACAACTTTCCTGGCTAATGACCTTGCCCTGAGGTGGTTCCCGCAGATACCATTGTGGACCTCTTCTAGTACTTCAACCGTCCTTGAAGTCGGGACACACTTCAGCAGTGGTGTGGATATTCCCCTTTTATAGAGGATATTTTTCACCAAGGTGTAATTTTGTGCTTCCCTTCAAATTTTCCTGGCCTCATTTTCCTCTTTGGGTAGGATGTCGAATTTCATGTATTCGATTAGTGGGTTCATCTATCCAAGGTCTAATCCAGATACTTCAAGGATGTCTTGTTTGGCCTCTACTTTTGAGACAGAGGGCTCCTGGAGAGTTTCTTGTATCAGGCTTCTGTTGTTCCCTCCCGACTTGGTACTAGCTAGCTTGGAGAGGGCGTCTGCTCTGATATTAAGATCCCAAGTTATGTGTTTAACTTTGGTCTCTACAAAATGCCTAAGATGCTCCAAGATTTTGTCTAGGTACCTCTTCATGTTGGGGTCTTTGGCCTGGTACTCTCCATTTATTTGGGAGGTCACCACCTGAGAGTCGCTGAACATAACTACTTTGGTTGTGCCGACTTCCTTTGCCACTTCAATCCTGCAATCAATGCTTCATATTCTGTCTGATTGTTGGAGGCTGGGAATTCGAATTTGAGGGAGACTTCTATTTGGGTTCCCTTTTTGTTGACTAGTATTATGCTAGCGTCGCTTCCGATTTTGTTCGAGGATCCATCCACATATAGTTCCCACGTAGTGGAGGCTTCCTCTTGGTCTCCTGCGTATTCCGCCACGAAGTCGGTGAGGCATTGGGCTTTGATTGCCGTTCGAGTTTCGTACTTCAGATTGAACTCGGAGAGCTCTATTGCCCATTGAACCATTCTACCCACAATATCTGTCTTCTGAAGGATTTGCTTTATAGACTGGTTCATTCGTACCCTTATTGTGTGGGTTTGAAAATAAGGCCGTAGCCTTCGGGAGGCTACTACTAAGGAATACGCAAACTTCTCCAGTTTTTGATACCTTAGTTCAGGGCCTTGTAGAAATTTACTAGTGAAGTATACAGGATGCTGTCCGACCTCGTCTTCCGGTATTAGAGCTGATGCTACAGCTTTGTCTGCTACGAACAAATACAGGACGAGTTCTTCCCCGACTCTAGGTCGGGTCAGAATGGGAGGTTAGCTTAAAAACCTTTTGAACTCCTGAAATGCTTCTTCGCACTCAGGTGTCCATTCGAACTGGCATTCTTTCCTTAGTAGAGAGAAGAGTGGTAAGGATCTTAGTGCTGATCCTGCCAAGAACCTGGAGAGAGCAGCAAGTCGGCCGTTTAATTGCTGGACCTCCCTTAGACAAGTCGGGCTTTTCATTTCTAGGATTGCCTTGCACTTGTTGGGGTTTGCTTCAATCCCCCTTTGTGTCAGCATAAATCCCAGAAATTTTCTAGCCTCTACCGCGAAGGTGCACTTTGCGGGATTGAACCTCATCCCATGCAACCTTATAGTGTTGAAGACTTGCGAGAGGTATGTCAAGAGGTCGGTCTCCTCCTTGGTTTTTACTAGCGTGTCGTCCACATAGACTTCCATTAAATTCCCAAAGTGAGGAGCAAACACCTTATTCATCAGCCTTTGATATGTTGCTCCAGCATTTTTCAACCCAAAAGACATGACCACATAGCAATAGTTTGCTCTAGCCTTTGAAGGATGTTTTTTTCTTGATCTGGCTTGTACATCGGGATTTAGTTGTATCCCGAGTATACATCCATGAACGACAAGTATTGATACCCCGAGCTGGAGTCTACTAAGGTATCAATGTTTGGAAGTGGATATGGGTCTTTGGGACACGCCTTGTTCAGGTCAGTGTAATCGACGCACATCCTCCACTTGCCATTTTGCTTTTTGACCAGCACTACATTTGCCAGCCATGACGGATACATGATCTCTTTGATGAAGCCGGCTTCTAAGAGGGCTTGTACTTGCTCTTCCACTACATGAGCCCGTTCCGGCCCGAGCTTCCGTCTTCGTTGCTGGACAGGTCGCGATCCGGGGTATACTAAAAGCTTGTGTGACATAAGTTCGGGATCTATCCTTGGCATGTCGGAAGCTTTCCAGGTGAAGAGGTCAGAATTGTCTTGTAGGAGCTTTATCAGCCTTTGTTTCAGGTCTTCCCTTAGGCTGGCCCCTATGTTGGTGTTTTTTCCTTCCTCTTTTCCAACTTGTACCTCTTCAGTTTTTCCCCCTGGTTGCGGCCGCAACTCTTCTTTAGCTCTAACTCCACCGAGCTCTATGGTGTGAACTTCCTTGCCCTTTTCTCTCAGGTTCAGGCTTTCGTTGTAGCACTTCTCTGCCAGTTTCTGATCTCCCCTGATGGTTGCTATCCCCTCTGGCGTTGGGAATTTCATGCACAGGTGAGGGGTGGAGACCACTGCTCTGAGCCGATTTAGGGTGGTCCTGCCTATTAGAACGTTATAGGCTGACCCCACATCGACGACTATGAAGTCAATACTCAGAGTTTTGGATTTCACCCCTTTTCCAAAAGTCGTGTGCAGGGGTATAAATCCTAGTAGCTTTATTGGGGTGCCCCCCATCCCATAAAGAGTATTGGGGTAAGCTCTCAATTCCTTTTCGTCCAACCCTAGCTTATCAAATGCTGGTTTGAACAGGATGTCGGCTGAGCTTCCCTGATCCACCAGGGTTCTGTGGAGATGGGCATTGGCAAGAACCATGTTATCACTACTGGATCACCGTGTCCAGCAATGATGCCTTGCCCATCTTCTTTAGTGAAAGAGATAGTAGGGAGGTCGGGAGCTTCGCCCCGACTTGGAAGACCTCTTTCAGATATCTCTTGCGAGATGAATTTGTGAGGCCGCCTCCTCCGAATCCTCCTGAGATCATATGTATATGTCTTTCTGGGGTCTGTGGTGGTGGGTCTCTTCGGTCCTAGTCGTCTCGCTTCCTCTTCCCATGTTGATCCGACCTTTCGACGAGATATCTGTCAAGCCGACTTTCTCTAGCCAGCTTTTCTATCACGTTTTTTAGGTCGTAGCACTCGTTCGTTGAGTGACCATATATCTTATGGTACTCACAGTAGTCGCCACGACTTCCCCCCATTTTGTTTTTAATGGGTCTGGGGGGAGGTAGCCTTTCAGTATGACAATTTTTCCTGTATACATCAACTAGGAAAACTCGCAGAGGAGTATAGGAGTGATATCTCCTAGGCCTTTTCGGGCCAACTTCCTCCTTTTTCTTGGGCTCCCTCTCTTTCTCTTTTGACGAGTGAGGGAGCTCATGTCGCCAACCTGGCTCTCGGAGCCTGGCGTTTTCCTTCATATTGATATACTTCTCAGCTCTTTCCTGTACATCGCTTAAGGAGGTCGGGTGCCTTTTCGAGATGGACTGGGAGAAGGGACCTTCTCGGAGTCTATTTACTAGGCCCATAATCACTGCCTCCATGGGCAGGTCTTGAATCTCTAAGCACGCTTTGTTGAACCTTTCCATGTAGTCTCTCAAAGGTTCTCCAGCCTCCTGTTTTACTCCCAAGAGCCTTGGCGTGTGCTTTACCTTGTCCTTCTGGATAGAGAACCGCATCAGGAACTTTCGTGAGAGGTCGTCAAAGCTAGTGACCGACCTTGGGGGAAGACTATCGAACCACTTCATCGCTGCTTTCGTTAAGGTGGTCGGGAAAGCCTTGCAGCAAGTAGCATCAGAAGCGTCGGCCAGGTACATCCGACTTTTAAATTTGCTTAAATGATGCTTGGGATCCGTGGTCCCATCGTAGAGGTCCATATCAGGGCTTTTAAAATTTTTCGGAACTTTTGCCCTCATTATGTCCTCACTGAATGGGTCTTCCCCTCCCAGTGGAGAATCCTCCTGGCCACTGCGAGAACTCCGGCCTTTGAGAGCAGATTCTAACTTTAGGAGCTTTTTCTCGAGCTCCTTTCATCGCTCGATTTTGTTCCTCAAGTTTCTCTCTGCCTCTCGTTGCCGTTCCAGTTCTTGTTCCAACTGCTCCAGGCTCCCTTGGTGGCCGTGGAACAATCCCATGAAATCGGCTGCATGGGGTTGTCCTTCCTTTCCTGATTCACGCCCTTCAGAAGAGTTTGTCTTTGAGTCTTTCAACCCAGAGGTGCCTTCTCTATGCTGGTTGTTTACCCCTTGGTGGGTGGCTATGTCCACGTCGTTGTTCCCAATGTCTAGATTCTCTTGCTCAGAATCAGACGCTGTGTGGCCATCTTCGGGTGAATTGTCCACCATTACTGGTTGATCTCTCAGGTCCCCGGCAATGGCGCTAATGTTATGTTGGGTAACCAGAGATTAGTGACTGGACTCGTTGGGTTGGCCTAATCGTCTAAAGAAGAAAGTCTCCGACTTGGTTCGCATCAGGGAGCCTCTGTTCGACTAGTGTGTATGAGAGAATGGGGGTGGTACCTGCAAAGACACTCCGATGCTTAAGTTAGCAAGGGCCTAAGCAGGTTTAGAGAGTATTGGAACTTAGAGATACTTGAGGGGTGTCAGTGTATTTATAGTGGTGAACCAATAACCACTGTTGGAGTAGTTCCACCTTTTAAGGAGGATAACCGTCCCTTTATCTTAGGGAAGTTGAGATATGCCTCCTGGAAGTGGGTTGAGAGATTTTAGGGGTAGTTACTTATTTGAATAAGTGTTATCTGGCAGCTAATCTTCGATCCCGACTTCCTCGTAGTGAAGTTTGTGTTGAATCCGACCTCCTTGGAGGAGGTCGGTTACGGGTGGAGACCAATCTATGGATTGGGCCCTTTTTATTCTATTAGGACCTGGGACTTTTAGTGTTGGGCCAGGGTATGAACAATGATATTACTATGTTTCTGTATTTTCTATGCTTCATGTATGTATTATCTATTTATTTATTACCTATTTTGTTATATCTTCTATATATCTGACATGCAATCTCGATTAGCGCTACAGGCTCATATGGATATATTTAATATAAGGTCTAGAGTCTCTAAGAAAAGCCGTGAAGTAGTTCCTGGCGGCTAGCATTGGTCAT
The DNA here is from genome assembly GCF_003086295.3 of Arachis hypogaea. NCBI lineage: Eukaryota > Viridiplantae > Streptophyta > Magnoliopsida > Fabales > Fabaceae > Arachis > Arachis hypogaea. Next base: position 123,323,760 of record NC_092051.1, on the reverse strand, counting down.
GACATGATAAAAGATGGGTTGTTACATTTTTTATATGCTCATTCTATTATATTATTCTTTTGATAATTTAATTATTGTTCTTACTCCAACTTATTCTTTTCGTCTAATGTTCTAGTGAGATTATCTTTTACCACAATCGTTTACAATGCACCGCATCCATCAAATACAATCTCAAGTTGTATTCACTGATTCGGGTTCTAATTACATGGATGTAAGCGTCAAAAGAAGGGGCAGTAAACTCTATTTTATCGAATGATGGTTAGATCTACTCACATTTTATGACCAACCTAATGGGATATGGGTAAAGTTAGTTTTCTTGGGAGTAGCTCGATTTTTTATTGAGGAATTGTTTTCACAGAACTTTGTAGGCCAAGTTCAAGTTCCATCCCCTCCATGCTTTTTACTTCTGTTCGAAAATTTTCAAAGTAGAGCACATAATGAGATTGAATTTCCTCAATTTAAGTTTAGTTTTGGTAAATTCGTATCAAACTCGGAGATGCAATTTCAACGATTGATAATAAGTTCAATTTTTTTATTTTAAACATTTCGTAATTAAAATAATTTTATAATATATTGTGTTTTTTTTTTAAAAAATTACCAGCCTTCTTTTACATCAACGCAATGCCATTGAGGGGAATAATGGTCAGTTTAGTTTCTCAATGTGGCAATTCTATACATTGTCGCATTGCATGGATAGCGGATGATGAAACTTATTTAACAAGGGGATGGTCTGAATTTGCATGAGTTCTAAATGTTCGAACTTATGATGTTGTTTCAGTTGGCTATCGTTACGAGAATAACTCTAATCTATACGTGTCTAAATACTATAATAGATTAAATATTACTTAAATAATTTAGTTCTAATATTGATATTTAATTAGATTAGTTTTAGAGAAATTTAAATTGTTACCTCAATTTATATATTACCACTATTCTTCTTGGATATGTTATTTTTAATTTTTATAATAAAATTTCTTTTTTTTTTTAATTTTTAAGTTTATTTTTTTCTTTTTTTTTTTGTATTTCAGATTAGTAATGTAATTATTAAGAGAAGTGTAATTCATCAATAAATTAGAGTGATTAAAAGTTTAATTATATTGTGTAGATACAAGATTGGTTAATTAAAATTAAGGCGTGGTAAAAGAAAGAGAGTCACAATACGTGATTTTGCTTTTCTTGCTAACATACGAAGATACGTGAAAGAAAAAAAATTAAAACATCACTATTTTAAAAAAATTATTAATCATGCGTATGAATAGAGATTGGAGAATATACATGAATATAAAAAATAAAAAATTATTACACAATTGTAGAATAAAAAATAATCATAACAAAAAATAATTAATATCTGTGATTTAAATATTTTTATATATAATTAATATATATGTATGCATAAATAAGGAAATATTTAGAATTATTTAACAAAATTAATATATACGTATACATAAATAAAAAAATTACTATAATTTATGAAGATTACACATACGATAACATTAATAATAAAAAATAAAAAAATTATTAAATGATTGTAAGCTAAAAAAATGATTAAAAAATAATTAAGAATGAACTTATTAAGGGGAGAAATATTTTACAATAATAAAATTCATTATTCAATCAAGAGTTATTTGGCAAAAATGTTTAAGAATGAACTGATTGAGGGGATAATCTATGTGTTCTCAAATTTTGTGACTGAGGAATCAATCAAAATTTATCTTCCAATAATAATTTTTAAAAAGGAGTTACGTATAGTAAATACGGTCGATGATCGTAAAATTTCTTACAATCATTTCAATTTTCTTGCTCATACTGATATATTAAAACAAACAAATAAACAGTCTAACTTATTTGGTACATAGTTAATTTTTGTATTAATCTACACAAAATTATTTTTTATTTTAATTTTTGCCAAGAAATTATATAATAGCGTCATTTTAACAATAACATAAATTTTAACATTTAATTTATACAAATGTTTAAAATTGTATTTGTGAATTTTTTTAAGGTATATCCTTTCATTAATATATTGTTAGTTTTATCATTTAGTATAAAAAAAATTGATAAAATCTCTTTAATTTATAAGTAATTTATTATATTATTCATTTATTTGTTCTTAATTTGATACTTTTAATTCAGTTTTTTTTTTTTCAATTTAGATGTTAATGGACTCTTGACCGAAAAAAGAGAACTTATATCATGGTCAAAAACAGATAAAAGTGGTCATTATATTGTAGTTGATCTTCATGATTTATATTATATGAAAGTTTAATATTTCACAATGAGATTTTATTTTGTAATAATTATCTATTTATATGCAAAATTTTTTATCCTTTTTCATGATATATTACTACTTATTTCTCTTAATTTCCGCTTTTATTTAGAAATGAAGAAAAAATAAAGTGCACACTATGAAATCAATATGCAATCTAATTACTCAATTATCTACGTGATCACCAAGTAATCGAATACATATTTATTCTCTAATTTGCAAAACTTACCAAATACACCGGTAAGCATATTGGTTTAACTTTTTATTTAATATATTTGTTTATGTTATATCTGTAATCATATTATATCTATTTTTACGTATATATTTTTTAAAAAATACTCTTAATATTAGCACACGGTGTATTAAAAAATATTTTAAAATTAACTTTAACATATGATAAAAATAAAAATTAAACTAAATAGATATTATAAATACGAATACAGGCACGACCCATTTAATTCAACTCCAAACACAATCACAGCAAAGAACTCGCTAACCCACCTATTTAATAACCTCACATATTTTTATAAATCTACCTAGCAATTTTCCTCTTCTTTTGACTAGGATCATGAAATTCATCATAATTGAGGTCTAATAGCTCCATGTTACAACCAAACCCAAAAATAGTCCTAAACCTAAATAAATAAACAAATTTAGTGGCCACTCAACAACATAAAGAACAAACTCGTTGCGCTGCTACGTGCTTGCCATTAGAGTATGTTAATAAAAATGATTAATAACTACATTAGAGTTGATACACTTAATACCAGATTAAGAAAAAACAAACAATGCATGACATGTTACTTTTTTATTAATCAAATAATTATAATTTAAATTAATTTTAATAAAATAACTTAAAATTATAATTTCAATTTTATCACGTGTATAGCACGAATTATTACACTTGTTTGTTATAGGAATTAAATTTTTATTTTATTTTATAATAGAAGAAAAAAAAATCCTACAATCTAATTGGGCCGCCAACAACATACGCCTGTGATATGAAATTCTGAAGGCCGTAAGATACTAAGAACTAGATACCTCTTCTAACATCCACTATTATTAATTATCGAAAATAAATAACAAAGTGGAACCTTTTATTAATCTAAATCCATTCCTTCTCTGTTTATCGATCTTACGAGAATGGAAGCCAACGCAGCCATTAAAGAAAGCGAGCAACATGATGACGAAATCTCTGATTCCTTTGTTTGCTGTGTTTGCCTGTAACACCCTCTTTTCTTTATTCATATTATTATGATTATTGTTATTTGTTTATTTCATTATTAATCCTCATTTTTGTGGTCTGTCCAAGTTGATTTGTTTTTACTCCTTATTTTAATTGAAAGCTTGTTCGTAATCGAAAGCTTTGTTTTCTCGGCATTTTTTTTTTCATTAATATTTTTTGTAATTTCTGATTTTAAAGTTTAGTTGATGTTAACGATTTGGAGTAAGATTATTTTAAGGAACTGGATTCTGTACAAGTGCATTTGTATTATCTCAAAATTCGATCGATGGTGGTAACTAAACCCTATTTATTAGAATAAGAATAAGAACTAAGGTAGTCTATATTTTGATAAGTTATAGTGGTGATTTTATTGTTATTTACCCCCCCAAAGAAAAAGAAAAAAAGTCAATGTATTATTGCAGTTTAAGTTTGACCAATGTATGCTTCTTGCAGCTTCATTATACCGTGGAAGGTTTAGATGATTTGGCTGAATTATTTGGACTTTGAATCTTGGTTTTTCTTCCATTTAGGAACAACATAAATGCACCAAGTTAAAGTTAGTGTATGATGAACCAAGATGATCTCAATGTTGAAGATCTAATAAAAGTTATTGGTTATAAGTTTTGTGCTAAGATATATACCATTGTGTTATTTATCTTAGTTTTACGATATACCAAGTTTATCTTGGTGCATCATAGCATTCTCCTGTCTAGAAAGGCTGGATTGTTGTGACTTTGCATTAAGTTGGTCTATGATGTCTTAGTTCTATTTTCTTTATCAAATTGCACTATTTGAATTTGCTTCTATAATGCAGAGAACTGTTGCACAAGCCCATTGTACTAGGTAATGATGCATCAATTTCTAAAGCTACATGTAAGGTTTTAGCACTTTTATGTGATAGATTTTCACATTTTTTGTGATTTTTTTCATCCCTGTTCACAGCGTGTGGTCATCTATCTTGTTTCTGGTGCGTCCATAAATCAATGGATGTTATACGTGAGTCTCATTGTCCGATTTGTAGACAATCATACTATCACTTTCCAACAATCTGTCAAATGCTTCACTTTTTGCTTCTTAAGCTGTATCCTGATGCTTACAAGAGGAGGTTACATCAGGTGCTTGGTATGTTTCTCTTTCTAAATACTTCTCTATCAGCATATAAGTGTCATGAGCCTTATAGGCTTATACAGATTAGCCAATTTAAACTCTGAGCGCAATTTATATATCCGATTTGTGGTTGCATGATTATGACTGGCTAGATTTAAGGTACATTACTTTCTAGAACCACACTATCTGATGTTTCCGTTTTAGATATGCACTCAGGTGGCAACACCTTAAAGCCCTTGATTTAATCTAATCCTAACCTATTGTGATAAGCTAGACATTACAGCGTAGCAAACAATGAACGAAAATAAAAAAAAAATGTATGTTATATGGGCTGTGGAAGTTCCACTGCAATAGAGTACCTTGCTGACTGCTGTTGTAAATTGTAATTGCTTGCTACACTGTTGTAGTTGCCTTTTGCAAACTTTGGAAGAAGATTTCTTATGTTTATCATCACAAGACTTTGGCTGATGAGTGGATTGAGCGATACTTTTCTTATTACGGCTTGGCTGTTTTGCATTCTGTTTTCATTTTGGGATAAAAATGATAGCCTCTTCCCTTGCATTCAGAATTTCTTGATTGGAGTATTTAGGAGGTCTTTTCTTTTAGGCAGAGCACAAGGAAAGTTCTAAACCCACTATATGTTTATGAAGAGAACATGATAACTGAGTACCCGTGCAGATTATGCAAAAATAAGTATAGACAACTTTAACCTTAACCTTAACTTTAATATGTGAATTTTCTTTCCCTGCTTTTCTAATTCCATCTCTTCTTCCTCCATCTTGATGCAACTGTCATTTAAAATTGCATTTATCATAAAAGAGAAATATCTTTCTGTCTACTTTGTTGTGTAAAGTTTGAGTTTGACCATACTAATTCTTCTTGTGTTTCAGAGGAAGAAAAGGAATTGGGATATTTCTCCCCTCAATTTGATGATGATATATGTGGATCACAAGCTAAAATTGATAATCCTGAGAGTTCACATTCTAGCGCTACTAAAGATCCCTCATCCAACTCAAGCAACTTGGAAACTTGTGAATGTAAGGAACAATCAGGCTCTTCAAATCATGAAGAAAAAGAAGGTGCCATCATTTATGAAGACACATCCAATAGAACGCCTGAGGTTATGGGAACAACTTCCATTGCAGGAAAAAAAGTACCCGAGAATGACAAGCACAATCAGCAACAGAAAATAACAATTGCAGATGTGACTTGTACAAAGTGCAAGCAATTGCTCTTTCATCCTATTGTTCTTAATTGTGGTCATGGTACTCGATGCATTAAATGTTTTCTTCCATTTATAATGAATTAAGGTCATCAGTAGCAGAAAAGTTAATTACATATGCTTATTCACTTTTTGCTCATTTTGTACAGTATTCTGTGAAGTTTGCATGATGAACATAGACGATCAGGTGCTTAAATGCCAAATTTGTCAAAGTTTGCATCCAAGAGGATTTCCAAAAGTTTGCTTGGCCCTTGATCACTTTTTGAAGGAACAATTTCCAGAAGAATATGCAAAGCGAAGAGATGCTGCTCAATTTAGCCAAGTCAAAGTCAAACCTAAGATCTCATCTTGTAAGTATTTTTTCCCTACTTTTTATTCTTTTGTAAACATTTTTGGAATCATGCAATTCTGAGTCAAACCACTGGGAGAGAAATAATTCTAATTAATAGAAACTGGCAATACTAAAAAGATGATTTTTTTTTTTACTATAAGAAATCAAATTGAAACAGAAATAACCAAGTCTTATCCTACTAGCTGAGTTAACTACATGGATCAAACATGTATTGAGCTCTACAATATGACTAAAAATTTTCAATAAATCCGTTTAGAGTTAGGTCCTTCATCACCGTTAACATCAACTACAATACCCCAACCTCCACTGCGACTCTTTCCTCCACTCTCTCATCCTCTCCTTTCTCGTTCCCTTCGATCTCCACCACCATCACCTCTTTCTTCTCTCACGGGACCCCAACCGCCACTGCCACCAAGCCACAACCACCATCACCAACATCTTCTTCTCTCTTCATCTTCTTCCCTTCAAACAACAACAACGACAACCATTCGGTCATCACCACCAACTAGATCTAGCTTATTACAAGTTTACAACTTACAGATCATGAATCATGGAGGTGAGTGGCGAATGGTGAGGGTGAGTGTGGGGTTGATGGTGATGCGGCTTTGGTGGGGTGAAGGTGGATGGGAGTGGAGAAGGGGGCGCCGGTGTGATCGTGATAGTGGTGAAGGTGATGCACCGGCAGCAACTGTGAAGTGAGGGATATGGTATATGCACATGTGAGGTGGAGGTGGAGGTGGGGTTGAGAGGGATGACTATGGCAGTGCGGTGAAGGTGTTGCAAGTAAATGTAGTGGCGTGAGGATGGTGATGGTTGATGTTCTAGCGGATTGGGGATAAGACATGTATGATGATGATGATGTGGGGTTAGTGATGATCTAGATGGTAGATGGGTGCGGACATAGTTGTCAAAACCGAACCGGTCAGCCGGGTTACTACTTCAACCGGTGGGTCACAGTTAAACCTGCTGACCCGGTTACAATTAAATAAATAGACAAAATTATAATAAAAATCTAATTTTAAAGATAAAAATAAAAAATATAAATATTTCTTCAAAAGTATTTCTTTTCAACCCGTTGAAGTATTTCTCAGAAAAACCTGAATAACATAGATTATATATACATATATATATATATATATATATATATATATATATATACACTGTAGTGACTTGGTTGGGAGTAAAACAGGTGATATAGATATTGAAGAACTGAAGGGAGAGTGGGAGACACAACATCTGTGCATTACTAGAGTGCTCTGGATCAAGGAGCCTAGCACAAGAACAATAAACTACAATTCATGAGGGTATTTGTGAAACCCTTCTCGCAATTCCTTTGATACCAATGCATAGCTTCCTAACTCCTTATTCCTTTCTAATACTAGCTAATCAAAGGGTCATCATGAGGCCTTTTTTCTATCAGATTTTCCCTAAGGTTTGCCTAGACGCTAAGTTAGACTTATCTCCTTTCTTGTTTAATAACTTACGCTTATCTTTCTTGTCTTTAATTTGTCTCCATTCAGAGGGGGCTTAAGGTTTGATGATTTTTTTAAAGATCAAAATCAGTTATTTCTCAGAGCAACACTCACTGTTTAAGTGATAATAAGAAGAAGATGCAATTTTTCTTAATTTTGTTGCTATAAGGAGCTCAACAAAGCTTCGATTATTGATTTCTATTCAACTTACGAAATTCTTAGATGACATTATGTGAGATTTAATTAAAAGTAGTAAGTCTTTGGTGGAAAAGCCTACCAATAAATTTTTGTTGTCTTTTAGGTACAAGTTGAAATACTAATTTTAATCTGTTTAATTAATCACACTTCAGCAAGCTGCAAAGAGCAATATTTCCCTATGTAGTCTACCATATTTACCACGCATTTCAACCAAAAATAAACAAAACCATTTGTTAGATAATATTGCGCAGGTGTAAGATAATATACTCACTGAGACAAAACCATTTGTGTGCCTTTGCTTAGTAGTTTAAACTTTTGAGCTAAATAGCTTATAAAACTTGATCTTCAATGACCAAATAATGTAGAGTTAAATGATCATTTATCCTATTCTTCTAATTATCATTTAAATTTCAATAAATAGTAGTGTAATATTGTTCATTGTCCATCTTTCAGACTCACACACATTTAACAACTTTAGTAGTTTTTTGGACAGAAAATTACGTGTATGAGAATTTCTTGGAAATGAAAGGAAATAGATCATATTTTAGAACAGTGGTTAACTCATGATGTATCTTGGTATTTATTTGATATATTTGTGACAGCGTTACTATGTATTGTCTGCTTTCAGGTTCATCAGGAAATGGTGAAGCAGAATTGTCTGGTCTTCCATCAAGAATTCACATAGGAGTTGGATGTGATTTTTGTGGGGTAAAATGAAATCTCCTAATATCTTACATTTTGTTTTAGGTTTTGTTTTGCTCTATTATTAACATGCTCTTTTCCAACTCCGCCCCTTTCTATCTTTGAAACTAGCTCATATTTTTATAAATTTAGTAGGTATGTTTGTAACAGCTTTTTAGTTTGAACTCCATAACCACCTTTTCAAAAGGTCTTAGATTTTCTCAATCTTTGGATCAGTCACACGGTATCATCTATTCAAAGGCACACACAGACTAAAGCTATAACATAAGCTGATGCATGCACACCGAATCATCCAGATATTAGAAAAAGATATTTGAACCCATGTTTAGTGTATAACTTAGGTAGCATTTGTTTTCAGAGACTGATACTGAGACTGGGGGATTGAGACTCGGTATTATGTTCGGTAGTTAGAGTCTGGAACTAAAATTTCAATTTCAGGATACAATTTCAGTTTTTTCAGTACCTCTATAAAATGGGGACACAAGAGATTAGAATTTTTGAAGACGGAAACTGAAACTTTAATAATAATTTTTCTCAAAAATACCTTTATTTAACTTTTCAAATTTTTTACCCTTTAATTTCTATATTTATCTTAAACTAAACATAATATTGAGATATAACTCAGTCTAATATATTTTACACCAAACACAATATAAATACTTAATTTAGTTTTAGTCTCTCTGTCTCTGTCTCCCAGTCTCAATCCCAATCTCCCTTCCAAATGCAGTCTTGTAGATAGAAGAGAGAAAAGAATACAACAACAACAAAACTTTGTCCCATTAGGTGCGGTCAGCTACATGGATCAAACGACGTCATTGAACTCTATCATATATCATGTCAACAGAGGCCATTTACATGTAGATTTCGTTTGATCACTTCATGGATGGTCTTTCTAGGGCTTCCTTTGTCTTTCACCCCTTGTTTATCTTCCATCTCATCCACCCTGTTAACTGGGTGCTCTGTTGGTCTTCTTCTCACATGTCCAAACCACTATCATTTTCATAATAGGTGTTATTTCAACTCTTTCTTGTATTTTCGCTTCTTATTTTATCCAAACGCATATGACTACTCATTCATGTCAACATCTTTATCTTTGTCATACTTAACTTATGTTCGTGTTCTCCTTTGGTCGCCCAACACTTTGTACCATAAAATATAGCCGTTGTGATAGTAGTGCGATAGAATTTGCCTTTAAGTTTTAAAGGCACTTTTTTGTCACATATAAAATCGGACGCACTTCGTTATTTTGACCAAAATGTTTGGATCCTATGATTTACATTCTGTTCAATCTCTCCATTATCCTAATGATGCACCCAAAATTTGCCTTTCATTGATCTTCTCATCTTGAGCCGAAATTTTTCCGTTTTTATTATTTATACATTTAACCTGATCCAAGTCTCTTGTTCTTCTTTTATGACTCTTTACGATTCTATATATACTTTTTTTTCCTTGCTTGGTGTCTAAAAATTGGTAGAGACCATCATATATTTTTGTTCTTACTTCACTTATAGTCATTTTTGTCTCTTTCTTAGCCGTCTTATATTTTTTTTAGTTATCTGCATTATGGGACAAATACCACTATTTAAAGCACTCGTTTTTTGCCTTTATCTTTTCTTGTACACTCGCATTCCACCACCATGACTCCTTGTCTCTTGGTCCTATCCCTCTAGATTCACCAAAACTTTCTTTTGCTGTTCTTCTAATTACTTCTGCCATCTCCTTCCATCTCTTTCCCACTTTGTCTCTTCTCTTATCCGTTTTAGAAAGCTTTTTTGTTCCTCACCTTTCATTCGCCACCACCTCGTCCTTGGATTTTTCGTATGATATCTTTTCTTTAACTTTTGCTCAACTCGATAATCCATGACGAGCATCTTATGTGTTGTTAAACTCTCTCCAGGAATAATTTTACAATTAATGCAAAATTTCTGGTCGATGCTCCTCAAAAAGAAAAAGTCGAATTAAGAGTTTGTCATGCCACTTCTATAGGTTATAAGATGTTTGCCTCTCTTTTTAAAACATGTATTTGTGATGAGAATGTCAGGTTGAGGAGAAGTCCAAAATAGTTTTATCTTCGGTATTAACCACCTCGAAACCATGGCCTCCGTGAATACTTCCATACCCAGTCACTTCTCTTCCAATATGCCCGTTTAAATCTCTTAAAAAAATCTTCTCTCTCGAAAGTATGTCTTAGACTAAACTCTCTAGATTCTCCCAAAACCTTATTTTGTGTTGCTTGTCCGAACTCACTTGCGATGCATAGGCGTTAATCACATGAAAAGTACCTCCTTCCATCATAAGTTTGATAGAGATGATCCGATCACCCACCCTATTGACATCCACTACATGCTTCTTCCACTGCTTATCCACGATAATACCTACTCCATTCCTGTTTTTCACCTTTCCTGTATACCGAAGTTTGAACCCTGAGGTATCCAACTCTCTAGCCTTTATGCCGACCCATTTTGTTACTTGTAGTGCAATAACGTCTTTGATCCATGTCATGAAGATTCGACTAAATTTTTATGTTGGTTGTCGAAAGCCTAACACAACCTTTCTTTTTTATCCGGGTTTGGGACCAACTATGTACGGCAGGTGTAACATAGGCGGAGTTAAGAGAGAAAAGAATGATAGGATAAAAATTCTAGTGGATCTCATGTTCTTGAGTGTGTGGATATTGGTGTCTTCATCTATCTATAACATTGCTCCATATTATTAGTTTACGCTGAGCACTTCATTTTCATAAGCATAAACCCCATCACGTACATAGTTAATGCAAATCAGCGATACTGTCATCACTCACATTAATGTTGCCCACAAGCACCCCTATCACAGCCTCCATTTAACATGCACCTTTGATCATGATCACCATACACCATCACACACAAGCGTGTCACTTTCCTTGCCACCACCACTTCTACCACCACATCATCTCAAAACCTACAGCTGCAGCTAGGCATTATTGCTGTAGAGCACCAATGTGTCGTTCTTGCTCAAAATGCCTCACATTGATAGCCACCACCTATGTCCCCTTTGTCTTGCACACTGCTAGCAAAGGTGGTGGCACCATGGCAGACTCGTGTCTGGCATGACCATGATAGCCCCTCTATTTATACCATTCGTTCTCGATTGAGTGGCACAGGGCATAATGCCCCTTTTTTTATTTCTTTCTAATTGTTTTTTTTTTTTTTGCCCTTTTTGCTGCCTTCTCTTTGCCTGATCGCTTTTTATTTTTGGGCTATTTCTAATCTATTGACTGATGTGGTTGGTTTTGGGTCTAGTTTTCTAGAGTCTTTTTTCTGCCAAAATTATAATAAAAATAAATTAGACAACTCTTTTTTAATCCATGCATAGTTCACAACATTGATGTGATATAATCATCATCAGGGTTGTAAAAACTGTGAGGGTATATTATATAATAGTTCATGTTATCATGAATCCTGTGTAACAAGATATAAAATAGACAATATAATCATCCAATTGTTTTTCCATTTTCAACTAAAAACCTTGGGTTCCTCTTTGCATTATAGAATAAGCAGGAGCACAAGTTAACTTTATGTATTATCCATCAATGTCAAGATATGATCTTTCTGAGATTCCTCTTTTCGCTGAATGTGATGTATTTCTTCATGTTTTAATGATTTCCTTTTAGTAGTTTTCTGATGTGTCACTGTAATGATTGTGGATTGTCGTTACAGATGTATCCGATAATTGGGGAGAGATACAAATGCATTGACTGTAAGGAAGAAATTGGTTTTGATCTTTGCGGTGATTGCCATAAAACGCATTCAAAGCTTCCAGGCCGATTCAATCAGCAGCACACACCTGAGCACAGGTTTGAGTCTGTACAAGGTTTTAGATCAGTTGGGGGGTGGTATGCACACGAGTCTCTGGAAATTTCAGGACATGTATCCGAAGATCCCAGTTCACCCAACGAAGTTGATGAAGATTTCCGAACATATATCCAAAGATCCAGTCTGCCCGACGAATTTGATGAAGATAACCAGAACGAACACAGAGAGCCCCTCTGAGAAGAAGGAAAGAAAAATCGACGGAATTGTGTGCTATTCTGTTGGTGGTTATGGTGAGGTCACTAATTACAACTCCTTGCTAATCCATCTGGTTCCAACACTTCATGCCTGTTCTTAAATCCGCTTGGCCTCGTCGAATTCGTCTCCAGCTTGTGCCAATTGTGTCTGCACTTCACTGACCCTAAATGTAGGCAATTTGCTTTCTCTCAGGCCTTGATGGATGGTAAGCATTTTGCTGCCTATAATATTGGCCATATTGGTTAGGTAACATAGGTATTCCAAGATTCTGGCTGATATGTATGAGAATGTACAGAAATATTCTACAACGTAATCTTATGTAGTTTATGGGAGAGTTGTTAGTATTATCATTCGAGGTATGCATAGGAGTGATTGTATTGAGATAGTGGATTCATGCCAGAATATTATTTAACACTGAACAATGTTTGTGTACCCTCGGGTGATATATTTATGCTTCATATTTTAATAAGTGAATACGGCAATTTTTTTTTATAAATTAAAAAAAAAATTCTTTGAACTAGATGGAATACCCAAAAAAACGAAAGACCTTGAAGCATTAGCTTCTCTATAAAATATTAAAATTGCTACACCTATTGACAAAAAATGGGATGTGTTGGATGATGGGTAAGTGAATGAGTCTACTCTTGTAATGATTGCACCTATATTGCTTCTTTTTCTCTCTGCCCCTAATGTTGAAAGAAGAACCGCAACACGAGCGAAAGAAGGGAAAATAAAATTCATATGCATCTAAATAGGGGAGGGATACCCGGATTTGTGTACAAAATCGGAGAGGATTACCCCAATTTGCATGTAAATCATCTAAGAGAAAGTCTAGAAAACTAATTTTATATGCAGCCAAGAAACTAATTTTTTAAAAAATTCTGATTTTAAAATTTAAAAAAATTAGTTTTACACTAAAAATACGTGCACTTTTCTATTTCTTTCACCTCTCTTCTCTTTTCTTTTTCTGTCTCTTTTTCGGATCACTTTTGAAAATTCTTATACAATGATTTTAGATTTTTTTGGTTACATTTTGGATGTTTTTTTTTAATTTTTAATATTTTTTTACAATAATTTTAGATGTTTTTTATTATATTTTTTATGTTTCTATTTTTTTTAAATCAAGAAACATAAAAAATCAAAACATAACAATTAGTAATATCTAAAAATTCTAAAAAAAATATCCAAAACCATAAACAAGATAACATCCAAAACCAATAAAGAAATGACATCGTATTCCTTCGCAATGTGCTCAAGGTTCTGTCGCCGATGGTTGTGTGAAGGAAGACGAGCACGACGGGGAGGTTGACCACGTCGAAGAGAGGCGCATAAAAGAGGGGCAACGACCCGGCGAAGGGAAGCGGTGGAGGGAAGCACACACATGACGGAAGGAAACACATGCATGGCGGAGGGAAGCATTGCAAAAGGAGGCTTTTGCAAAAGGAGGGTTTCAGATGGTTTTTATTTTTTATTGTGGTAGTAAAATTGACATTTTGGAGTGAATTACATGTTTTCAGTATTTTTTGGATTTTCTTGCAACCCAATTAATAGTTGACTGTACTTGACTGGTATCTTAATTAGTTATTTAGCAGGATTGATCATCTAAAAGTATTCTGATTTTGCATGCAACTAAAAAAAATACGTAGGTGAGTAAATAAAGTTTAATTAATTTGTTTAGGATTTAAAATTTTATTTATTTTATTTTAGAAAAAAAAAATTCAAAGAAGACATCTATGACTTATAAGGGTATGTCTGGTTTGACGTTTGAAATGTGAAAAATACATCCAAATTTTTTGAACGCTTCAATTTTTTATTTGGTTATTTTTTTTATCTTGTGAAAGCAAATGTGATTCGGTACTCTAACTCCGTTCACATGAAGTAAAAAATTTTAGATTTTGCGTTCATTTATTAGCGTTCATCTATTCACTAGAAAAAATTATTTTCTTTTACCAACCCTTTATACATGTTCTTGTTTTATTTATGAAGTTCTTATTATTTCTATTTATATGAGTTTTTTTTCAATTATTTTTTTTTTGTTGATGCTTTTAGCTTTGTATGTACAAATTTAAAATTATTATTATTATTATTATTATTATTATTATTATCTATACCAATATATAAAGTCAATACCAGAGTTTGGTGTCCAATTTTTATAGACATCATTTACCCTCAAATAATTCACTCTACAAATCAAATTTATGGACAAAATAGTAATAATACATTTTTGTTTCTTAATTAAAAAAAGTCATCAACCCACAAAAGAATTAAATAACTGCTGCAATCGTGAGGAAATTAAATAACTGCTCCACTTACAAATATGTCGTCTGGCTGTTGTCGATTCTTTTTTCTGTGTTTTGCTATATTTTGGTTATGCAAATGATGGAGTTGATACAATTCATACGCCAACTTCATTGTTAAACACAGGTATCTATATTCTACCTTTTGAAAAATATAGAAATCGACACTATAATGGTCCAAATAATAGGTATAAATGGTAGGTATTTTATATTCATGGTTTATTTTATTTTTGAGTACTAATTTTTAATTTTTAAAATAAAATTCAAAGACAACATCCTCAATAATATCCACCTTCACCTCTTTTCAACATCCTCAATTTTATCGCCTCCATCGTCATCCATCCGTTGCAGTTGCAAATTTAATTTGGCTTCACGCATACTTCCACTTACATTTTTTTTTTCTTCAATTTACTTATTTAATTTATATTTTTGGTCATTCTTCTATTCTTTTAATTCATTTCCAATATTTCAGGTAAAAAATAGTTCTATCTTTTTTTCTAATCAATTTGATTTGATGTAAAAGAATTATTTTTTTATCTTATTAATTTGATGTAAAAAGAAAATATTTTTTTTATCTAATATGTATTCTTATTTTTGTTTATATGTCTTTATCTATGGAATCAAGAAATTTTATAAATATTTTGTTAACTTTTTAGATTGCTTTGCAATAATATTTATTTAATTTTTAAAATTATTGATTATAGTACATAAATATTTTTTCTAAAATAAAATAAAATTATTAATTTTGTCTATCCCAGTATCATTTATCTTACATATTGGACTGTATTAATGTATAATGAATTATACAAATGTATAATGGGAATAAGAAAAATTTGGTATCCAATTTTTTCTTCCTATTTTATCTCTATTTATTTTTTTGTTAAACAATGAATTTAATATAATAAATTGTTACTACGTCTTCCATAATTTTTATTCTTTTTTTATCAAATAAAGAATTTACCCACAATAAAGTATCAAACTGATTCAGTATCAACCCACGACATATTTTAAAACCGAAAAAAAACTGACGTACTCAATTTAAAAACTAACTCCCTTTCAATAAAAAACTGTTCCACCATCAGTCATACTTAACCCTCAATTAAATTAAATTACTCTTTCACTTTCAAAAAATGCAGACGGAATTGCTAATAAATAAAAAAAATAGACGAGAATGAAAATAAATATTTTCACATTCTTCACTATCTTCATATTTTATTGTTTAATTCTATGTTAATTTAGTTTCTACTTTTCTGTATTTTTCTTGCTATTCATTCTTCTCCTTTCTTCAATACCCTAGCCTCCATCATCTTCCATTGCCTTCAGTTGCAAATTTTGGACGATTTTGCAGCGGTTATTGCTTTCACGCGCATAACATTCACTTATATTTTTTTTGTTCTCTCTAATTTACTTATTTAATCTATATTTTCAGTAATTCCTCTATCTTTTTAATTTATTCTAAACTTTTTACATATAAAAATAGTACTATGTCTCATTTTTTTAATCAATTTAATGTAAAAAGAAACAATTTTTTTTATCTTATCAATTTGATATGTATTTTTATTTTTTTATATATCTTTACCTATTAACGAATGAATGAAGAAAAGTCCCATAAATATTTGGTTAACTTATTTTTTTTAATTGCTATGTAATATTTTTTTTATTTTCTAAAATATTGATTATGTAAAGTATTATTTATATTTGATATTTGAGTACATAAATATTTACTTTAAAATTAAATTAAATTATTAATTTTATCTACTATAATATTATTTATTTTGAATATTGGCCAATTTATTTGAGTGGCATATATATAAGACGCGAGTATTGAATTTGATATTTAATTATACAGAGTACTTGATTTGACATTTATTAATTTCTAAATTATATTGCAAAAAAATTAATTAATTTAATATTATTTATTTGTCACATGGTTAACATATAAAAGATACAAAAAAATCTACACCTATCAATAGTAGAATAAAAAATTCTCACACATATTTTGTTAATTTCTTTTTTTTATTTGTAATCTATTTTATATTGGATAATATTTTTTTTATTGATTATTAGTTTGACATATAACATAATAAATGTAGTAATATAAGAACTTTGTTAATTAATTTTTCAAATAATATGGCGACCTAATATAAGAAATTTATTAATTAATTTTGTTAATTTCTTTTTTATTTTTAATCTATTTTACATTAAATAATATTATTTTTTATTGATTATTAGATAGACATATAATATTTAAATGTGGTAAGATAAGAACTGTGTTATACTTTTTTTATTGTTTTAATCTTAATGATTATTTTCTTCTCTTTATTTTTCTATCTCATGGACCATGTAAGTTTTAATTTATTATTTTTTCTTATATATATTCTATTTTTTAAACTATTTTATTTTATTAGGTTTTTTAATTTATTTTATTATATTTTTTTATTTTGAAAATTTTAGAGTCTAAAGATCTCTCGTTTAAACGATTCCAATTATATGATCCAGAAGTAGTTCAAGAAAATAGATTTAAATTTTGGTAATTTATTAAGTCTGATTATTATATAAGAAGTTAAAAATATTCTAAATTTAAAAAACTTTTTACTAATAAAATTGATTTTGTCCAAAATCGTAGAGAGAGATAGAGAGAAAGAGAAAGAAAAAGTTGACATTTTTTAACTAATTACAAAAATTCACTACCATCAAATAGTGTTTCACTATTAATAACTTATTAAGTGAGGATTAATAAGAAGCAAACCAGAACGATAAATCAAAAAATTCGTTGTCTCTCTTTATATAGTATTTTACTTTAAGTAACTATTTTTTATGGATAGTATTCAAATGACAAACAAAATAATAAAAAAAATTCACGTTAGATTATAAAAATTAATCTCATCTATAATCTATAATATCTATACCAATATATAATGGGGATATAGGAGTTTGGTATCCAATTCTTTCTTCCCATTTTACCCTCTTTCTTCTTTTTTTTCAAAAAAATATTTTACCCACTTCACTTTTAATATAAAAAAAACTGTTACTATGTATTTAATTTTTTTATTTTTTTTTAAAATTATTTTTACCTATGACAAAATTTAAAACTAATTCATTTTATTTCAAATAATAACATAATTTATTGATATTCTATAACAAAATTAATTAAATTACAATACACGGTTTAAATACTTCTGATGTCTATTGTTTATCTTAAAAAAAATTACATATAAACGTGTACTCTTAATTAAATCTATACCAATTTATTAAATTATAATACACGGTTTATATATTTTTCTGATGTCTATTGTTTATATTTAAAAAAAAATTACATATAGAAGAGTACTCCTTAATCAAATCTATACCAATATATAATGGATTATACCAATATATAATGGGATAGAAAAATTTAGTATCCAATTTTTTCTCTCTATTTTACCCCTATTTTTTTAAGTTTGTTAAACACTGAATTCAATATAACAAACTGTTACTACGTCCTCTATTTTTTTTTATCAAAAAAATAATTTATCAAACTAATTCACTTTCAACCCCACCACATGTTTTAAAACTGATTTACTTCCAATAAAAAACTGTTACCACTACGTACTCAATTTAAAAACTGACCCACTTTCAATAAAAAACTGATCCACCTTCAGTCGTACTTAACTCCCAACAAAATTAAATTACTCTTTCACTTTCAATTTTGGTCTCGCAAACGTTTTTCTTCTCTGCATCTTGCTATCACGAAATCAACAATCACGTCAACGTCGACCACTTGGACAGAATCTGCTAGGCGAAGAAGACAGAAAATGACCGAAGAACAAAGATAGCAACACCTGACCGAAGAACAAAGATAGCAACTTATTTGGAGATGATTCGACAAGAAAACAAGTTGTCATATTAATTGATACAACTTCAATTCCAATTCCAACTCCAATGCCAAACACAAGTGGAGGTACCACAAACATAAGAGTAGCCCGATTGACTACAATTAAAACAGGCAAATAAAAATCTATAACAATATATAATGTCGATACGGATTAACCTCTTTTTTAATTCTTTATTCCAATAATTTATTCGTTTATTAATTTTATCCGTTTTCAATTTTTCTTATTTCTCTTTCCAATTCTGAATTTGCTTCTCTGCATGTAACAATTATTTGGATAAGTTTTTGTGATTTTCTGAACTAGATAGTGACTATGCTAAATGTTGATTTTAGACGCCATGTATGAAAGGAGAAAAAAAATAATTAGGAGTGATAAATAATTTTTTTATCGATCTTATCATTTTATTTTGGGTATATTCTTTATGTGAGTACTTTATACCAATAGTTAATCTCATTATTCAATTTTTAGTGCTTCTCCTCTCACCATTAGGTGCACTTTTCTGTATTATTACTGTTGCCATCATTCTCCTTCCTTCAATATCGTGATTGTATCGCCTCCATCTTTTCCTCGCTTCCATTCACTACAATTGCAAATTTTATACCGTTTTGCTATAGTTATTAATTTCACGCATAACTTTCACCTTCATTTTCCTTTCTCTTCAGTTTACTTACCAAACTGTATTAATTCTTATATATTTTTAATCTATCTTTCACATCTAAAGTTTTCTTTCATCAATTTAATTTTAAAAAATTATTTTTTATCTGATATTTGTTTTTTAATTTTTTTTATATGCATATACCTATCAATAATGAACCGAAGAACTCTTATAAATTATTTTGTTAATTTTTTTTATTTTTTTAAACGATTTTGTACAAGATAAAATTAATTTTTAAATTTTTTAAAGTATTAATTATGTAGAATATTTTTTTAAATTTTAAGTGCATCAATATTTACCTTTTAGTTAAATCTCATTTTTTTAAACTGTTTTGTATTTAATGATGTTATTTTTTTAATTTTCTAAATTATTGATTATATAAAGTATTGTAATTAAAATTTGAGTACATAAATATTTATTTTTAAATTAAATTAAATCAATTATACAACAAAAAATTTACTAATTTTTTATTCCACAATATTATTTGTTTGGCATATAGTCCTGATTATTTGATGAGTTTAATTTTGATGGTGATTAGATGTACATGTAAAACTATTTTACACTAATAGGATATCAAAATTAAATTCTTATTTGATTGACATAAAAAGACGCAAAAAAAATTGTAACTACCAATGATTTGTTAAAATATTGATATGTTTATTTCCTAAACTGTTAATGATGTAAAGTTCTGACATTTAAGTATATGCAAATTTGTTTATAATTCAATTAAAATAAATAATTTATATTTCAAAAAAATTAATTAATTAAATATTATTTATTTGGTATATAGTATTGATTATTTGATTGGCATATAAAAGATGGAAAAGAAAATGTATGTATCAATAGTAAAGTGAAAAAACTCTCAAAGGATATTTTGCTAATTATTTTTTAAATTTTTAATCAGTTCTATGTCGGTTAATATTTTTTTTTATTAAATATTAGATTGACATATAACATTAAAGATATGGTAGGATAATAATATCTATGAGTTAGTTTTTTTAAATAACCTGATAACACAATAAATATCTAAATTTTCTGTTAAAAACAGTTTCAACCTTTACAATATTATACAGGCTAATTTAGATAGCCAAAATAAACTAAAATAAATAACAACAAGAAGATATAGAATTTTACTTTTTGTTATATAATACAAAAATAATATAATAATACAATAAACTGTAATAAAAATAAAGTAAAATAAGTAACAATAAGAAGATATAGAATTTTATTTTTTGTTCTGTAGTACAAAGATAATATAATAATCTAATAAATTGTAATATTCTGGTACAAAAGAACATAAAATTTAATCAAAAATACTATTTGTACACCAAAATCAGCCACCAATGTATTTGTGTATAATAAATATATGTGTAGTTTAATTTATTTTCAATGTATATTTGTATTCTAGCATGTATTTTATACGGGTGGCGGACTTTGGTGTACACATAGCATAACTCAAATTTAATATTATTCTTTTCAGTAGCTTTTTATCTTTTTATTTTAATTTTATTAAAAATACTAATATAATTTACTTTTAACTTTTAACTTTTAACTTTTAAGATAAATGTAAGGATGTGACATTTTATGTATTAGATAATGTAAAAAATTTATTATAGAAGAAGTTAAGAATATAAGAGAGAGAAAGAAAGAATTTTTTAACCTATTAAATATGAGTTATATCAAGTGATGATTAAGAATAAAACAAACATACAACTTATATAATAGTAGTCAAATGTAAGAAGTAATGACAGTCTTTTATTCTAAGGGTCTATATTAAATTGCAACTTAATTTTATAATTATTAGTTAAAAACTTACATTAATATACTATTTTTGTTATATTAGTTAAAATAATGTATTTAATATTATTTTTAAGGATTACTGACATCAAATTTTGATAATTTGAGCAAAAATTTTGAATGTTTTATTTCGTACATTTTTTTAATAGAATAATAAGACAACTTAAAATTCATATCAAGAAAAAACTACTGTTTTCATACATTTAGATATTCAGAAGACACAAAAACCAATTCTTTAACAACACTTCAACGACTCATAAAAGTTAACATAATAAATGATTATAGATCAAAGTGATAGACAAGATTGAAAGTTGCGATAATAGTACTTTGTGATAATTAATTACGATTGGGTAAAGAGAAGGTGTGAGGAGAAGAAGAAAATGAGAAAAGAGAATAAGGCAATAATAGTGTACGATAGAAATAATAGTAAGAGAAAATAATAGTGTGTGATACAATAAGAAGATATAATAAAAGTATACATTAATAATTTAAAAAAAATTTAAATTAAAGATAATTTAATAAATTGAATATAAAATTAAAAAATAAAATATTTTTTATCTATTAAAATTATGAATATAAAATTAAAAAATAAAATAACTTATAAAATTTTTATATTTATTTTTAAATAAATTTTTTATTTTTAAATTATTTTATCAAATCTATAATTAATTGAATTAATTGAATTTGTCCCTACTATATTAAGGAATCAATATATTAAGGAATCAATTTAATTGAATAATCTTGAAGCGTTTATATAGTTATTTTTATAATCAATAAATCTGACAATTTTTCAAGACTCAAAAAATTATTAATAAGGATATATATGATGAATTACGAAGATTTTTTTCAGGTACACAATTTTTATATTCTCCTATTTTTTTATTAATTATTCTTATAGTTTGATATTTAAAAATAAAAAAATAAACATTCTCATTTCTTCTTTTTTTTTCATTACTTATAAGAAAATGAAGACCTCTTCAGATTCATATTTAGGGTTTAGGGTTTAGGGTTTAGGGTTTATTGTATATTTTTATAATTTAACATTTTAAAATTTTTTTATAATAGTTTTAATTTTAACAAAATATTATATAAATAAAGTCATGCCAATATTAAAATAATAAAAAATATTTATTTAATAAATTTAAAAAATAAATAATATATTAGCAAAAAATAAATTTAATTTTTTTAAAAAATAATAGAAAAGCGGCTGAACAGGCACGATAGTGCCTGTTGAGCCGCTAGTTATTATTATTATTATTGATCCATTAGATAGAGCAAATTAAATAAAAAATTAACCAATAATAATAGTGAAAAATTATAGTATATTAAAAAAAATTAGAAAATAATACTATATAAAAAACATATTAAAAAAAAATATCAAAAAAATTAAACATGCTTGAAAGGATAACATTATAATTTAATGTTGTTAGTGCAAAAAATTGATGCTTTGTATGAATCCACCATGATAATTAAAATGTCAATTACACCATGCATGATATGAGTCGAAAATGGCTCAGATCGAATTTCGTTAACGACACGTGAGAAAATTATTTGGCTTGTGGTAAATAAAAAACGTGAGGCTATTACTTGAAAATTAAGGTCCTTAGTGGTCAAGGCAAGGTTGTAGACAAGATGAACTCGAGAAAAATTGAAGCTAAATCGTGGAAAAGAGAAAAGAACTCAGTCATCCAGCATTGTTGTCTATAAATAGAGAAGTCAAGGAGAATTAAAGGAATTTCAATTGAAAACACTTTAAAATTTCACTGAAATTCTGAAAAGTTTCAAGTCACACTTACGTCTAAAAAGACTATGGAGTGCAAGTGCATATGAGTGTTTGAAGTCAAATTTGAATTTATTTATTTCTTTCTTTTTCTTTAGTCCATTTATTTCTTTTAGTTTTCTTTCTTATTGATTTAAATTTCTTATTCACATTTTCATTGATCCCTTTTGTTATCCGTGTTATAGTTACGTTGTTTGTTCCCATCACTGAGTATTTTGATTATTAATTTATTTCTTTCTATAGTTACTTCATAAGTAATTCTTGTATCTTCGACACGCTCAGTAAAACCCCAGGTCGAGCCTCCTCTTTAAAGGAGTCATATCTATTTCCTGAATTGTGATCTTTGATACAAACTTGAGTCGAAACCTGTGTTGAGATTGACAAAAATCAAGCGAAATAAATTAGCACGTTCAGTGGGATCCCGAAATTGAGTAAACGTGTCAAATCTTGCATGCGATTACATAGTGATAAGTTAATAATGTTCGATAAGACTTCCACTACTGATACATCAAACAATGATGCTAAGAATATTGGAGAACATATAAGCAGTCCAAAGGCAGAAGCTGCCCCATCAATAGAAACTACAAGTCGACGGATGCATCCTCTAATAATAGAAGGAATCCCATCGACTACAGCTACTACATGGCCTCCGTATGGGTTGCCACTAAACTATTCTCCAACTTTGGAAAATTCTAATGTTGGGAGCATAGGAGGTGCAAATACAACAAGAAATAATCCTCTATACAACCCTGGACCTCCTCCAGGATACCCTCCAGTGGGTATACCAAGTAGTTACGATCTTAATATGGTAAATTATAATACCTTTCCAACACTTGATAAAAAATCATCCATATTTACGCTTAGTACCTATGCCTTTACAACCCACTGTAATGTTGTCAAATGTCTCTTTGACACAAGGTACAGGGACAACCCTTACCAGGTTGCCAACAAATGTGGGACGTGAATCTATATTTTCAGAAATGTCGAGACAGATTTCGGTCAGAACAATGTCTCCTAACACAATCGAATCTTTAGTTGTGTTCAGGCAACAAATTGAAGATAGCCATTACGACATAGTTAATATGCTTACCCACCAGATAACTACAATTTTAGATCCAATGATAGAAAATAAAGAATAGAGCAAGTAGCTCGACGGGTCGATGATATTGCAAGGGCAATCAATCGACCATTTGTACCTCTGATAGGCGAGATTCATGCAAATAATCCCCCAATAATTTTGAACAGAGGAGATGATCCAAATAGGGTATTGAATGGGCGAGAGCAAACAATACTGCTTAAACTTATGGTCAAAATATAACCCAAGCTGTAAAGCAAATTTTGAATAGAGTAGGATTTAATACAAGAGTAACAAATCAGCCCTATTTTATTTTCCTTTTTCTGACTATATTCTACAAATCGAACTTCCCAGAGGAGTTAATTCCAAAGCACCTCACTAAATTTGCAGGTGAAAGTAGAGAATCGACTGTCGAGCATGTAACTCGTTATACGGTCGAAATTGGAGAATTAGCTGGTAATGAATATCTGAAAAGGAGATATTTCCCATCTTCCCTCACAAAAAGTGCGTTTACCTGGTTTTCAAATTTACAACCTAACTCGATATCCATAGTTGGATTCATTTAGAAAGAAGTTTTTATAATCAGTTTTTTAGGGGAGAATCAAAAGTAACTTTATCTGATTTATTTACAGCAAAAAGGAAAAAAGTAGAATTAACCGATGACTACTTGATACGATTCAAGAATATCAGGAACAAATATTTCACTCTTATTCCTGAACCTGAAGTAGTTAGGATGGAAATCAATGGTCTCGATTTCAATATTCGTAAGAAGTAAACCAGCAGTTCCTTGACTTGGCTCAGTTGGCTGATAAGGTCCAAAAAGTTAAAAAATTAAACAAAGAAAAAGAATAACATGAGTCGAGCAAAAGAAAGACTTTCTTCAATAAAAAAGTGACTTATGTTGATTGTATGAATGAAGCGGAGTCGAATAATGAGTCTACTTTTACTACAGAATTAAAAAATGGACTTTCTTATGTGTGTCGATCTCTTAATCCAGCAAAAGACAAAACCCCTTTGTTAGGAGAAAGTAGTTATTCGTTCGATTTAACAAAAGCTGAACAAATCTTTGACATGCTTTTAAAAGATAAACAACTTACGCTTCCGGAAGAAAAAAGAATGCCATCTATTTCTGAAATTAGGAATAAGAAGTTTTGTAAATCTTATCAAGATCCTGGTCATTATACTAATAATTGTATATGTTTCAGGGATTTAAAACAAAAGGCTATTGAGGATACTCGATTAAATTTTGCAGACAAACCTGAGCTGAAAGTGCATTCTGATCCTTTCCATGTCACGTCAAACTTTCTTGAAACATAAGAGATGATTTTCTCGATCAACATGGCTAATGTCGAGCCTATTGGGAAGGATGAACAGTTCGAACTAGACATGTCTGAGGTAGAAGGCCTATTTATCCAAAGGCAGGTGAGGACTTGTTGGATTTTTTGTTAAGGCAGAGGGAAGAAGAAGGTAATGTTGCTGTATGTCCTCGATGCAATATAATGGTGGTAAGGTAATACACGTTCATCAAGAAGAGCTAAGGCAAGCTTGATAAAAACAGGGTGGTGGGAAGGGCCAATACCTAACAAGTGCTCTTGTTAAAAAACAAATGCATATTGTGGTCATGGTCAATCAAAATCCTCAAGGAATGAATAATTGGACTAGAGTGGCTCTTGACAATGTGTCGAACAACAAATGGATGCAGAATAATGCACCAAATTACTCAAGGAATTATAATTTCTATGTCCCTAGAGTCGATTTTGGGAATTGGATTGCAAATAAAAAAAGAGGAGCTGCTTCTTGACAAGGGGAAGATAGCAAAAGTGGCAGTCGAAGCCGTTCTCGACACAGTTTTCACGATAGAGCCCCCTTCATTCCAAGAGTTGTGGTCTAAGCACAATGAGAATATGTAGACATAGAGGGCCCCTATCCATAGCTGAATAAGGAGAGGAGGTCACCTAACAAGCAGATACAAAGAGAGGACAAAGTATCTTTGATCAGAGGCAAAGAGCAAGAACCAAACGAGGAGTCGGAATATGCAATTATAACAAGCGCACATATGCAATTTCCCAGCAACGGAGCCAAAAACTTGACAAAGGCCAAAAGTAGGTTTGGAATTTCACAAAATAGAATTGGCGTTGCAAGTATAGTCCCAAACCAACAATTGACTCTAATCAAAGTTTAAATAAGGAATTGTAACAATACAAACTAATATAAACCGAGAGTTTTAAATCTCGGGTCGTTCTCCTTAGGAATTGCAATAGAGTACTCAATTATTGGCTATGAGGGAAGGGGTTTGATAGCAAGAGGCGAGAAATGTAAATAGTAAGAATTAAAGAAACAAACAATAACTAAATATCAAAAGCAATTAAACTCAAGGCAATTAATCAAAAGAAAGGAAAATTCAAGTGCTAAAAAACCTCTTGGCAAGGATTGAGAGTTAAGGTTATCTATCCTAGCCATTGACCACAAACATAGATGATTATGAAGAGTTAATCCTATTTAGTCAACCCTAACATCGAGGATAAGTCAAATAGGCATAATTGATCTCAATCCACAAATTCTAGCCAACTCACTAATTAGCTTAGTGAAAGACTAGCGTTAGTGAAAACCAAATCAACTAACTACCCTAATCTATCAATCAAGAATGGACATCAATATCTCAAGGTCACCTAGATCCTCAATTCCAAGCCAAGAGTGTGAAAAACTACACTAAAACTAACCCAAGTATTTTATCAAACACTTGGTGTGCATGAAAACAAAAGCATATTAAATTGCACTAATAATAAAATCTAAAGCTACCAAATGCAAGAAAATAATAATAACAACTCAATTAAACATAAAAAAAAAAAATCAAATTGCATTTAATAAAAATTAAAATCAACAATGGTTTATAAATATAAAAATGACCAAATAAAAGAAATAACAAGTAGAACTAAGAGAGCAAAGATATAATAACAAGAAATTGCAAGGAAAACTAAATCAAGACAAGTATCAAAGCATAAATCTAAGAGAAATCTAACTAATCTACCCTAAATTCTAGAGAGAAGAGAGAGCTTTTCTCTCTAGAAATGACCTAAAACATGTTCTAAACTAAACCTAATTGCTCTCTCCTGTTCCTTCTTGAATTTGACCTCAAATACTTCAGAATTGAGTTGGATTTGGGCTTGGATGAGCTTAGAAATCGCCCCCAGCGTATTCCTTTAATGAGGTCACGTGACAAGTGTCACGCATATGCATGGCCTGGCAAATTCCTCCGTCACGCATACGCGTGGCCTTGCATTCACCAACTCCTTATTTCTTCATGAATTCTCCACTTTGCATGCTTTTTCTTCACTTCTTCAATCTGATCCTTGTTTTATAAACCTAGAATCACACAACAAACATATCAAGACATCGAATGGAATTAAAGTGAATTAAATTAGTAAATTAAGGGCTTAAAAAGCATGTTTTCACTCTTAAGCACAAATTAGGAGAGATTCACAAAACTATGCTATTTCATTGAATAAATGTAGGAAAAGTTGATAAAATTCACCAAATTCAATACAAGATAAACCATAAGATTGTGGTTTATCAATCTCCCCACACTTAAACAATAGCATGTCTTCATGCTAAACCTAAGAAAGACAAGAAAGGGGTATTAATATTTATTCAATGCACACTATCTAAATGCAACCTATCTACATGAATGCAACTACTTGGTCAAAATAAATTAACTTCGAAGAATACATATATGAACACAAGGGCTAAGGAAATCATAATCAAATCAAATCTACAATTTAATTGAGTTATTGAAAAGAATTATAAACTTGCAAGATAAGGAATAATAACAGGTGAAAACATAGAATTGAGCAATCGAACCCCTCACCGGATGTGTATACGCTCTAATCGCTCAAGTGTATAGGGTTGATTCACTCAATTCTCCTTTAATCATGCTTTCTAAGATTTGTTTTTCATCTAACAATCAACAATTATTCAATGCATGCATACAAATATCATGAGGACGTTTGAGGGTTGTAATAGGGCTAGGGTAAAGGTGAGGATGCATATGGCTAAGTGAGCTTAAAATTTGAATCTTTGATTAACTTAAACTCTCACCTAACACATATAACAACCTATACAATTCAAATACAAACCTAACTACCCATTCTTCATTTTTTCACACAATCATGCATTTCATTTTTAATTCACATCCCATATGCATTATTATTATTACTTTACGTTGGGACATTTTGCCTCTTTTTTATTGCTTTCTTCTTTCTTTCTTTCTTTTTTTATTTTTTATTTTTCTCTTATTATGTTTTTTTTAAAAAGCATAATATATACAAAAGAGATTAATGCATATGGTTCAACATTTAATGCATGAGTATGTACCCAATTTCTAAAATTTTCAATGAAAGCCCAAAATACACTTTTACCTGAACTAATGTTCCCAAGCTTCCCCACACTTAAATAATACACACTCTCACTAGTCTAAGCTAATTAAAGATCCAAATAAGAAACATTTATTGTTTTTCAGTTAGGGGTAGTGATGTGCTAAAATTAAGAACAAAAGGGGATTAAAATAGGCCCAAAATTGGCTAACAATGGTTGATGCAAGGTAGGCTACTTGGGTAAGTGAGCTCAAATGGAATCAAGGCCTCAATCATATAAATGCATTCATACACAAAATAATGGACATAAAGAATCAAACAAATCAAAGATTACAATCATAGAAAGAGAATAATACACACAAGAATGAAAATAGTGGTTAATATGATGTAACCACACAATTAGGCTCAAAACTTACAAGGTTGTGTGTTCTAGCTCAAAAATCATGTTCCACAATATATAATTCAAGCATGTTTCAATGAAAAAAAAATATTTTAACTCAAATCAATTTTGGAATGCCCTATAGATAAATTCCTTGGAAAATTTTATTATTTTGACTAAACTTATTATATATATATGCAAATCAAGACAATGCAACTAAGAATTCTAAAAGACCTAGTAATAACAGAAAAATTAAAATGTGAAAGTGTTAGGATTAGAACTTTTCACCCAAGATTGGCCGATTGGTCGGACGACCTCCCCACACTTAAAAGTTTGCACCGTCCTCGGTGCATTCAAAGATGAGAAAGGGGGGTATGGCGACTTCATGAATTGCCACCTTCAGCTGGTGGATCAACCGGCTACTGCATGTTCTTTCTTCTGCTTCTCTTTTTGCTTATGGTGGGTCATCCTGAAAGATAGAAAACAGGATAGTAAGACGAGTAAATGAAAAAGTAAGGGAGCATAAATTGTTGGAATGAGGTAATAATCACTAAAATGAAGTGAATTAATAAGGTTGTGACATTGATGAAAATAGTGCGTCACAACTACACAAAAGAAGCATGCACTTCACCTATTCTAGTGTGCTTGAGATCCTTTAAAGAAAAACTTGTAGGTTAAGATAGCCAAACAAGTAATAAAGAAGCATAAAAGCATTCAAGCAATAATCAAGCAATTGTGAAATGGATATTGAATGGACATTGGTTGATGTGCATGAGAATTCAATGAAACAAATGAAATATGGAATGCGCACATCAAACAATGACACACCTTGAAGTTTGTGTGCAACCTAATTGACATAAAGTGGGAGACATGGGTGCTATGCAACTTAGAAAAAGAGAGGTAGAAGTTGAAAATCAATCACATAGCAAGCATGGTCCACAAAGCTTAAAAAGCTAAAAAATATGTCACTAGGTAAGCATACGATCCAATTTCACAATTCCACAATCTCAATGCATGAACTAGGCGATGTAAATAAAGATCAATCATAAACAAGCATCACCTAACAAAAAATGCATTGAATAGAAGTAATTACCTAATGATATATAATGAAATCAAATCACATGGTGGCCAAAACATGCAATTCAAAAGTTTTAGAATGCTTTGAAGGCAATTTACATGTACTTGGTATGCACAACTGTTCCGAGGGTTACCTAAAATTGGAGGTCGATCTCAGATGAGATCTTCTGTACTGGTCGGAGATAACGTGTCCGGCTGGCTGATGACGGCCGGAGTTGTTGGGTCCGACTCGTTGGACTTACTGCCTTGCTGATCCTTGGCCACCGGAGGGTGGGGGGTACCTGCAAGAGACTCCGATGCCTAAGTTAGCACGGGTATTAAGCAGGTTTTTTATGTAGAATCAGAGTATGAGTTATACCTGGGTGCTCCAGCATATTTATAGTAGAGTGGGCTGATCTTTCTGATAAGATAAGTTAGTTATCTTATCTTGAGTGAAGTCAGCTTATCTTCAAGGGAACCGCCTTTATCTCTATAGGCTGGGATTGCCTTTGGATTCTGGGTCGTGTTCCTCTATTTGGGCCCTTTTATTGGGCTTTGCTGTCGTTTTGGCCGAGTTCTTCATAAAGAAGTCGGTCCGCTTGACCTGAACAAGTCGATCGCTTCGCTACTGAACATCCCGGTTCGGATAGCTCGACCCTGGGTATGAACAGTGCCCCTGCTTGAGCTCGGTCTTCCGTTTAAGGTCGAGTTCTTTGACTTCGGTCCTTCTTTAGTGAAGCCGAACTCA
The DNA here is from genome assembly GCF_003086295.3 of Arachis hypogaea. Lineage (NCBI taxonomy): Eukaryota > Viridiplantae > Streptophyta > Magnoliopsida > Fabales > Fabaceae > Arachis > Arachis hypogaea. The sequence continues at coordinate 123,293,141 of NC_092051.1, read as the reverse complement.
AGCATTTTGTCGATTCCTTTGCAGAAGCTTTTTTTAATGTAGAACGTTTTCCTTCTAAAAGCGCGCCCTTTTGTATTAGCGCTTTGTCCTGGGGAACGTGCGAGGGTTTAATACCCTAATTAATTAGTATTAATTGCTCCGTTTCTCCTTTGGCTCTTTATTTTGATTTTTGAAAGCTCAGAGACGGTTTCTCTTCTTTGCTCTTTCGTAACTTCTTCACCATTTTCCTCCGTTTTTCTCGTTCTCTATTTTTCACCCTCGTTTCCTCTTTTCCTTCGTGGCGGCGTCGCTTGACGATTCTCGGGACAACTTGCCTCTCCTTCTTTCCTTTGAAGCTTTTCTCTTCTCCAGGTGAGTTCCATTCGCATTTTCTTTCTTTTTCGTTGCTTTTGGCTTTTCGTGATTAAATTGCGATTTTGCTTTGAGGGAAGTTTGGATCTTTCTGCTTCTACTGTGCCTGGTTATAGTCGTAATGCGTGCTTTGAATCTTTTTCGCCTTTCCTATTGCTTTAATGTGCTTAGGGCTTCTACATATTATTTCTCGTTTGTGCTTTTGATGATAATGTATCTGATTCTGGAAAAGGGGCTGGTGTCTTTGATGATTTCTTGTTTGGTATGCTCGGTGTTGGTGCTTGCTTTTTGCTTGATTTCGAAAAAGTTTGCGCCTTTCCGCTTGGTTATTTTTACTAAACTGTAGAAATAGTGCTTTCTTCTGATAAACTGTATGAGGGTGATCTTTTTTTGCATTTTCGCTTTCTTTTGTTTTCTTTCTGAGAGATGTCGGGGTGCGAGCTGTAGATTTTTCTTGGAAACTTTGCTTGATTATTGCCTCCAAAGGATGCCCCAAGATTTTGGTTTGAGTCTTGGGGTTTTCCTTTTCTGTGTGATCTCCTGCATCGTATTGAGTTGTTTTCTCCCTTGTCCGAGATGTTTTTAGTAATCCCCTCTTCTTTTTCTTACTTGTAGGATTTAGTTGGCCTCATGTCTTCTCGCAATAACATTGTAGAGATGTCTTCCAGAGTTTCCGAGGGGATGTCCGATTGGCTGGTGGTGCACGAATTGTGAATCACACTTTTCACAACGCGTACCACTAACCAGCAAGTGCACTGGGTCGTCCAAGTAATACCTCACGTGAGTAAGGGTCGAATCCCACGGAGATTGTTGGTTTGAAGCAATCTATGGTTATCTTGTAAATCTTAGTCAGGAAGTCAATTATGTTTATCAGTTGAATTGCGAATAAACAATAGAGCATGGATTAAAGGTTACTTGTTATGCAGTAATGGAGAATATGTTGGAGTTTTGGAGATGCTTTGTCTTCTGAATCTCTGCTTTCCTCTGTCTTCTTGTTCACGCACGCACGTCCTCCTATGGCAAGCTGTGTGTTGGTGGATCACCGTTGTCAATGGCTACCTTCCATCCTTCCAGTGAAAATCTACGCTCACGCGCTCTGTCACAGCACGGCTAATCACCGTTTGGTTCTCGATCCGGTTGGAATAGGATTTACTATCCTTTTGCGTCTGTCACTAACGCCCAGCCTTCAGGAGTTTGAAGCTCGTCACAGTCATGCAATCCTTGAATCCTACTTGGAATACCACAGACAAGGTTTAGACTTTCCGGATTCTCATGAATGCTGCCATCAGTTCTAGCTTATACCACGGAGATTCTGATTAAGGAATCTAAGAGACACTCATTCAATCGTATATAGAACGGAGGTGGTTGTCAGGCACACGTTCATGATTTGAGGAAGGTGATGAATGTCACAGATCATCACCTCCATCACAGTTAAGCGCGGATGAACATCTTAGATAGGAACAAGCGTGTTTGAATGGAAAACAGAAATACTTGCATTAATTCATCGAGACACAGCAGAGCTCCTCACCCCCAACAATGGGGTTTAGAGACTCATGCCGTCAGAGAATACAAAGTTTAGATCTGAAATGTCATGAGATATAAAATAAGTCTCTAAAAGTCGTTTAAATACTAAACTAGTAGCCTAGGGTTACAAAATATGAGTGGACTATGATGGATGATGCAGAGATCCACTTCTGGGGCCCACTTGGTGTGTGCTGGGGCTGAGACTTAAGCAATTCACGTGCAGAGGCCATTTGTGGAGTTGAACGCCAGTTTTGTGCCAGTTTGGGCGTTCAACTCCAGTTTTTGATCCTTTTCTGGCGCTGGACGCCAGAATTGGGCAGAGAACTGGCGTTGAACGCCAGTTTACGTCGTCTATCCTTGTGCAAAGTATGGACTATTATATATTGCTGGAAATCCCTGGATGTCTACTTTCCAACGCAATTGGAAGCATGCCATTTCGAGTTCTGTAGCTCCAGAAAATCCACTTTGAGTGCAGGGAGGTCAGAATCCAACAACATCAGCAGTCCTTTTTCAGCCTGAATCAGATTTTTGCTCAGCTCCTTCAATTTCAGCCAGAAAAATACCTGAAATTACAGAAAAACACACAACTCATAGTAAAGTCCAGAAATATGAATTTTTCCTAAAAACTAATGAAAATAGACTAAAAACTGACGAGAACATACTCAAAACTATATGAAATTAACCCCAAAAAGCGTATAAAGTATCCGCTCATCACAACACCAAACTTAAACTGTTGCTTGTCCTCAAGCAACTAGACAAATAAAATAGAAGACTAATAGGTTGAGAAGCAATAATATCTCAGAGTTTTTGAATGAAGCTCAGATTCTAATTAGATGAGCGGGACTAGTAGCTTTTTGCTTCTGAACAGTTTTGGCATCTCACTTTATCCATTGAAGCTCAGAGTGATTGGCATCTATAGGAACTCAGAATTCAGATAGTGTTATTGATTCTCTTAGTTCAGTGTGATGATTCTTGAACACAGCTTCTTTATGAGTCTTGGCCGTGGCCCTAAGCACTTTGTTTTCCAGTATTACCACCGGATACATAAATGCCACAGACATATAACTGGGTGAACCTTTTCAGATTGTGACTCAGCTTTGCTAAAGTCCCCAATTAGAGGTGTCCAGAGTTCTTAAGCACACTCTTTTTTTTTTTTCGCTTGGACCTTGACTTTAACCGCTCAGTCTCAAGTTTTCACTTGACACCTTCACGCCACAAGCACATAGTTAGGGACAGCTTGGTTTAGCCGCTTAGACCAGGATTTTATTCCTTTAGGCCCTCCTATCCACTGATGCTCAAAGCCTTGGGATCCTTTTTATTTGCCCTTGCCTTTTGGTTTTAAGAGCTTTTGGCTTTTTCTGCTTGCTTCTCTCCTTTTTTTTTTCTGCAAGCTTTGTTCTTTGCTGCTTTTTCTTGCTTCACGAATCATTTTTATGATTTTCAGATTATCAATAACATGTCTCATGTTCATCATTCTTTCAAGAGCCAACATATTTAACAGTCTTAAACAACAAATTCAAAAGACATATGCACTGTTCAAGCATTCATTCAGAAGACAGAAAGCATTGCCACCACATTTAACCAATTAGAATTTCTTTTATTAAACTCGAAATTTTATTGCTTCTTATTCAAAAGATCTACTATTTTATTCATGTTTAATGATGATGAGAAAAATAAACTACAGCTTAATTGGAGATAAAATCAAATAGATACTAATTACTATTATATGACTTCTAAGGTAAACTTTTTATAAGGACACTGTCACAGAGTTAAGGCAGAAATTGGAAATTAACAACCTTTATTCTGGGGGTATGGGGGTTCCTCTGATCCTTGGGAGGCTTGGTATTACAGAAGACTTTTGGCGCTTCAGTTCCCTTAAGTCACGTCCCTGCTCCTCTTGTTCTTTAAACATCTGGGTCAGCATTTGACTGTGTTCCTTCTGTTGTTTTATTATTTGCTCCATAGCTTCCTGTATCTTGGTGACAGACGTCTCAAGATATTCCCAATATTCCGCTTGAGGAATCTCTGGGAGGAATTCCTGTGCTCTCTTCTTGATAAGATCCTCCTGTGCTTGTTGTCTCTCCATTGATGCTTTGGTGATTGACTTTTCAATTAGGATATATTCAGTTATTCCCATCTTGACTCCAGCGTCCTTGCAGAGCAGAGAAATCATGCTTGGATAAGCCAACCTGGCCTCTTTTGAATTTTTGTAGCAATCTTATAGAGCTCAGTTGAAATCAGCTGATGAACCTCCACTTCTTTTCCCATCATGATGCAATGAATCATCACTGCTCTTTTAACTGTGACTTCAGAACGGTTGCTAGTGGGCAACAGAGAACGCCCAATGAAGTCCAGCCATCCTCTGGCAACTGGTTTGAGATCCTCTCTCTTGAGTTGATTTGAGACGCCCTTTGTGTTGGTGGTCTACCTGGCTCCAGGGATGCATATGTCCTCTAGAATCTTATCCAGGCCAATGTCTACTCTCATCATCCTCCTGTTGAAGGAGTCTGGATCATCCTTTAGCTGAGGTAGCTTTAATATCTCTCTGATCTTGTCAGGGGTGGTATGAACAATCTTTCCCCTGACCATGGTCCGAAATTCGTAGCAGGCTGTTCCAGATAGTCTTTGCTTGTCAGTCTGCCACATATTAGCATAGAACTCCTGGACCATGTTCCTTCCTACTTTCGTTTCAGGATTAGCTAAGACTTCCCAGTTCCTGGTTCGAATTTGCTCCTGGATCTCCGGATATTCATCTTCTTTCAGATCGAATCTCACTTCCGGGATCACTGATCTCAGACTCATTACTTTAAGATAATGGTCTGAATGTTCTTTAGATAAGAACTTCCCTTGATTCCAAAGTGATTTTGGAACGCTCTCTTTCTTGCCTCTTGGAGTGGATTGTTTTCCTTTGAGAGCCATAATCTTAGTAGTGATCTCGGATAAACACACCAAACTTAGAGGTTTGCTTGTCCTCAAGCAAAAGAAAAGAAAGGAGAGGGATAGACGGAGATTGAGTAGCACTTGTTGATGAAGGAGGGGGGGCCGAACCCAATTTAAAGGGGTGGGGGGTGGGTTATTTGAAAAAGATAATATGGATATTTGAAAAAGATATGGATTAGTTGAAAAGATTTTTGAGTGAAAAAGATAGATTTGTTTTCAGAAAAGATTTTGAAAAGAGTTGGATTGAATTTGGAAAGATGGATTTTTAGAAATTAAGGATTTTAGAAATCAGGGTTCTTGATATGTTCATGTAAAAATCATGCATTGAAGCATAAAATTTGAAATTAAAATGGAAATACGTGTGGGATTACTGGATTTGGCTCCTCCCTGTCCTCCTGGCGTTTGAACGCCCAAACACTGCCTGTTTTGGGCGTTCAGCGCCCAAATGCTGATCTCCTGGGCGTTCAGCGCCCAGTTGCTGCCATTCCTGGCGTTCAACGCCCAGTGGGTGGCCATTTCTGGCGTTGAACGCCCAATTGCTGCCATTACTGGCGTTTTCTTGCCATTGAGCTTCCAATCTCTGTTTTGTGTGCAAATTCCTTCTGTAACCCTGTAAACTTATGCAATTGATCCTTTACCTTAGTGTCAGTAAACTTTATATAAACAAATAAAAAAGAAAAATAGGGCAAAATACTTAGAGGATTAATGCTCCATGGCTGGGTTGCCTCCCAGAAAGCGCTTCTTTATTGTCTTTAGCTGGACCTTGCTGAGCTTTTAATCTAGCTTCAGCCTTGAGCATTCTTGCTCAATGTTGCCTTCAAGATAATGCTTGATTCTTTGTCCATTGACAATGAACTTCTTATCAGAATCAATATCTTGAAGCTCCACGTAACCATATGGTGACACACTTGTAATCACGTATGGTCCCCTCCACCGGGATTTCAGTTTCCCGGGGAATAGCCTGAGTCTAGAGTTAAACAACAGGACCTTCTGTCCTGGTTCAAAGATTCTAGATGACAGCTTTCTGTCATGCCATTTTTTTTATTTTTCTTTATAAAGCTTGGCATTTTCGAAAGCTGTGAATCTGAATTCCTCTAGCTCATTTAGCTGGAGCAATCGTTTTTCTCCTGCTAATTTGGCATCTAAGTTTAGGAATCTGGTTGCCCAGTAGGCCTTATGTTCCAGTTCCACGGGCAAGTGGCATGCCTTACCATACACGAGTTGGTATGGAGAGGTCCCTATAGGGGTCTTGAATGCTGTTCTGTAAGCCCACAGAGCATCATCCAAGCTCCTTGCCCAATCCTTTCTACGGGTATTTACTGTCCGTTCCAGGATTCTCTTTAATTCTCTGTTAGAGACTTCAGCTTGCCCGTTGGTTTGTGGATGATATGGAGTGGCCACTTTGTGGCGAATTCCATACCGAACCATGGCAGAGTAAAGCTGTTTATTGCAGAAGTGAGTGCCCCCATCACTGATTAACACTCTAGGGACACCAAACCTGCTAAAGATATGTTTTTGGAGGAACTTCAGCACTGTTTTAGTATCATTGGTGGGTGTGGCAATAGCCTCAACCCATTTTGATACATAGTCAACTGCCACCAGAATATAAGTGTTTGAGTATGATGGTGGGAAAGGTCCCATGAAGTCAATTCCCCATACATCAAACAACTCTATTTCCAAGATTCCTTGTTGAGGCATGGCGTAACCATGAGGCAGATTACCAGCTCTTTGGCAACTGTCACAATTACGTACAAACTCTCGGGAATCTTTATAGAGTGTGGGCCAATAGAAGCCACATTGGAGGACCTTGGTGGCTGTTCGCTCACCTCCGAAATGGCCTCCATATTGAGATCCATGGCAATGCCATAGGATTTTCTGTGCTTCCTCTCTGGGGACACACCTACGGATAATTCCGTCTGCACATCTCTTAAAGAGATAGGGCTCATCCCACAAGTAGTACTTTGCATCAGTAATTAGTTTCTTTTTTTGTATTCTATTGTACTCCTTGGGTATGAACCTTTCAGCTTTATAGTTTGCAATATCGGCAAACCATGGTGCTTCCTGAATGGCAAATAGATGCTCATCAGGGAACGTCTCAGAGATCTCAAGGAAGGGGAGGGACGTCCCTTCCACTGGCTCTATCCGGGACAGATGATCAGCTACTTGGTTCTCTGTCCCTTTTCTGTCTCTTATTTCTATATCAAACTCTTGCAGAAGCAATACCCATCTGATGAGCCTGGGTTTTGAATCCTGCTTTGTGAGTAGATACTTAAGAGCAGCATGGTCAGTGTACACAATCACCTTTGATCCTACTAAGTAGGATCTGAACTTGTCAATGGCGTAAACCACTGCAAGTAATTCCTTTTCTGTGGTTGTGTAATTTTTCTGGGCATCATTTAAAACGCGACTGGCATAATAAATGACATGCAGAAGCTTGTCATGCCTCTGTCCCAATACTGCACCAATGGCATGATCACTGGCATCACACATTAGCTCAAATGGTAATGTCCAGTCTGGTGCAGAAATGACTGGTGCTGTGACCAGCTTAGCTTTCAGCGTTTCAAACGCCTGCAGGCACTCTGTGTCAAACACAAATGGCATGTCAGCAGCTAGCATATTGCTTAGAGGTTTTGCGATTTTTGAAAAATCCTTTATAAACCTCCTATAGAATCCTGCATGCCCCAGAAAGCTTCTGATTGTCTTAACATTGGCAGGTGGTGGTAATTTTTCAATTACCTCTATTTTTGCTTGATCCACCTCTATTCCCTTGTTTGAGATTTTATGCCCAAGAACAATTCCTTCAGTCACCATGAAGTGACACTTTTCCCAGTTTAAAACTAGGTTGGTTTCTTGGCATCTTTTCAGAACAAGTTTTAGGTGATCAAGACAGGAGCTGAATGAGTCTCCATATACTGAGAAGTCATCCATGAAGACTTCCAGAAATTTTTCCACCATATCAGAGAAAATAGAGAGTGATGAGCGGATAATTTATACGCTTTTTGACATTGTTTTTAGTATGTTTTTAGTAGGATCTAGTTACTTTTAGGGATGTTTTCATTAATTTTTATGTTAAATTCACATTTCTGGACTTTACTATGAGTTTGTGTGTTTTTCTGTGATTTCAGGTATTTTCTGGCTGAAATTGAGGGACTTGAGCAAAAATCAGATTCAGAGGTTGAAAAAGGACTGCTGATGCTGTTGGATTCTGACCTCCCTGCACTCAAAGTGGATTTTCTGGAGCTACAGAACTCGAAATGGTGCGCTTCCAATTGCGTTGAAAAGTAGACATCCAGGGCTTTCCAGCAATATATAATAGTCCATACTTTGGCCAAGAATTGACGACTTAAACTGGCGTTCAACGCCAGCCTTCTGCCCAAATCTGGAGTCCAGCGCCAGAAAAGGATCCAAAACCAGAGTTGAACGCCCAAACTGGCATAGAAACTCGCGTTCAACTCCACAAATGGCCTCTGCACGTGCTACACTTAAGCTCAGCCCAAACACACACCAAGTGGGCCCCGGAAGTGGATTTATGCATCAATTACTTACTCCTGTAAACCCTAGTGACTAGTTTATTATAAATAGGACCTTTTACTATTGTATTAGGTATCTTTTGATCATCTTAGGATCTTAGGATCATCTTTGAACGCATTGTTCTTAGATTTTGGGGGCTGGCCATCTCGGCCATGCCTGGACCTTCACTTATGTATTTTCATACGGTAGAGTTTCTGCACTCCATAGATTAAGGTGTGGAGCTCTGCTGTTCCTCAAAGATTAATGCAAAGTACTACTGTTTTCTATTCAATTCTTCTTATTTCTCTTCTAAGATATCCATTCGCACCCAAGAACGTGATGAAGGTGATGATTATGTGTGACGCTCATCATCCTTCTCCCTTATGAACGCGTGCCTGACAAACACTTCTGTTCTACATGAATTAAGCTAGAATGAGTATCTCTTAGATCTCCTAACCAGAATCTTCGTGGCGTAAGCTAGAATGATGGCGGCATTCAAGAGAATCCGGAAGGTCTAAACCTTGTCTGTGGTATTCTGAGTAGGATTCAATGATTGAATGACTGTGACGAGCTCCTAACTCGCGATTGCAGGGCGTTAGTGACAGACGCAAAAGGATAGTAAATCCTATTCCAGCATGATCGAGAACTGACAGATGAATAGCCGTGCCGTGACAGGGTGCGTGAGCATATTATTCACTGAGAGGATAAGATGAAGCCATTAACAAGGCTGATGCCTCCAGACGATTAGCCATGCCGTGACAGGGCATTGGATCATTTTCCCGTGAGATGACCGAAAGTAGCCATTGACAGTGGTGATGTATCACATAAAGCCAGCCATGGAAAGGAGTAAGACTGATTGGATGAAGATAGCAGGAAAGCAGAGGTTCAGAGGAACGAAAAGCATCTCCATTCGCTTATCTGAAATTCCTGCCAATGAATCTACATAAGTATCTCTATCCCTTTTATTGTTTATTTTAATCTAATAAAGTATCATGTTTAAATCCGCCTGACTGAGATTTGCAAGGTGACCATAGCTTGCTTTATACCAACAATCTCCGTGGGATTCGACCCTTACTCACGTAAGGTATTACTTGGACGACCCAGTGCACTTGCTGGTTAGTTGTATCGAAGTTGTGACAATTATGAATTAAGATCAAAGCACCAAGCTTTGGAGCCGAGCCTGGACATCAGAATTTCGTGCACCAAGTTTTTGGCGCCGTTGCCGGGGATTGTTTGAGTTTTCGGCAAGCTTTTGGTCCGGTAACATCAGTGCCAGATTCCCTTTTGATCCGGCAACAACACCAAGTTTTTGGCGCCGTTGCCGGGGATTGTTTGAGTTTGGACAACTGACGGTTCATCTTGTTGCTCAGATTAGGTAATTTTCTTTTTGTTTTATTTTCAAAAATATTTCTAAAATTTCCTCATCTGTTTTCGAAAAAAAAAATTTTAAAATTGCTTTCAAAAAAAAAAATTTTATTCAAAATTTTTAAGAATGAATTCTAGTGTTTCATGATGATTTGTTGAATCCTGGCTGGCTGTAAGCCATGTCTAATTTTTGGACTGGGGTTTCAACTTACCATCACAAATGAAGAGATTCTCACACACTTAGTTGTTCTATACATGAAAAGTATCCATATCTGCTGAAGCTTGGTTGGCCATTGGCCATGTCTAGTGTTTTGGACTGGAGCTTTCATTAAAAGCTTGGCTGGCTAGTGAGCCATGTCTAATTCCTGGACTGAAGCTTTAGACTAACATGGCAAGATTCCTGGAATTCATATTAAAAATTTTGGAATCCTTATTTTTTTCTTTTTTTCAATTAATTTTTCGAAAAAAATCCAAAAAAAAAATTAGAAAAGCATAAAAATCAAAAATATTTTTGTGTTCTTGTTTGAGTCTTGAGTCATATCATAAGTTTGGTGTCACTTGCATATGCATCTTGCATTTTTCGAAAATTTCATGCATTCATAGTGTTCTTCATGATCTTCAAGTTGTTCTTGGTAAGTCTTCTTGTTTGATCTTGATGATTTTTTGTTTTGTGTCTTTTCATGTTTATCATATGCATTCTTGAATTCTTAGTGCGTAAGCATTAAAGAATTCTAAGTTTGGTGTCTTGCATGTTTTCTTTGCATCAAAAAGTTTTCAAAAATATGTTCTTGATGTTCATCATGACATTCAAAGTGTTCTTGGTGTTCATCTTGACATTCATAGCATTCTTGCATGCATCACATGTTTTGATCTAAAAATTTCATGCATTGCATAATTTTCATGTTTTTCATAAAAATTTCAAAAATCAAAAAATTATCTTTCCCTTTTTTTTCTCTCATCAAATTCGAAAATTGAGTTGACTTTTTCAAAAGTTTTTAAAATCAAATTGTTTCTTATGAGTCAAATCAAATTTTCAATTTGAAAATCTTATCTTTTTCAAAATCTTTTTCAAAAATCAAATCTTTTTCAAAATTCTTAGTTATTTTCGAAAATTCCAAAAATATTTTTCAAAAATCTTTTTCTTATTTTTATATAAAATTTTCGAAAATAACTAATCAATTAATGTTTTGATTCAAAAATTTGAAGTTTGTTACTTGCTTGCTAAGAAAGATTCAAACTTTAAGTTCTAGAATCATATCTTGTGATTTCTTATGAATCAAGTCATTAATTGTGATTTTAAAAATCAAATCTTTTTCAAAAACTAATTTCTATCATATCTTTTCAAAAATATCTTCTTATCTTATCTTTTTCAAAAATATCTTTTCAAAATATCTTTTCTAACCTCCTAACTTCTTATCTTTTCAAAATTTGTTTCAACTAACTAACTAACTTTTTGTTTGTTTCTTAACTTTTTCAAAACCACCTAACTAATTCTCCCTTTCTAATTTTCGAAAATACCTCCCCCTTTTTCAAAAATTTCTTTTTAATTAACTAATTATTTTTATTTCTATTTTCAAAAAAAATTTTTCGAAAAAAAATTACTAAATATTTTTCAAAAACGATTTTCAAAAATCACTAACTCCTTTTCAAAAATAATTTTCGAAAATTATTCCTCCCCCATCTCATTCTATTTATTCATTCATATCCTAACATCTCATTTCATCTCTCTTCCATCCTCACAGTTGTGTTTCTTCCATTATATTACATTCTTTGTCTCCCCCTCTTTTCTTCCACTCACAAAGGGATCCCTATACTGTGGTATAAAGGATCTCTATTATTATTATTATTTTTCTGTGCCTTCTTCTTTGTCATATGAGCAGGAGCAAGGATAAGAACATTCTTGTGGAAGCAGATCCAGAACCTGAAAGGACTCTGAAGAGAAAATTAAGAGAAGCTAAAATACAACAATCCAGAGATAACCTTTCAGAAATTTTCGAACAGGCAGAGGAGATGGCAGCCGAAAATAATAATAATGTAAGGAAGATGCTTGGTGACTTTACTGCACCTAATTCCAATTTACATGGAAGAAGCATCTCCATTCCTGCCATTGGAGCAAACAACTTTGAGCTGAAACCTCAATTAGTTTCTCTGATGCAGCAGAACTGCAAGTTTCATGGACTTCCATCCGAAGATCCTTTTCAGTTCTTAACTGAATTCTTGCAGATATGTGATACTGTTAAGACTAATGGAGTAGATCCTGAAGTCTACAGGCTCATGCTTTTCCCTTTTGCTATAAGAGACAGAGCTAGATTATGGTTGGATTCTCAACCCAAAGACAGCCTGAACTCTTGGGATAAGCTGGTCACGGCTTTCTTAGCCAAGTACTTTCCTCCTCAAAAGCTGAGCAAGCTTAGAGCTGATGTTCAAACCTTCAGACAGAAAGAAGGTGAATCCCTCTATGAAGCTTGGGAAAGATACAAACAGTTGACCAAAAAGTGTCCTTCTGACATGCTTTCAGAATGGACCATCCTGGATATATTCTATGATGGTTTATCTGAGCTATCAAAGATGTCATTGGATACCTCTGCAGGTGGATCCATTCACCTAAAGAAAATGCCTGCAGAAGCTCAAGAACTCATTGACATGGTTGCTAATAACCAGTTCATGTACACTTCTGAAAGGAATCCTGTGAGTAATGGGACGCCTATGAAGAAGGGAGTTCTTGAAGTTGATACTCTGAATGCCATATTGGCTCAGAACAAAATATTGACTCAGCAAGTCAATATGATTTCTCAGAGTCTGCATGGAATGCAAGCTGCATCCAACAGTACTCAAGAGGCATCTTCTGAAGAAGAAGCCTATGATCCTGAGAACCCTGCAATAGCAGAGGTAAATTACTTAGGTGAACCTTATGGAAACACCTATAACTCAACATGGAGAAATCATCCAAATTTCTCATGGAAGGATCAAAAGCCCCAACAAGGCTTTAATAATGGTGGAAGAAACAGGTTTAGCAATAGCAAGCCTTTTCCATCATCAACTCAGCAACAGACAGAGAACTCTGAACAAAATGCTTCTAATTTGGCAAATCTAGTCTCTGATCTATCTAAGGCCACTGTAAGTTTCATGAATGAAACAAGGTCTTCCATTAGAAATCTGGAAGCACAAGTGGGCCAGCTGAGTAAAAGGATCACTGAAATCCCTCCTAGTACTCTCCCAAGCAATACAGAAGAGAACCCAAAAGGAGAGTGCAAGGCCAATGACATAAGCGCCATGGCCGAACCTGTGAGGAGAGGAGAGGACGTGAATCCCAAGGAGGAAGACCTCCTGGGACGTCCAGTGATCAATAAGGAGCTTCCCTCTGAGGAACCAAAGGACTCTGAGGCTCATCTAGAGACCATAGAGATTCCATTGAACCTCCTGATGCCCTTCATGAGCTCTGATGAGTATTCCTCTTCTGAAGAGAATGAGGATGTCACTGAAGAGCAAACTGCCAAGTTTCTTGGTGCAATCATGAAGCTGAATGCCAAATTGTTTGGCATTGATGCTTGGGAAGTTGAACCTCCCTTGTTCATCAATGAACTAAGTGATCTGGATCAACTGACATTGCCTCAGAAGAGACAGGATCCTGGAAAGTTCATAATACCCTGTACCATAGGCACCATGATCTTTAAGGCTCTGTGTGACCTTGGTTCAGGAATAAACCTCATGCCCCTCTCTGTAATAGAGAAACTGGGAATCTATGGGGTGCAAGCTGCTAAAATCTCACTAGAGATGGCAGACAGCTCAAGAAGACAGGCTTATGGACAAGTAGAAGATGTATTAGTAAAGGTTGAGGGCCTTTACGTACCTACTGATTTCATAGTCCTGGATACTGGAAAGGAAGAGGATGAATCCATCATCCTAGGAAGACCTTTCCTGGCCACAGCAAGAGCTGTGATTGATGTTGACAGAGGTGAAATAGTCCTTCAATGGAATGAGAACTCCCTTGTATTCAAAACTCAAGGATCTCCCTCTGCAACCATGGAGAGGAAGCTTGAAAAGCTTCTCTCAAAGCAGAGTTAACCAGAGCCCCCACAGTCAAACTCTAAGTTTGGTGTTGGGAGGCCACAACCAAACTCTAAGTTTGGTGTTGAACTCCCATATCCAAACTCTAAGTTTGGTGTTGGAGAGTCTCAACAAAGCTCTGCACATCTATGAGGCTCCATGAGAGCCCACTGTCAAGCTATTGACATTAAAGAAGCGCTTGTTGGGAGGCAACCCAATGTTTATCTAATTCTTATTTTTATGTTTTCTTAGGTTAATGATCATGTGGAGTCACAAAATAAATAGAAAAATTGAAAACGGAATCAAAAACAGCAGAAGAAAAATCACACCCTGGAGGAGCATCTGTCTGGCGTTCAGCGCCAGAACAGAGCATGGTTCTGGCGCCGAACGCCCAAAATGGGCAGCTTCTGGGCGCTGAACGCCAGAACAGGCATGGTTCTGGCGTTCAACGCCAGAAATGGCACACAAATGGGCGTTGAACGCCCAAAATGGCCACCAACCTGGCGCTGAACGCCCAGAGTTGGGTACAAAGGCATTTTTACATGCCTAATGGGTGCAGGGATGTAAATCCTTGAACACCTCAGGATCTGTGGACCCCACAGGATCCACTCAGGATCTGTGGACCCCACAGGATCCCCACCTACCTCCACTCACTTCTTCTCACCACTCTCTTTCACACAACCCCATAAACACTCTTCCCCAAAAACCCTTCACCAATCACCTCAAACTCTCTTCCCCATCATCTCTTCACCACTCACATCCATCCACTCTTCCCCATAAACCTACCTCATAAACTCCACCTACCTTCAAAATTCAAAACCAATTTTCCACCCAAACCCACCCATATGGCCGAACCTTAACCCCCCCTCCCTTCCCTATATAAAGACCTCCATTCTTCACCAATTCACACAACACAACCCCTCTATACCCTTCTTGGCCAAACCACATCACCCTCTCCCTCTCCTCCATTTCTTCTTCTTCTTCATCTATTTTTTTTTGTTTATTGCTCGAGGGCGAGCAATATTCTAAGTTTGGTGTGGTAAAAGCATAAGCTTTTTGTTTTTCCATTACCATTGATGGCATCTAAGACCGGAGAATCCTCTAGAAGAGGGAAAGGGAAGACAAAAGCTTCCACATCCGAGTCATGGGAGATGGAAAGATTCATCTCCAAAGCCCATCAAGACCACTTCTATGATGTTGTGGCCAAGAAGAAGGTGATCCCTGAGGTCCCTTTTAAACTCAAAAGAAATGAGTATCCAGAGATCCGACATGAAATTCAAAGAAGAGGTTGGGAAGTTCTAACAAATCCCATCCAACAAGTCGGCATCTTAATGGTTCAAGAGTTCTATGCCAATGCATGGATCACCAAGAACCATGATCAAAGTAAGAACCCGGATCCAAAGAACTATGTTACAATGGTTCGGGGGAAATACTTAGATTTTAGTCCGGAGAATGTGAGGTTGGCGTTCAACTTGCCATACATGGAAGAGAACGCACGCCCCTACACAAGGAGAGTCAACTTTGATCAAAGGTTGGACCAAGTCCTTATGGACATATGTGTAAAAGGAGCTCAATGGAAGATTGACTCCAAAGGCAAGCCGGTTCAACTAAAAAGATTGGACCTCAAGCCTATAGCTAGAGGATGGTTGGAGTTTATTCAATGCTTAATCATTCCCACTAGCAACCGGTCTGAAGTTACTATAGACCGGGCCATCATGATCCATAGCATCATGATTGGAGAAGAGGTGGAAGTTCATGAGATTATACCTCAAGAACTCTACAAGGTGGCTGACAAGTCCTCCACCATGGCAAGGTTAGCCTTTCCTCACCTCATTTTCCACCTATGCAATTCAGCTAGAATTGACATAGAGGGAGATATCCTCATTAAAGAGGAAAAGCCCATCACTAAGAAAAAGATGGAGCAAGCAAGAGAGCCCAGTTATGGAGCTCAAGAGGCGCAAGAAGCTCATCACCATGAGATTCCGGAAATGCCTCAAATGCACTTTCCTCCACAAAACTATTGGGAGCATATCAACACCTCCCTAGAAGAATTGAGTTCCAATATGGGACAACTAAGGGTGGAACATCAAGAGCACTCCATCATGCTGCATGAAATAAGAGAAGATCAAAAAGCAATGAGGGAGGAGCAACAAAGACAAGGAAGAGACATAGAAGAGCTCAAGGACATCATTGGTTCCTCAAGAAGGAAACGCCACCATCACTAAGGTGGATTCATTCCTTGTTCTTCTTACTTCTGTTTTTCGTTTTCTATGTGCTTATCTATGTTTGTGTCCCCATTACATGATCATTAGTAGTTAGTAACTTTGTCCTAAAGTTATGAATGTCCTATGAATCCATCACCTCTCTTAAATAAAAACTGTTTTAATTCAAAAGAACAAGAAGTACATGAGTTTCGAATTTATCCTTGAACTTAACTTAATTATATTGATGTGGTGACAATGCTTCCTGTTTTCTGAATGTATGCTTGAACAGTGCATATGTCTTTTGAAGTTGTTGTTTAGGAATGTTAAATATGTTGGCTCTTGAAAGAATGATGACTAGGAGACATGTTATTTGATAATCTGAAAAATCATAAAAATGATTCTTGAAGCAAGAAAAAGCAGCAAAAAAAAAAACAAAGCTTGCAGAAAAAAAAAAGAGAGAGAAAAAAATAGGCGAAGAAAAAAAAATATATAGAAAGAAAAAAGAAAAAGCAAGTAGCAAAAGCCAATAACCCTTAAAACCAAAAGGCAAGGGCAAATAAAAAGGATCCCAAGGCTTTGAGCATCAGTGGATAGGAGGGCCGAAAGGAATAAAATCCTGGTCTAAGCGGCTAAACCAAGCTGTCCCTAACCATGTGCTTGTGGCGTGTAGGTGTCAAGTGAAAACTTGAGACTGAGCGGTTAAAGTCAAGGTCCAAAGCAAAAACAAAGAGTGTGCTTAAGAACCCTGGACACCTCTAATTGGGGACTTTAGCAAAGCTGAGTCACAATCTGAAAAGGTTCACCCAATTATGTGTCTATGGCATTTATGTATCCGGTGGTAATACTGGAAAACAAAGTGCTTAGGGCCACGGCCAAGACTCATAAAGAAGCTGTGTTCAAGAATCATCATACTGAACTAGGAGAATCAATAACACTATCTGAACTCTGAGTTCCTATAGATGCCAATCATTCTGAACCTCAATGGATAAAGTGAGATGCCAAAACTATTCAAGAGGCAAAAAACTATAAGTCCCGCTCATATGATTGGAGCTATGTTTCATTGATAGTTTGGAATTTATAGTATATTCTCTTCTTTTTATCCTATTTGATTTTCAGTTGCTTGGGGACAAGCAACAATTTAAGTTTGGTGTTGTGATGAGCGGATAATTTATACGCTTTTTGACATTGTTTTTAGTATGTTTTTAGTAGGATCTAGTTACTTTTAGGGATGTTTTCATTATTTTTTATGTTAAATTCACATTTCTGGACTTTACTATGAGTTTGTGTGTTTTTCTGTGATTTCAGGTATTTTCTGGCTGAAATTGAGGGACTTGAGCAAAAATCAGATTCAGAGGTTGAAAAAGGACTGCTGATGCTGTTGGATTCTGACCTCCCTGCACTCAAAGTGGATTTTCTGGAGCTACAGAACTCGAAATGGTGCGCTTCCAATTGCGTTGAAAAGTACACATCCAAGGATTTCCAGCAATATATAATAGTCCATACTTTGGCCAAGAATTGACGACGTAAACTGGCGTTCAACGCTAGCCTTCTGCCCAAATCTGGAGTCCAGCGCCAGAAAAGGATCCAAAACCAGAGTTGAACGCCCAAACTGGCATAGAAACTCGCGTTCAACTCCACAAATGGCCTCTGCACGTGCTACACTTAAGCTCAGCCCAAACACACACCAAGTGGGCCCCGGAAGTGGATTTATGCATCAATTACTTACTCCTGTAAACCCTAGTGACTAGTTTATTATAAATAGGACCTTTTACTATTGTATTAGGTATCTTTTGATCATCTTAGGATCTTAGGATCATCTTTGAACGCATTGTTCTTAGATTTTGGGGGCTGGCCATCTCGGCCATGCCTGGACCTTCACTTATGTATTTTCATACGGTAGAGTTTCTGCACTCCATAGATTAAGGTGTGGAGCTCTGCTGTTCCTCAAAGATTAATGCAAAGTACTACTGTTTTCTATTCAATTCTTCTTATTTCTCTTCTAAGATATCCATTCGCACCCAAGAACGTGATGAAGGTGATGATTATGTGTGACGCTCATCATCCTTCTCCCTTATGAACGCGTGCCTGACAAACACTTCTGTTCTACATGAATTAAGCTAGAATGAGTATCTCTTAGATCTCCTAACCAGAATCTTTGTGGCGTAAGCTAGAATGATGGCGGCATTCAAGAGAATCCGGAAGGTCTAAACCTTGTCTGTGGTATTCTGAGTAGGATTCAATGATTGAATGACTGTGACGAGCTCCTAACTCGCGATTGCAGGGCGTTAGTGACAGACGCAAAAGGATAGTAAATCCTATTCCAGCATGATCGAGAACCGACAGATGAATAGCCGTGCCGTGACAGGGTGCGTGAGCATATTATTCACTGAGAGGATAAGATGAAGCCATTAACAAGGGTGATGCCTCCAGACGATTAGCCATGCCGTGACAGGGCATTGGATCATTTTCCCGTGAGATGACCGAAAGTAGCCATTGACAGTGGTGATGTATCACATAAAGCCAGCCATGGAAAGGAGTAAGACTGATTGGATGAAGATAGCAGGAAAGCAGAGGTTCAGAGGAACGAAAAGCATCTCCATTCGCTTATCTGAAATTCCTGCCAATGAATCTACATAAGTATCTCTATCCCTTTTATTGTTTATTTTAATCTAATAAAGTATCATGTTTAAATCCGCCTGACTGAGATTTGCAAGGTGACCATAGCTTGCTTCATACCAACAATCTCCGTGGGATTCGACCCTTACTCACGTAAGGTATTACTTGGACGACCCAGTGCACTTGCTGGTTAGTTGTATCGAAGTTGTGACAATTATGAATTAAGATCAAAGCACCAAGCTTTGGAGCCGAGCCTGGACATCACAATTTCGTGCACCAGAGAGTATGCATCTCTGGAAGGTTGCAGGTGCATTGTATAGCCCAAAGGGCATCCTTCTATAAGCAAACACTCCGGATGGACATGTGAATGCTGTTTTCTCTTGATCCTGGGGATCTACTGCAATCTGGTTATAGCCTGAGTAGCCATCCAAAAAGCAGTAATAATCATGACCTGCTAGTCTCTCTAGCATCTGGTCTATGAATGGTAAAGGAAAATGATCCTTTCTGGTGGCTGTATTGAGCCTTCTGTAGTCAATACACATGCGCCACCCTGTAACTGTTCTTGTAGGAACCAGTTCATTTTTTTCATTATGAATCACTGTCATGCCTCCCTTTTTTGGGACGACTTGAACAGGGCTCACTCAGGGGCTATTAGAAATGGGATAAATAATCCCAGCCTCTAGTAATTTGGTGACCTCTTTCTGCACCACTTCCTTCATGGCTGGATTTAGCCGCCTCTGTGGTTGAACCACTGGTTTGGCATTATCCTCCAATAGGATTTTGTGCATGCATCTAGCTGGGCTTATGCCTTTAAGGTCACCTATGGACCACCCAAGAGCTGTCTTGTGTGTCCTTAGCACTTGAATAAGTGCTTCCTCTTCCTGTGAATTTAAAGCAGAGCTTATGATCACTGGAAAAGTGTCACCTTCTCCTAGAAATGCATATTTCAAGGATGGTGGCAGTGGCTTGAGCTCTGGTTTAGGAGGTTTTTCCTCTTTCAGAAGAAAGTTCAGAGGCTCTTTCATGTCCCCTGAATCCTCCAAATCAGGTTGAACATCTTTAAAGATGTCTTCCAACTCTGATTCGAGACTCTCAGCCATGTTGATCTCTTCTACCAAAGAGTCAATAAGGTCAACTTTCATGCAGTCTGTTGATGTGTCTGGATGCTGCATGGCTTTGACAGCGTTCAACTTGAACTCGTCATCGTTGACTCTCAGGGTTATTTCCCCCTGTTGGACGTCAATGAGGGATCGTCCAGTTGCTAGGAAGGGTCTTCCTAGAATGAGAGTGGCACTCTTGTGCTCTTCCATTTCCAGCACAACAAAGTCAGTGGGAAAGGCGAATGGCCCAACTCTGACAATCATGTCCTCAATCACGCCTGATGGGTATTTAGTGGAACCATCAGCAAGTTGGAAACATATCCGGGTTGGTTTAACTTCTTCAGTTAAGCCAAGCTTCCTGATAGTGGATGCAGGTATTAGGTTGA
This sequence comes from Arachis hypogaea, assembly GCF_003086295.3. NCBI lineage: Eukaryota > Viridiplantae > Streptophyta > Magnoliopsida > Fabales > Fabaceae > Arachis > Arachis hypogaea. The sequence continues at coordinate 123,273,098 of NC_092051.1, read as the reverse complement.
TGCTTGCCCCAAGATCGCATAAGGCTGTCTTGGTGCAATCACCTTCCAATATGCATGGTATCAGAAAACTCCCAGGGTCTTTAAGCTTTTCAGGAAAGCTTTTCAGAATGACTGCACTGCATTCTTCAGTGAGGAGAACTCTTTCTGTTTCTCTCCACTCCTTTTTATGACTCAAGATCTCTTTCATGAACTTGGCATAAGAAGGTATTTGCTCAAGTGCCTCTGCAAATGGAATCTTTATTTCAAGAGTCCTTAGATAATCTGCAAAGCGAGCAAATTGCTTATCCTGCTCCTCTTTCCGGAGTTTTTGAGGATAAGGTATCTTGGCTTTATATTCCTCAACCTTAGTGGTTAAAGAAGCCTTCTTAGAGGGGTTGTTATCAGCACTTGTGTGTGTCTGATCCCTCACTGGCAATTGAGTACCAGAGTCAGAAGCTGGAGTGACGTTAGACGCCAACTCACTGTCTGTTCTTGGCGCCTGAACGCCAGAAATGTGCCCATTTTGGGCGTTCAACGCTGGATTATGCCCCCATTTGGGCGTTCAACGCCAAATTCTTGCCCATTTCTGGCGTTGAACGCCAATCCTGCCTTGTTTCTGGCGCTGAACGCCAGTTTTGGGCATGGTCTGGGCGTTCAGCGCCAGCCTTCCACCCATTTTCTGGTGTTTTAGTGCCAGAATCATTTTTCCCTGGGCTCTTACTGTCCTCAGGTGAATCTTTGGTGGGTCGCTCATTTCTTGAATTTTTGATGCCTTGAGGTGGGGTATTTAATGTTTTCCCACTTCTTAATTGAACTGCTTGGCATTCTTCTGCTATTTGCCTTGATAGCTGCTGCTTTGTTTGCTTAAACTGTTCGTCCATATGTATATTAGCTATCCTTGTCTCCTGTAGCCTATCTTTGAATTCAGCTAGCTGTTTTGTTAGAAAATCCAATTGCTGATTGAATTCAGCAGCTTGTTTTACAGTACTGAATTCAGCAGTTACTGTTTTAACCTCTTCATTCATGGAAGGGTTGCTGCTTAGATACAGATGCTGATTCCTGGCAACTGTATCAATGAGCTCTTGAGCCTCTTCGATTGTCTTTCTCATATGGATAGATCCACCAGCTGAGTAATCTAGAGAGATCTGAGCTCCTTCTGCAAGCCCATAGTAGAAGATGTCTAACTGAACCCACTCTGAAAACATTTCAGAGGGGCATTTTCGTAGCATCTCTCTGTATCTCTCCCAGGCATCATAAAGGGATTCATTATCTCCTTGTTTAAAGCCTTGGATGTCCAGCCTTAGCTGTGTCATCCTTTTTGGGGGAAAATACTGATTCAGGAATTTTTCTGTCAGCTGTTCCCATGTTCTTATGCTGGCCTTAGGTTGGTTATTTAACCACCTCTTAGCTTGATCTTTTACAGCAAATGGAAACAGTAATAGTCTGTAGACATCCTGATCTATTTCCTTATCATGTACTGTGTCAGCAATTTGTAAAAATTGTGCCAGAAACTCTGTAGGTTCTTCCTGTGGAAGACCGGAATACTGGCAACTTTGCTGCACCATGATAATGAGCTGAGGATTCAACTCAAAGCTACTAACTCCAATGGAGGGTATGCATATGCTACTCCCATATGAAGCAGTAGAGGGGTTAGAATATGACTCCAAAGTCCTCCTGGACTGTCCATTTCCACTTATGTCCATGATGGATATATGGATATAACTTGGACTGATTTATCTTTTTATTTATTTTATTTTATAAGAAGTAAATACTTAAATAAAATAAAATAACTAAAAAGAATTTGAATTTTGAAATTAAAATTTTTTTTTCGTAAAAAAAATTAAAAATAATTAGTTGAAAAAAAAAAAGAAATTTTTGAAAAAGAGGGAAGATATTTTCGAAAATTAGAGAGAGAGAGTTAGTTAGGTAGTTTTGAAAAAGTTAAGAAACAAACAAAAAGTTAGTTAGTTAGTTGGAACAAATTTTGAAAAGATAAGAAGTTAGGAAGTTAGAAGAGATATTTTGAAAAGATATTTTTGAATTTAGTGAGGAGAGAGAAAAACAATAAGATAGTACAAGATTTAAAATTTTTAGATCTAATGCTCCTTGTTTTTGAAAATTTTGGAGGGAAAACACCAAGGAACACCAAACTTAAAAATTTTAAGATCAAGACACGAAGAAAACTCAAGAACACTTTGAAGACTCACAAGAACACAAGAACATGAAGAAAGAACACCAAACTTAAAATTTTTAGAAAACCAAACCAAAATTTTCGAAAACCAAAGGAAAATCAACAAGAAAACACCAAACTTAAGTTTGGCACAAGATTTAATAGAAAAATTATTATTTATGAAAAAGAAGGTTTTGAAAAGAATATAAAAGACTCTAACCCAATTACCAAGAACACAGATTAACGCTCTAGCCAAATGAGTTATGAAAATTTTTGAAAATTTTAAGAAAGATTATTTTTGAAAACACCAAACTTAAAGTTTGGCACAGGATTTAACAGAAAAATTATTTTTGAAAAAGGTTTTAAAAAATATGATAGCCAATTACCATGAACATGAACACCACGTTCTAATTAACTGAGCTATAAATTTAAAGTGTTTTAACAAGGGGTAAATAATAAAAGACTCTAAACCAAAAAGAGAAAATTTTTCCTAATCTAAGCAACAAAATAAGCCGTTAGTTGTCCAAACACGAACAATCCCCGGCAACGGCGCCAAAAACTTGGTGCACGAATTGTGAATCACACTTTTCACAACGCTTACCACTAACCAGCAAGTGCACTGGGTCGTCCAAGTAATACCTCACGTGAGTAAGGGTCGAATCCCACGGATATTGTTGGTTTGAAGCAATCTATGGTTATCTTGTAAATCTTAGTCAGGAAGTCAATTATGTTTATCAGTTGAATTGCGAATAAACAATAGAGCATGGATTAAAGGTTACTTGTTATGCAGTAATGGAGAATATGTTGGAGTTTTGGAGATGCTTTGTCTTCTGAATCTCTGCTTTCCTCTGTCTTCTTGTTCACGCACGCACGTCCTCCTATGGCAAGCTGTGTGTTGGTGGATCACCGTTGTCAATGGCTACCTTCCATCCTTCCAGTGAAAACTACGCTCACGCGCTCTGTCACAGCACGGCTAATCACCGGTTGGTTCTCGATCCGGTTGGAATAGGATTTACTATCCTTTTTGCGTCTGTCACTAACGCCCAGCCTTCAGGAGTTTGAAGCTCGTCACAGTCATTCAATCCTTGAATCCTACTCGGAATACCACAGACAAGGTTTAGACTTTCCGGATTCTCATGAATGCTGCCATCAGTTCTAGCTTATACCACGGAGATTCTGATTAAGGAATCTAAGAGACACTCATTCAATCGTATATAGAACGGAGGTGGTTGTCAGGCACACGTTCATGATTTGAGGAAGGTGATGAATGTCACAGATCATCACCTCCATCACAGTTAAGCGCGGATGAACATCTTAGATAGGAACAAGCGTGTTTGAATGGAAAACAGAAATACTTGCATTAATTCATCGAGACACAGCAGAGCTCCTCACCCCCAACAATGGGGTTTAGAGACTCATGCCGTCAGAGAATACAAAGTTTAGATCTGAAATGTCATGAGATATAAAATAAGTCTCTAAAAGTCGTTTAAATACTAAACTAGTAGCCTAGGGTTACAAAATATGAGTGGACTATGATGGATGATGCAGAGATCCACTTCTGGGGCCCACTTGGTGTGTGCTGGGGCTGAGACTTAAGCAATTCACGTGCAGAGGCCATTTGTGGAGTTGAACGCCAGTTTTTGTGCCAGTTTGGGCGTTCAACTCCAGTTTTTGATCCTTTTCTGGCGCTGGACGCCAGAATTGGGCAGAGAACTGGCGTTGAACGCCAGTTTACATCGTCTATCCTTGTGCAAAGTATGGACTATTATATATTTCTGGAAAGCCCTGAATGTCTACTTTCCAACGCAATTGGAAGCATGCCATTTCGAGTTCTGTAGCTCCAGAAAATCCACTTTGAGTGCAGGGAGGTTAGAATCCAACAACATCAGCAGTCCTTTTTCAGCCTGAATCAGATTTTTGCTCAGCTCCTTCAATTTCAGCCAGAAAAATATCTGAAATTACAGAAAACACACAACTCATAGTAAAGTCCAGAAATATGAATTTTTCCTAAAAACTAATGAAAATAGACTAAAAACTGACGAGAACATACTCAAAACTATATGAAATTAACCCCAAAAAGCGTATAAAATATCCGCTCATCAGCTGGACTCCCTTGTTTTGTTGTGTATTTCTATTGTGGATGCTGAATTTTGCACAGAGCTGAGGAAGCGCCATAGGATTTGTGCTAACAGTTCCTGCGAGGGTGATTATGAGCTTGTTGCTCCTGACTCTGATGAGAGAGTTTGTTTTCCGACTTCCGTCGGGGGGGAGCGTCCCTCTTTCTATGCTTATGAATACTTTTTTAGCCAATTGAACATTACTTTCCCTTTTACTGCCTTTGAAACTGATTTGTTGTGGTCCTGCAATATTGCCCCATCCCAGTTGCATCCAAACTCCTGGGGTTTTATCAAGATATTTCAACTTCTTTGTCAGGAGTTGGATATAACACCTTCTGAAACTCTTTTCCTTTATCTTTTTGTCTCGGCCAAACCTGGGGGTTCCTCCAAAAAGAAAGCTTCCTGGGTTTCTTTCAGGTCGGCCCAGGGGCATAAAGTTTTTGCCATGTATGATGAGTCGTTTAAAGATTTTAAGAACTATTTCTTCCGAGTCCGTGCCATTGAGGGGGTTCGCCCCTTTTTTCTTGATGAAAATGATGAACCTGCTTTTCCTTTGGAGTGGCAAAAGAATGTAAGAGTGCCACGTTACACGTGGGAAATGCTTAGTGAGGTTGAGCGGGCCTTTGTGGTCGTTCTTGAAGATTTGTGGGGGAAGCCACCCCACCTGGACACAAAGAGATTTTTGAGTGATCCATCTTTGGTTTGGGCTGCTTTGGGTACTGCCTGATTTGTTTTTATACTTGCTCTCAGACTTTGTTTTTCCTGTGTTGTAACTTGTCTTTGTTTTTTGTGTTTTTCAGAGATGTCGAAGAATAATGATTCTATGAGAGCTTATAAGAAGGCAAAGAAGGCGACCGCAGCACTAAACCTCTCGGCCAAAGCAGCCGGAGAGGGGTCTTCTCAGCCTCTGGTTAAACCTCCTTTACCGAGTTCTCCCGGGCCGAGGAGAGCAATTCCTACTCCCCGGGTCCGTCAGGTCGATCCTCCACAATCTTCCGTTGCTGCTTCCGGTCCCCCTCCTAATAAGAAGCAAAGAACAACTGAACCTTTCAACCTTGATGCTTCTGACTTTGATGCAGTTGAGTTTGTAGATCAACAAATCGACCCTTATGGTGTTCTTCCGATGGATGACGTGTCGATTCTTCATCATTTTGATTATATCACCCGGAGTGGTATCAAGTTGGCGCACATGGGGGCGGCCCTATATCAGACTGCTCAAAGTCTTCCTCTCCATGCTACTAAAGCTTTTATGGAGGAGGCCAAACAGGAGTTTGATCGGATGAAGGATTTAAAGGGGGAGCTTGAAGTAAGGGTGGCCAGGTTGGAGAAAGATTTGGAAAATGAAAAGGCTATTTCTACTTCCTTGGCTGGCTCTCTGAAACTGGCCGAGGACACGGCTATGCGGCATAAGGACAGTTATTTGACGTCTTACCGGGAGGTGTTGCGTCTGAGAGAAGAGTTGGAGAATGCCCGGGCTAATTATTCCGAACTCCAAGGTCATCTTGTTGGCAGTGTAACTGCTGCCTATGAGAACCTGAGGGAACAAGTTCGGGTTATTGCTCCCGAGGCCGACCTGACCCTCTTTAGCTTGGAGAACGTTGTCAGGGATGGCAAGGTTGTCCCTGATGACGAGGATGAGGATGATGTCGATCCTCCCTCTGTGGCTTCTACCAAGGTGTCGACTTCTGCTGTCCCTGCCGAGGTTGGTCCTCCCGCTTCTGACCCCGACTTCCAGATCTTGAACCGGGATGACGGTACTGTAGATGCCGTTCCTCTCCAGACTCGGCCTCCGTCTCCTCAGCCTGATGCTGCTAAAAAATCTTCTGACCCTTAGTTTTAATCTTTATTTCGGATATGTAGTTGGCCTGGCTTGTGGGCTTTTTTAAACTCTTTATGTTTTGCTAACACTTTCTTGTTTCTTGCCTAGCAACTTTTGTTTTTTATAAAAACAAATGGTAGCATGCTTCTACTTTTGCGGTAGGTTTTGGTTGCCTCCGAGGCTTTTTTAATCCTGTGGATGATAACTTCGTCTTTGTGCTTGACTTGGTATTTCTTTTCTGTGAATGTTGGAACCCTACAGCTTAACCTCTTTTGGATTTCTTTTGTATTTTGTATTTGAATCCTTTGAGTTGTTTTCGCAGTCCATTTCCAAGTTATATTTGTAATCCCTTTCCTGGATCTTTGTCAGATCTCTTTCAGGAACTATTTTGATAACTTGTTTGTAGTAGGAGTCCGATTTGGTTGTATCGGTCTCTTTTAAGTTATTTGTAGTCCTCTTTCTTGGATCTTTGTCAGATCTCTTTCAGGGACTACTTTGATAACTTTTAGTAGTAGGAGTCCGACTTGGTTATATCGGTCTCCTTTAAGTTATTTGTAGTCCTCTTTCTTGGATCTTTGTCAGATCTCTTTCAGGGACTACTTTGATAACTTTTAGTAGTAGGAGTCCGACTTGGTTATATCGGTCTCCTTTAAGTTATTTGTAGTCCTCTTTCCTGGATCTTTGTCAGATCTCTTTCAGGGACTACTTTGATAACTTTTAGTAGTAGGAGTCCGACTTGGTTATATCGGTCTCCTTTAAGTTATTTGTAGTCCTCTTTCCTGGATCTTTGTCAGATCTCTTTCAGGGACTACTTTGATAACTTTTAGTAGTAGGAGTCCGACTTGGTTATATCGGTCTCCTTTAAGTTATTTGTAGTCCTCTTTTTTGGATCTTTGTCAGATCTCTTTCAGGGACTACTTTGATAACTTTTAGTTTGGGCTGACTTTGTCATGTCGAGCCCTTCTGAGTTAAAGTAATCCTCTTTAATAGGGTTGGCCAGACCTCTTTCCAGGGTTTACTTATAACTCGGGTTGACTTGGTCCGACTTCTCAATGTCGGCCAGTCTTAAAGTTATTTTTTTTTAGTGATCCATAGGACCTCGTCAGGTTCTTTTTTTTAGATCACTTTCGATAACTTCTTACATTATTCTGTGTTCATCTTTGCCGATTTGTAGAAAGTGGTTGTCATCTCTAGATCGTCCTTTGGGTGAATCGCGTTTTCACCTTTATCGGACGGTTTGTCTTTACCGTGATCGTGCAGTGAAATTGTTTTTCACTTTCTGCCGATCTGTCGCTTTATAATCGGACGATGAATGCTTCAGATTAATGCGTCTTGAAATCTTTGTAGAATGTCTCAAATATCTTTTATTAAAAGAAAAAGTAGAAATATATACATATGGGATTGTCTGAGTCTCAACTTGGTGCCTCATTAAAAAACCTTTTTAGGAAAAAGAGTGCATCCAATGATGAGATCTTTTATATCCTTTTTTTCTAACTGTAGTACCTTATGAGGTTGCAGGCATGCCATGACCTGAGAAGCTCTCGTCCGTCAAGTTCAGACAGTCTGTAGTAGCCCTTTCCAAGTACTTCTATAACTCGGTAGGGTCCTTTCCAGTTTGCCGCCAGCTTTCCTTCTCCCGGTCGAGTTGTTCCGATATCATTTCGGATTAGGATAAGATCATTCTCCGCAAAACTTCTCGGCACTACCTTTTGATTGTATCTGGAAGCCATTCGGCGTTTTAGGGCTTCTTCCTTGATCCGAGCTCTTTCTTGTATTTCGGGTAACAAGTCGAGCTCTTCTCTTTGGAGTTGGGAGTTTGCTCATTCATTGTAGTGAACTACTCTTGGCGATCCTTCCTCAATTTCTACTGGAATCATTGCTTCCGTTCCGTATGCTAATCGGAAGGGGGATTCCTTTGTGGTGGAATGTGGAGTTGTTCGATATGCCCATAGGACCTGTGGAAGCTCTTCTGCCCAGGCTCCTTTTGCATTTTGTAATCTCCGTTTTAGCCCAGCCAATATGACTTTGTTAGCCGCCTCGGCCTGTCCATTGGCTTGTGGATGCTCAACTGAGGTGTATTGGTGCTTTATATTCAAGTCGGCTACTAGTTTTCTGAAACCTGCATCCGTGAATTGAGTGCCATTGTCTGTAGTTATCGAATATGGAATCCCGAATCTCGTGACAATGTTTCTATATAAGAATTTTCGACTCCTTTGAGCGGTGGCATTGGCTAGGGGCTCTGCCTCAATCCACTTTGTAAAGTAATCTACTCCCACTATGAGAAATTTAACTTGTCCTGATCCCTGTGGGAAGGGGCCAAGAAGATCGAGTCCCCATTTTGCAAATGGCCAAGGTGAAGTCACACTGATGAGCTCTTCTGGCGGGGCGATGTGAAAATTGGCATGTTTTTGACATAGTGGACATGTCTTTACAAATTCTGTGGCTTCTTTCTGTAGAGTTGGCCAATAAAATCCTGCTCGGAGTACTTTTTTGGCGAGAACTCGTGCTCCGAGATGATTGCCACAAATGCCGCTATGTATTTCTTCTAGCACTTCCTTTGTGTTGGAGGTCGGCACGCATTTTAGTAAAGGTATTGAGATTCCTCTTTTGTACAGGATGTTGTTTATGATGGTGTAGTATTGTGCCTCCCTTTTTAACTTTTTTGCCTCCTTTTCTTCTGCGGGGAGTGTTTCTTCTTTGAGGTATTTGATTATGGGGGTCGTCCATCCTTGGTCCTGACTTGTTATGGCCAGGACTTGATCTTCTTCCGAGATTGACGGGTTTTGCAACATTTCCTGGATGAGGCTTCTATTGTTGCCCCCTGGTTTGGTGCTGGCTAGTTTTGAGAGTGCATCAGCTCGGGCATTTTGTTCGCGGGGTATGTGGCAAATCTTGTATTCCCCGACTTGTCCGAGTAGTTCCTTGGTTTTGTCTAAATATTTTTTCATGGTGGGGTCTTTGGCTTGGTAGCTCCCTGTTATTTGTGATGTGATCACTTGTGAATCGCTGTAAAGGTTGAGTTTTTAAGCTCCGACCTCTTTAGCCTGCTTCAAACCAGCTAATAGTGCTTCATATTCCGCTTGGTTATTGGAGGCCGGGAACCTGAACTTGAGGGAAAGCTCAACTTGGGTTCCTTGGTTGCTTTCTATTATCATGCCTGCGCCGCTTCCAGTTTTATTTGAGGAACCGTCCACGTAGAGATTCCATTCTGCGGGAGTTTCCGGGGTATCTGTGAATTCTGCGATGAAGTCGGCCAGATACTGTGACTTGATGGCCGTCCGAGCTTTATATTGGAGGTCGAACTCCGATAACTCGACTGCCCATTGTAGAATTCTGCCTGCTAAATCTGCTTTTTGCAGTATTCCTTTTATGGGCTGGTTAGTTCTAACCTTAATGGTATGAGCCTGAAAATACGGGCGGAGTCGTCGAGATGTTAGGATGAGAGTATAGGCAAATTTTTCTATTTTTTGGTAGTTCAGCTCGGATCCCTGTAGTGCTTTGCTAATGAAGTAGACGGGTTGTTGCCCATTTTCGTCTTCTCTGACTAGTGCTGAGGCTATCGCCTGGCTTCCTACTGCGAGATATAATATAAGTGGTTCTCCTTCTTGTGGTCGAGATAGGATAGGTGGCCATCCTAAGAACTCCTTGAAGTCTTGGAAAGCTTGTTCGCATTCTGTCGTCCATTCGAACTGTTTTCCCTTTCTTAAAGTAGCATAGAAGGGGAGAGATCTTATCGCAGCTCCTGCTAAAAATCGGGATAGGGTGGCCAATCTCCCGTTGAGTTGCTGTACCTCTTTGACACAGGTTGGGCTCTTCATGTTGAGTATAGCTTGACATTTGTCTGGATTCACTTCAATTCCCCTTTGCGTGAGCATGAAACCCAAGAATTTGCCTGCTTCAACTGCGAAGGTACATTTTGCGGGGTTGAGTCGCATGTCATGCTTCCTTATAGTGTCGAATACTTGGGACAGGTCGGACAATAATGTATTTTCGTTTTGTGTTTTTATCAACATGTCGTCCACATAGACTTCCATGATTTTCCCAATGTGATCTGAGAAGACTTTATTCATTAGCCTTTGATAAGTAGCTCCCGCGTTCTTAAGACCGAAAGGCATCATGATGTAGCAGTAGTTCGCCTTTGGTGTTAAGAACGATGTTTTTTCTTGATCTGGTGGATACATGGGGATTTGGTTGTATCCCGAATAGGCGTCCATAAACGAGAGGTACCTATATCCAGAGGAAGCATCTACCAGAGCGTCAATACTTGGGAGTGGATATGGATCTTTTGGGCAGGCTTTGTTGAGATCGGTGTAATCAGTACACATGCGCCACTTTCCATTTGACTTCTTCACCAAAACGATGTTGGCTAGCCATAGTGGATATTTGACTTCTCTTATGAATCCTGCCTCCAATAACGCTTGTACTTGTTCTTCCACAGCTCGGGATCGTTCTGGTCCGAGTTTTCTTCGTTTCTGCTGCACCGGCCGAGATCCTGGATAGACCGCTAACTTGTGGCACATTAACTTAGGGTCTATTCCTGGCATGTCTGCGGCTTTCCATGCGAAGAGGTCGACATTATCTCGCAAGAATTGTATCAGTGATTCTTTTGAGTCTCCTCTTAGGACCGTGCCGATATTAGTCGTTTTATCCGAGGTGTCTCCAATCTGAACCTTCTCTATCTCGCCTTCTGGGCGCGGACGGAGTTCTTCTCAACGCTGAGCTCCACCAAGCTCAATTGTATGAAACTCTTCTCCTCTGCCTTTGAGGTTTAAGCTCTCGTTATAGCAGCGACGTGCCATCTTTTGATCTGCTTTTACCATGGCTATCCCCTCTGTAGTTGGGAATTTCATGCATAAATGTGGAGTTGAGACTATTGCGCCAAGTTGATTGAGTGTTGTCCGTCCTATGAGAGCATTGTAGGCTGAACTTACGTCGACCACAATGTAGTCTATTTTGAGGGTCCTAGATTGGTTCCCCTTTCCAAAAGTAGTGTGTAGTGATACGTATCCCAACGGTTGTATCGGAGTGTCTCCTAGTCCAAACAGATTGTTCGGGTATGCTCTTAGTTCCCTTTCGTCTAAGCCGAGTTTGTCGAAGGCTGTTTTGAATAAGATGTCGGCAGAACTCCCTTGGTCTACTAATGTGCGGTGTAAATTAGCGTTTGCCAGTATAATTGTGATGACCATGGGGTCGTCGTGTCCCGGGATGATGCCGGATGCGTCTTCTTTAGTGAATGTTATCGCCGGGATGTCGGGTGCGTCCTCCTTTCCCTCAACGTGGTATACTTCTTTAAGGTATCTCTTTCGGGATGATTTGGAGATCCCGCCTCCTGCGAATCCGCCATGTATCATGTGGACGTGTCTTTCTGGTGTCCGAGGTGACCGTTCAGTTCGTCCATCATCTTCGTCTCTCCGTCTTTTTCTTTGGTCATCATCCCGGGTGGCCGAAATCGATCTAATTTTCCTTCTCTTACTAATTTTTCTATGATGTTTTTCAGATCGAAACATTCGTTGGTAGAGTGTCCTCAAATTCGATGGTAGTCACAATACTTCTTTTGATTTCCTCCTCCCCTTTTGCCTTTGAGTGGTCGCGCTGGGGGGATTTTCTCAGTATGGCAAACTTCTTTGTATATGTCGACCAGGGATACTTTGAGAGGGGTGTAATTGTGGTACTTTTTGATTTTCTCACCCTGTCGATCTTCTTTCCTTTTGGAGTCCTTGTCTTTGTCTCGGTAGGAGGCTCCAGATTTTGAGGTTTCTCCCAACCGAGCGTTCTCTTCCATGTTGATGTATTTTTCTGCTCGCTCCTGTACTTCGTCTAAGGAGGTGGGATACTTTTTTGATATGGACTGGCTGAAAGGTCCTTCTCGTAAGCCGTTGATAAGCCCCATGATGGCGGCCTCTGTTGGTAAACTTTGTATGTCCATGCATGTTTTGTTGAATCTTTCTATGTAGTTGCGGAGGCTTTCCCGATCTCCTTGCTTGATCCCGAGTAAGCTGGGTGTGTGCTTGGCCTTATCCTTCTGGATGGAGAATCTGGCCAAGAACTTTTTGGCCAGATCGTCGAAGTTTGAGATGGACCTCGGAGGTAAGTTGTCGAACCATCTGATTGCCGTTTTTGTGAGAGTTGTTGGAAAAGCTTTGCAACGAACGGCATCCGAGGCATCGGTAAGGTACATCCTGCTTCTGAAATTGCTAAGATGATGGTTGGGATCTGTAGTGCCATCGTACAAAACCATATCCGGAAGCTTGAAGTCCTTTGGAATTTTGGTCTTCATGATTTCCCTGGTGAATGGGTCCTGTTCTTTGCGTGGTTTTTCTTCAGGAGTGGTCCGAGGAGCTTTTGTTTTGAGGTCGGCTTTTAATTGCTGTAGTTTTTCTTCTAGTTCTCGACGTCGTCGTACTTCTCTTTGTAGATCTTTTCCGATCTCCCGTTGTTGCTGGGTTTCTTTCTCTAGCTGCTTCAAACGATCTTGGAGTGCTTCCATGGCTCCCGGATTTGGTGAGTTTTTGTCTCCGTTGGATTCCGGGGTATCCTTTAGCGTAGTGTCTGCGTTCTTGTGTGGCGTTCTGTTCTCCAAATCTGAATCGTGGTCGTTGTCATGGCCGTCCGCCATGGTTTTGGGATGACTTCCAGGTTCCCCGGCAACGGCCCAATGTTCCGAGGGTTACCTGAAACTGGAGGTCGATCTCGGATGAGATCTTCTGTACTGGTCAGAGATAATGTGTCTGGCTGGCTGATGACGGCCGGAGCTGTTGGGTCCGACTCGTTGGACTTACTGCCTTGCTGATCCTTGGCCACCGGAGGGTGGGGGGTACCTGCAAGAGACTCCGATGCCTAAGTTAGCACGGGTATTAAGCAGGTTTTTTATGTAGAATCAGAGTATGAGTTATACCTGGGTGCTCCAGCGTATTTATAGTAGCGTGGGCTGATCTTTCTGATAAGATAAGTTAGTTATCTTATCTTATCTTATCTTATCTTGAGTGAAGTCAGCTTATCTTCAAGGGAACCGCCTTTATCTCTATAGGCTGGGATTGCCTTTGGATTCTGGGTCGTGTTCCTCTATTTAGGCCCTTTTATTGGGCTTTGCTGTCGTTTTGGCCGAGTTCTTCATAAAGAAGTCGGTCCGCTTGACCTGAACAAGTTGATCGCTTCGCTACTGAACATCCCGGTTCGGATAGCTCGACCCTGGGTATGAACAACAACTATTAAGCATGAAGAACTCAATACCAAGCAACAAATTATAACCTCAATAAAGGAATCTAACAATGAATGTTAACAACAAGGATGCTAAAATAACATCATGTCAGTAATTAGCAGCAATGTCTCAATAAAATCAACAAATCAATCAATAATCCAACACTTAGCACCAAAATAGAAATTTAAACAGAAAATTAAACCAACTAACTAACTAACTAACTAACTAACCAACCAACTAACTAACTAACTAAAGAAGATGATGGCGGATGGGGAATTGTAGTGGTGGATGGTGGTTGGAGGAGGGAAAGAAGAGAAGAGAAGAGAAGAAAAAAGAAGAAAAGAAATAGAGAGAAGAGAAGAAAAGAAGAGTATGAAGGACAGTGGTGCCCACGCGTAAGTGTGAGAAAGGGAAAGTGACGTATACGCGTGATAGGGGAAAACAGAAGGTGACGTATACGCGTGGGTCACGTGTACACGTGGGAAGAAATTGTGCTAGACGCACAGTTCCAACACACCTTTGGCATAATTCACTGTTTGGACCGTACGATGGCACAGTGCTTGGACGATCTTGGCACGTTCAAATTCTGGGTGTGACGCGTACGCTTGGGCAAAGCGTACACGTGATAGGGCTTTTTTTTAAAGAAGCATAAAATAGAAACAGGGCTCTCCTACCCATTATTTACATTTCTAAAAACCAACCAAAATTCAAATTTACTAAAATTCTTAACTCTTTTTGAAAAAATTTTCAAATATTCCACTAGGCAATTCAAACAAAGATGAAATTCAAAATAACCAACCTACAACTTAAGGCATAAATCTAAACAAACAAACTAACACATAAGGCAACATATACAAGAGTAATATAAAGAGAGAAAAATACCTAAAAATGGTAACTCAATTCATTCATAAACTATATATACAAGAGAATGGAAAGAGTTTACCATGGTGGGATGTCTCCCACTTAGTACTTTTATTTAAAGTCCTTAAGTTGGACATTTTGTGGGGTTCTTGTCAAGGTGGCTTGTGCTTGAATTATTCCTTGAATCCTCACCAATGCTTGCATATCCAATGTCCATCGAGATCCCAAACTAGGTGCACCAAGCTTCCAAGAGATCTAAAACAAGTGACAAGACCTCAAAGTTGTTAATTTCGTAATTGTATTCTGGGGTCCCAAATCTTGTTTGTCAACACCCTTTCTTCTTGATCTTCATGCTTCCATTCGGGTGTTAAGCACATAGAATTCTCATTTAAGCACCAAACTCTCCTCTTAGACCCATTCAATGTAGCACTACACCAACCTTTGAATTTCAACTTTGATGATGCAACCACAATGAACCTAGAATGGTATTTCCAACCACTAACCATCTCTTTTTTGCTATTAAAGCCACAAAGAGCTCTAAGTTGCCCATCCGTCTCAAGCAAACCATATTCAAATGGGAAAGAAGCAAGAAATTAAATGGCAAGAAATTTAAATGACAATAAAGAAAATCAAACAACTGAATGTAACAAATACTAAAGAGGCATTCATGGCAAGAATTGAGAATCAAGGTTTTCTATCCTAGTCATTAATCATAACACAATAATTACCAAGAGTTAAGGCTATTACGTTATCTCCCTATTGAGAGAAAGTCAAATAAGCCTAGTCAATCCCAATCCATAAGTAGCATCAATGTAAACAAGATCAACTAAAAACTCTAGATCACCAACATAAATTGGATATTAATAACTCAAGATTACCAAATTTCTCTTCCAAGCCAAGAATGCTCAAAATCTACTCTAAAACTAAGCCAAGTATTTTATCAAGCACTTGGTGTGCATAAAAAGAAAAGCATAATAAATTGCAATAATAATAAAATTGACTACTACCAAATGCAAGAAAATAACAACAATAACTCAAAAAAATATCAAAGAAACATAAAACATCAAATTGCATTAAATGAAATTAAAAGTAACAAGATTTCATGAACATAAAAAGTGACCAAAATGAGAAATTAACAAGAGAACTAAGAGAATTAAACTAGTAGAGCATGAAAATGTAAAGAGAACTACACTAAAACAAGATTAAAATTTGAAATTAAAGAGAAAATTAAACTAAAAGCCCTAAAACATGTTTCTACACTACACTAATTGCTCCCCCTTGTTCCTTCTTGAATTTGGCATCAAATACTTCAGAATTGAGTTGGATTTGGGCCTCAATGAGCTTAGAAATCGCCCCAGCATGTTTCTTTAATGAGGTTACGTGCTGCTTGTCATGCATACGCGGGATATCACTCGTACACGTGGCCTTGCATTCACCAAATCCTTATTTCTTCATGAATTCTCCACTTTGCATGCTTTTTCTTCACTTTTTTAATCCAATCTTTGCCTTCTAAGCCTGAAAGCACTTAACAAACACATCAAGGTATCGAATGGAATTAAAGTAAATTAAATTTTCAAATTAAGATCCCAAAAACATGTTTTTAATCTTAAGCACAATTTAAGAGAAATTCACAAAACCATGCTATTTCATTGAATAAATGTGAGATAAGTTGATAAAATTCACCAAATTCAACACAAGATAAACTCTAAAATTGGGGTTTATCAACCTTCTCACACTTAAACCAAGCATGTCCTCATGCTAAACTCAAGGAAGACAAGAAAGGGGTATCAAAATTTATTCAATGTAAACTATCTATATGCACTCTATCTAAATACATGCACTACTTGGTCAAAATAAGTCAATTCCCAAAAATATATATATGAATATAAGGGCTAAGATAATAATAATCAAATCAAATCCACAATTGAATTGAGTTATTGAAAAGAATTTAACAACTTGCAAGAAAGAGATGATCATAGGTTGAAACATAGAATTGACCAGTCGAACCCCTCACCGGATGTGTATACGCTCTAGTCGCTCAAGTGTTTAGGGTTGATCCACTCAATTCTCTTCTAACCATTCTTTCTACGATTTGTTTTTCATCTAACAATGAACAATTATTCAATGCATGCATACAAACACTACAAGAATATGGCCGATTAGCTACCACAAAAATAGTCGTAAAATCATCGCTAATCTAACGCAAAATATAATTTGTGACGGATTAGCTACCGCTTAGAAACTAATACTTTTCTCGCTAATTACAAGTCACATATCAGTAAGGCAAACACAAAAGTCACTAATTCATTGGAAAGTTTTTTAGCTACCGAATAGATAGTCGCAAATCTATCACTAAAGTCAAAGCTAATTCCATAGAAGAAATAGACTAAAAGCTAGTCGCTAATTAGCGACAAACTCTACGGTAGCAGAATCATTGCTAAATCCAAGCTAACTTTGTAGACAAAATGAAATGCTTAGTTGATGCTAATTAGCAAGGAATTTTTTCGAACCTACTTCGTTGCAAGTAGTCTGCTAATATGATCGCAAATCTGGCACATTTTGTAGCAAATCTATAGTTAATCTTTGAAAATTCTTAATCAAATTTTTAGGAATTTTGTCGCTAAACCAAAGCTATTCTAAATGATAAAGTAGAGTCATGAAGTAATCGCTAATTTGCTAGGAAATAATATGTAGTCAATTAGTTGCAATACTATCGCAAATATAATCGCAAATTTCTTTTAAACTAGTAACAAATTGATAGGTATCTCATAAATATTTCAGTCGTAATAGAATCTTTAATTTGTCACCATCATCAACAACGAGTATGTCGCTATACTAAAATAAACAGTATATGAATGATATGAAAAAAAAAGACAAAATCTCAATTTATTCTTCTTGGATAAATATGATCAAATTAAAATATTTCAAATATACTATTATGTAATGATTTCTAATTCACATATCAAAATATGAAAAGATAATTAAATAAGTCCTCTAGATGAAATACATAACTTGTGCATCCTCAATCTTCTCCAATGGCTTCCTTGTCTCAGGGTACCTCTTCAGCTCTGAGATCTTCAGCTGCTCTAACAAGTTTCCGATCAACATGAGATACTTTGCAAATTGGCTACAATTCTTATGCATCCTCGCCGCTTTCACAATCAACCCAATCAAACGAACTATATCTAGACCAGTTAACTGAGCCACATTTGCAATTTCCCCCATATGATCCCAAGGAGACGCCATTGCTTTGCTTCCTCGAAAATCAAAATCAACCCTAAATTACAGATATGTAAGCCTCTGCTCAAATCTTTAATTTCCATAATTGCTTTTTTGTTTTTCAAATTGGAAATTGTAAGACATGAATAGTGTTCATTCATTTGTTTTTTCCTACCTCTGTTTAGTGGTTAAGCAAATAATAACATTGAGTTCCCTAAGCTTTTGATGTTTAAAAATGATTATGTGAAGAAGCAAGAAAATTCTTCAACAGTAGAGGACTTTGTGTGCTGGATCAAGCCTCCATCTGGAAAATGTTTCTCAGAGACAACATTGACCCTACATGATTTGAGTAATTAGAGACAAGAGCACTGCAAAACATAACAAACATTCTTTTTTTAAAAAAAAATAAAAATATTAATAGTAATAATTAACATTAAACTACAGAAGAAGAAGAAAAAATAGTAACTCAGAACTTCAAAACATGCTAGCTAGCATGCATGAATAAACATTGCAAAATAATCAATCAGCAGCTCTAGGTTGTTATCCTAATGCATATTAGTCTGCATAAGCTGCCACAGAGTTGATTACATTGTCAATAAATTACATAGGAATGGAGTAAAGTATCAGAGATTAATGTAGAATAAGAATAAGATACCTCTGGAGCCATCTAATATGGACTTCCCTTCAAAGAGAGATTACCTTCATATCCAGTAAGCTGTGTAACATCGAGGTTTAAAATTATTTTCATCAAATATAAAGATTAACGATTAAATCATGGAAGTACAACAAAATAAATAAATAAATAAAAATATTCTAAGTAGTCTAGAGATTCAAACTAATCAATAGGTTACACTTAAGAAAGCATCTCATTTCAACTACATATAATAAACATCAGATAATGGATAAACATAATTTAAGAAAAGAAAACTAATATATAAAAAAATGAGATGTATATACCAAACCTCATTCTCATATGCAGTGCATCTAGCATTGAATCACACTCAATAGAGCTTTAAAATGCAACAAGCAACAAGATCTACCAAATTGAAGCAAGGAGAATTAACAAAGCACATTTACTTTTTAAATTTACCTGTGATTTCTTGTATGTATCTTCAGTGATATAGCAGAATTCCTGCACATTTGAGAGTTAATTTTCTCATACTTCCTAAATATTGAGAAGTGAAAAAGCAATGATTAATTAATTAATTAGAATGATAAAGTTTGATAAAATATATTATAAAGAAAGACATTGAATGAATGCCTATGATGCAATGAGCATGGAGAAAACACTGATAAACTAAAACACCAAGCATGGAGAAGCAGAGTTTACAGATAGAAATTTATCAATGTAAGAAATGGAGAGAAAAAGAATCTCTACTGCACACAACATATCACTAATTGCTTTATTTTCATGGAAGTTTTAAGTTTAACAGTTTTGACCACTAACATGAATTCAAGTATACTGAGAATTGAAGAACTTGTCAAGAAACTCTCTTGTCAAAAAACTCTCTTGAACTTTGCTAAATCTATCAACCTCTTCTTCTTCCCTGAAGAAGTAAGTTTAGTTAGGCAGAAAAAAAGAAAAAGTAAAGGTAATTGGAAGCATTGTGAAAAATCTAGTAGTAAATTCAGCCAACTTTAACACCTACAATAACTATGAATCCAATGTTAAGTTCCCTAAATTGAGATTCCAACAACAATAATTAAATTCTAAGCTCTAAAATTGACATCATTTAGTGATTAAAGCAGAAGCCGATAAATACACAATAATAATAAATATTGCAGTGATTTTATAGGATCATAATTAATTAAGCAGTAATTTCTCATCAAAGAAGAAAAAATTTCATTACCATAATTTCACATCAACTTTAGCCATAACAAAGCAGAGTAAAGCAAGGAGCCTATCTGTGATGGAAAGAGCACAAGCACCACGAGGGAGCAGAGTATATCAGTACCTAGCCAGGGGCGAAGCAAAATGCCCCAAGTAGAAGAAGGCGAGAAAATTGGAATCGAGCAGAGCAAAATTCAGAAGCTCAAAATGCAGAGCAGTGACAAACGACGATGCGCGAGCAGCGACGATGTGCGAGCAGCGACGAGAACGACGGCGCCGCGAGCAGTGATGAGAACAATAGCGTCGCAAACAGCGACGAGCACGACAGCAACACGAGCAGAGAGGAACACAACTTCACAAGCAACGATGAGGAAATCGAGAGCAACGATGAAGACTGTAAAGACAGAAGAGTAAATCCCGTAATTAAATTTTGAAATGGGTTGGGGTTAGGGCTTGTAATTGAATAAGGCTTGGATTTTGTTTTGAACTCATTAAGGATTTGAATCAGTAATTAACATGTAAACTATAAAGATGTATTTGTGCTAAGTCAAAGAAAGAAAAAAGTAATTTTTGTTAAAATATTTGGAGGGAAAGTCAAAATTTTAGGGGAAAATTTTAATTTATTTTTGGCAACATTTATAACGGGAAGTTTATTACAAATTTAAGAACAACACTTATGAAGTATGATGTACAAATATCACAAATGTTGCTTGTTTAATTTACAAAAACAATACTTCTTATATATACTTTAATTGATCAAAAGAAACGTTTATGGTATGTTGTTAAAAAAGAGTTGCAATAGCTTTATTTTTATGTTACAAATATTAAGTGTTGTTTTTAATTGATTTAGACAACACTTTTTAAGTGTTATTTGCAGTATATGTTGTGATAGATAAAAAAATGTTGTAGGGAAATAAGTGTTTTTTTTTTCAAAAAGTCAATCCAAACTGACTCTAGGACTGCGTTTGGTTCTAAGAACTAGACAAGACAAGACAATGAAAATAAGACACAAAAGACAGAGACATAAAAATTAATGTTCTTGTATTTTATTTGGTAATAAATTAGAATAATTTATGAAAGTCTAATTTATTCTATTTTTTCATTTAAAAAATCTGGGAAGAAAAATAGAACAATAAGAAAATATAATTAGAAAAAATTAATAAGAATAATAAAAGAATTGAAAAATAAAAAATAAGTTGTGTCTCTTACTAGTGTTTCTGTGTTTTTCTTGTCAGGATGGATATAAAATACACTAATTCAGTGTCTCTAGACACAATGTCTTTGTCTATGTCTCATATGTCAAACACGACTTTATGTCTTAATGTCTCTGTCTCAATATCTCGTGCCTATAAATAAACGCAGCCTAGGTTACTCTTCAAAAGCGTTCTTTTTGGTTAGAAAAGTGTATCCATAAATATTAAGATAAGGATACGCTTTATAAGTGATCTTTTTAATATCTAAGGAGACACTTTTCAAGTGATGTCATAATTATGTTTCCTATTCTCTTATAAAAGGGTAACACAAAGAAAAGCAGAGCCTATTTTATGCATAGGCTATGGTTTTTAAATGTAGCTTAAAGAAAGTATTGCTGAATGGGTGATTTTCTTGTAGTGCGTGTTACTTTTTTTTAGGGTTGGTCAAATTTTAAGTCGGATCCACAAAATAAAAAAATATATACTAGCTTATTTAAAAAAATGCATCTGTTTGGCCTGGAAGTCAGCCAGCTTGATTCGCTATTTTTTCTGGTTAATCGAGCTAAGTCGCTTAGGCTTGCATTTTTACGAGTTTGATTTTAGAGTCAATACACACGACTTTGGGACTTTAATTATTCTCTCGTTTAAAAAAGTTTTAGATTAGTGACAAAATTGTGACATTATATTATTATGCTTGGCAAATTTGCTTCAAACTTTTCATGAATTTTCTATGGATTTATATAGAGGTTAGCGATTAGTAGCAACATGAAATAAGGACAGAATAAGGACTAACGTTTTTCCTCACAAATTAGTAGAACATGAAATAAGTGAGGAAAGTCTTTCATTTGTTAAGCAGTCGCTAATTTCTCACTAAATAAGCTTTTGATTAGTGACTCAATTGCGACCAGTTACTTTTAACATTTTCTCGGTTAGCTTTGGATTTGTTATAACTCTACGACGGATTTCCAATGAGATTAGCGAGTAAATTGATACAAAATAGGTAGGATATAGCTTTTGCTTTGCAACAAGATTACAGTTGCCAAGTCGCTCGCTAAATTAAACTTACGACAACTTAGCGACAAATGTGTTTCGCCCGCTAATCAGCAACTTGAAATCAGCGAACAAAATGTGTCAGTTGTTAAACGGTCACAAATTTCTCACTACTTAGGTCCTAGGCGCTCAATATCCGTATTTCCACACTAATTAGCAAGGAACACTTCCCTAACTGAATGATTTATCCATTGCGACGAATTAGCGACGACTGTTCTCTATCGTTACCCTAATTTTTAATTTTACAATATTATGCGACAAATTAGCGAGAAACTAGTTGCTCGCTAAAAAAAAAACTTTGGTGACAAATTAGCTAGAAAATTGTCCATTGCGAAATGCATTTCAAGTCTTTGTGATGGATTAGCTAGTAACATTGTTCCTCACTAATTAGCCTTTTTGCATAAAGTTTATTTAGCGACGAACTAGTGTGTGAATTGTTTCTCGCTAATTGTATATCAAACACTTGCAACAGAATAGTGACAATAATATTCCTCACTATTTTACTTTTATTCGATTGAACCCCTAAGTGACTGATTTGCTAGAATATTGTCACTCGCTAATTAATTTGTGACAAATTAGCGAGGAAATTTTTTCCACTCTTTTTCTAGCTACAAATGTCAATTTGCGAGAAACAAACTTACCCGTGAATCTCTTGCTAATCAGTCATTTTTCTCAAGTTCGGATATTTTGTGACCACTCATTAATTTTGTCGTTAGTGCATCACTAATTCCTTGCAAGTTAGTGATGGATTAGTGACAAAAAATATTTCTCGCAAAAATTCATCGCTAAATTTGTCAAATTTTTTGTAGTGAAATATCATGAGGACTTTTCAAAGGTTGTAATGGGGCCAGGGTCAAGGTAGGGAGATATATGGCTAAGTGAGCTTGAAATTTGCATCTTTGATTAATCTAATCTCTCACCAAATACAGATAATAACCTATACAATTCTAATACAATACCTAGCTACCCATAATTCTCACTTTTTATACATACTCATGTATTCATTATTCTTTTCAATCATAACACATATCCATTGTTATTATTACTCTTCTTTAGGGAATTTTGTCCCCTTTTATTTCTTTCTTTCTTTCTTTTTCATTTTCTTTCTTTTTTTTTCAACAATAACATAATATATACAAAGGGTGAATGCATATGGTTTACATAATTCATACATGAGTATGTACCTAAATTTCCAATATTTTCAACAAAACTACAAAATACACTTTTGTCTCACCCAATGTTCCCAAATTTTCTACACTTGAATGATACACACTCTCACTAGCCTAAGCTAATCAAAGATCCAAACAAGGGACATTTATTGTTTTTCACTTAGGGGTAGTGATGTGCTAAAATAAAGAACAAATGAGGATTAAAATGGGCTAAAACTGGCTAACAATGGTGGACAAAAGGGTAAGGCTATTTGGGTAAGTGAGCTCAAATGAAATCAAGGCATCAATTATATAAATGCATTCATACACAAAGTAATAGACATAAAGAATTAAACAAATCAAAGATTATAATCATAGAGAGGGAATAATACACACAAGAATGAAAATGGTGGTTAAAATGGTGTAACCACACGATTAGGCTCAAAAATTTACAAGCTTATGTGTTCTTAGCTCAAAAACATGTTCCACAATATATAATTCAAGCAAGTTCAATAATTTTTTTTTTA
This sequence comes from Arachis hypogaea, assembly GCF_003086295.3. Classification (NCBI taxonomy): domain Eukaryota; kingdom Viridiplantae; phylum Streptophyta; class Magnoliopsida; order Fabales; family Fabaceae; genus Arachis; species Arachis hypogaea. Next base: position 123,249,986 of record NC_092051.1, on the reverse strand, counting down.
CTCAAATCAATTGGGGTGCCCTATAGATAAATTTCTTGAAAAATTTCATTATTTTAACTAAGCTTATTATATATATGCAAACCAAAATAATGCAACTAAGAATTCTAAAAGACCTAGTAATAGAAGAAGAAGAAAAAAAATAAAATGTGAAAGTATTTGGATTAGAAATTTTCACCCAAAAAAATCAGTTGATTGGTCGGACGACCTCCCCACACTTAAAAGTTTGCACCGTCCTCGATGCACATAAGATCAAGCTGGGTAGAAGGAGTCGTCATCACCCTACCTTCAACTGGTGGGTCCTCAGCTGCTGCGTGTTCTTTCTTCCGCTTCCCTTTTTGCTTATGGTAAATCATCCTGAAAGATATAAAATAGAATGGTAAGACACGTAAATTCAAAAGTAAGGAAGCATAGATTGTTGGAATCAGGTGATGATCACTAAAATGAAATGAGTGAATTAGTGTGTGACATTGATGAAAACAAGTGTGTGAATTCTAAGTTGCATGCGGGATAGAGTTCACACACTAGCATTGAAAGCTATGTCACAACTTACTCAAAAGAAGTATGCACTCCACTTATTCTAGTGTGCTTGAGATACTTCAAAGGACACTTGTTGGTTAAGACGAACAAACAAGTAGCAAAGAAGCATAAAAGTATTCGAGCAATAATAAAACAATTGTGAAACGGATAAGGAATGGACATAGATTGATGTGCAAGGAAACTTAATGAACAAGATGAAATATGAAACTTACACATCAATCAATGACACACTTTGAATTTTGTTTGCAATACCTAATTGACATAAAAGATGGAACATGGGTGCTATCTAACTTAAGAAAATAGAGAAATAGAGGTGAAAATCAATCACATAGCAAGCATGGTCCACAAAGCTTGAAAAGCTAAAAAATATGTCATTAGGTAAGCTTACGATCCAATTTCACAATTCTAAATTTCAATGCATGAACTAAGCAACGTAAATAAAAATCAATCATAAACAAGCATCACCTAACAAAAAATGCATCGATGCCTCATCATGGTGAAATGATTTAAATCACATGGTGGCCAAAACATGTAAAATTCAAAAGATTTATAACGCTTTGAAGGTAATGTTGTAAGTACTTGGTATGCACAAAATTAAGCATGAAGAATTCAATACCAAGCAACAAATTACAACCTCAATAAAGGAATCCAACAATGAATAACTTCAGCATCAACAAAACAGCAAATCAAATCAATAATCCAACACTTATCACCTAAAATAGAAAATTGTACTACCTAACTAACTAACTAATTAACTAATTAACTAACTAACTAAATGAGATGATGGTGGATGGTAAATAGTGGTGGTGGATGATGGTTGAAAGAAGGAAAGAGGAGAAGAGAAGAGGAAAGAAGAAAAGAAATTGAGAGAAGAGAAGAAAAGGAGAGTATGTAAAACAGGGGTTGGTCACGCATATGCGTGAAATGGGAAAATGGGAAGCGGGAGCGACGCATACACGGGACAGGGGAAAATAGAAGGTGATGCGTACGCATGGAAAGAAATTGTGCTAGATGCACAGTTTCCGCACACTACGTGCACAACTCTCTGTTTGGACCGTGCGATGGCATAGTCTACGCACGATCCTGGTACGTTCAAATTCTGGGGGTCACGCGTATGCGTGGGTTAAGCATACGTGTGAGGGGACTTTTTTTTTAACTCAAAGATAAACAAGATTTTCTACACGCTATTTACACCTTCAAAACCAACCAAATTTCAAAATTAACAAAATTCCTAACTTCTAAAACCTATTCAAACATGCAACTAAGCAATTCAAACCAAAAATGCAATGCCAAACAAGATGCAATTCAAAACCACTAACCTACAACTTAAGGCATAAATCTAACCAAAAAACTAACACCTAAGGCAATATATACAAGAGTAAAAGAAAGAAAGTACCTAACAATGGTAACTCAATTCATTCATAAATTATATACACAAGAGAATGGAAAAAGGTTACCATGGTGGGGTGTCTCCCACCTAGCACTTTTATTTAAAGTCCTTAAGTTGGACATTCTGGGAAGCTCTTTGTCATGGTGGCTTGTGCTTATACTCATCCTTGAACTTCCACCAATGCTTGGATTCCAAAATGCTCCAAGATTCTCAATTGATTGCACCAAGCCTTGATGGAGTCCTTCACAAGATATGAGCTCCCAAAGTTGGTATTCATGTTGTAATTCGGGATCCTATATCTTATTTTCACACCCGTCTTCAAGTTAATCATCATAATTCTCTCCGGGTGTCAAGCATATAGAATTCTTATATATAAGTATCCAAACATCCTCCTAGACCCATTAAATTTAGCAACCCTCCAACCATTGGATTTAAACTTTGATGATTTAACCATGATGAACCTACAATGGTGCTTCCAACCACTAACCATCTCTATTTTACTCTTCAACACACAAATATTCCTAAGTTGACCATCTGTCTCAAGCAAACCATATTCAAGCGGGATAATAAAGCTTAGTGACAAGAATTTTACCCACTCAAATATAAGGGGTGATGGTAACTTAGGAGGAGATGTCTCCAAAAGTCTTGACAAAGCAATTTTTACTCCCGTTCGTCTTCTTTGAAGGGCTTCCACCACTTGACAAAATTCTTCAATTTCTACCTCTTGCCAAACTTCCTCAAGTTCACATTCTTCTTCACCAACTTCTTCTAACTCTTCCTCAAGTTCACATTACTTCTAAATTCAATGGGGGAAGGCTCAACAAGATCATCAAGCTAAGGGGGTTGGTAAGTATGGACAAAAAAATCATTAATGATGAAATTCACTTCTTGATCAACTCTCCTCAATTCTCCAACCACTTCTTCAATACCAATGATCTCAACTACCTCCTCTTGTTGGACTTCTTGCCTCAACCCTTTTTCTTCTCTTCAAAGCTCCAAGTTCTCTTTCTCATTATGCTCCTCAATTAATCCTCCACATTCAACAATGGGTGTGTCTTGGATGCTTGAGCACAATGATGCCAAATGGCTCACTGCTTCAGCTATAGTAGCCATCTTTTGGAGGTCTTCTTCTCACCTTTGGAGAATGGAAAGAATCTCTCTTTGTTCTTGCATTAAAGGTTGGAGAACTTCATCCAATGAAGGCGGTGGTGAAAGAGAGGGTTCATTGTTTTGGAGAAAGGTCTCATAGTTGGAAGGTGGTTCATATTGGTGAGAGTCTTGAGGTGGTGTATATGAAATTTGTGGTTCTTGGGAGTATTGGTGTTAGAATGGTGGTAGCTCTAAATATGGTTCATATGGTTGTTGGTATGGTGGGTATGGTTTAGGGTCATATGAAGGTGAATAGTGGTATGAAGCTTGTGAGTAAGGTTGCTAACAATGTTGAGGAGTTGATTAATAATTGTGTACATTATGGGGTGGATTGTTACCATAAGATACCGGAAGAGGTTGTTACCATGAAGGTTGAATATAAGCATGTGGCTCCTCCCTAACTTGATTTCCATTCCTATAATGTGATCCTTCGTTGAAGCTTTCATTCCCTACAACATAATTGTAACCAAACTCATAGCCAAAGGAATGAGAATTCATATTAAAATAGAAAATAAAAACAAAAACTATTAAGAAACAATGAGACAAAATCCTAACTACTAACTTAAACATGCAAAGAAACAAAGAGACAAAATCCAAACTACTAACTTAAACAAGCAAACAAACAAAGCAAACTATTCACAATATTAACATATGTACAATAACCAACAATAAGCACACATTGCAATTTCCCGGCAACAGCGCTAAAAACTTGATGTAGGGTAAATCGTCAGTTCAGAATTTCTTCTCAATAAAAGAATCACTTCGTTGCAAGTATAGTTCCAAACCGACAACTAGCTCTCAATCAAAGTTTAATTTTAGTTGTCACAAGTACAACCCAATAAAAAAATAACTGAGAGTATTACTCACGGGTCGTTCTCCCAAGGAATTACAATCGAGTGCTTAATTATTGGTTATGAGATCAAGTGGGTTGATGATAAAGAAGCAAAAAATTAAATGGCAAGAAATTTAAATGACAATAAAGCAAATCAAACAACTAAAGATAACAAATACTAAAGAGGCATTCATGGCAAGAATTGAGAATCAAGGTTTTCTATCCTAGTCATTAATCATAACACAATAATTACCAAGAGTTAAGCCTATTACGTTATCTCCCTATTGAGAGAAAGTCAAATAAACCTAGTCAATCCGAATCCATAAGTAGCATCAATGGAAACAATATCAACTAACAACTTTAGATCACCAACAAAAATTGGGTATTAATGACTCAAGGTTACCAAGTTTCTCTTTCCAAGCCAAGAATGCTCAAAATCTACTCTAAAACTAAGCCAAGCATTTTATCAAACACTTGGTGTGCATAAAAAGAAAAGCATAATAAATTGCAATAATAATGAAATCTACTACTACCAAATACAAGAAAATAACAACAATAACTCAAACAAACGTCAAAGAAACATAAAACATCAAATTGCATTAAATGAAATTAAAAGTAACAAAAGTTCATGAACATAAAAAGTGACCAAAATGAGAAATTAACAAGAGAACTAAGAGAATTAAACTACTAGAGCATGAAAATGTAAAGAGAACTACACTAAAACAAGATTAAAATATGAAATTAAAGAGAAAATTAAACTAAGAACCCTAATTCTAGAGAGAAGATAGAGCTTCTCTCTCTAGAAAACTACCCTAAAACATGTTTCTACACTACACTAATTTCTTCCCCCTTGTTCCTTCTTGAATTTGGCCTCAAATACTTCAGAATTGAGTTAGATTTGGGCCTCAATGAGCTCAGAAATCGCCCCCACTGTGTTTCTTTAATGAGGTCACGTGCTACTTGTCACGCGTACGTGGGATGTCATGTGTACGCGTGGCCTGGCGAATTCCTTCCTCACGTGTACGCGTGAGGAACGCGTACGTGTGGCCTTGCATTCACCAAATCCTTATTTCTTCATGAATTCTCCACTTTGCATGCTTTTTCTTCACTTCTTCAATCCAATCTTTGCCTTCTAAGCCTGAAAGCACTTAACAAATACATCAAGATATTGAATGAAATTAAAGTAAATTAAATTTAGCAAATTAAGAGCTCAAAAAACATGTTATTAATCTTAAGCACAATTTAAGAGAAATTCACAAAACCATGCTATTTTATTGAATAAATATGGGATAAGTTGATAAAATTCAGCAAATTCAACACAAGATAAACCCTAAAATTGGGGTTTGTCACATATCATTTTGAAGCTCCAGATGTTAGTTTTCTTACGCCACTAGAATCGCCTCATTTAGACATCTGTATCTCAAGTTATCATCAATTTAGTGTGAAGAGGTCAGGATTGGGCATGTAGATGGCGTGGCACATGAGGCTCGTGTGTGGCACACTGGCTTTTTATGCTGTTTTTATGAGCTCAAAGGTGAGGGCCGTTCGTGGCCCAAACTGAACATCCACTATAGACATATGAATATTATTTTCAAACTCTAGATGTTTGATTTCTAATGCCACTAGAACTTCCTCGTTTGGATCTCTATAGCTTAAGTTATGCTCGTTGGAGTACGAAGATATCAGGATTGACAGCATCTACAAATTCTCTTTGCACTTTGTTGTGGCTTGTCTTCAATTTTTGGTTCCCTAGGAGGGTGTTTCCTTTTGCATGCCACATTCCTTGGTTCTCCCAGGGGCTTCTTTGGTTGTCCTTCTCTTCCTTTGTTCTTATCTAAAATCTTTCATAACTTCTTAAACATATCATATCTCAAAGAAACTCCAAGAAACATTGATTAAAGTACAAAAATCTCAATTATAATAAGAAAATCACTAATTTTATTCAAAAAATAATAAAGAAAATAACTAAAGATGCTCATGCATCACAATACTAAACTTAAGATCTTGCTTGTCCCTAAGCAAGAAAAGAACTATGCACAAATGATTCTTTTAATTGAAGTAGGTTGAAGAATTGTTCCATGAAGTTTCGGTGAGTGAAGTGATCAAGTGACAGTGAGGTAAACTCGGAATTGTATGCTCATGTATGGATTTCAGTCCAGTACTTGCTACACCTACAATTGAAAGTCTTAGAACTTAGAAATTCCATTCGGATAATATTATAGAGGTCTCTTAATGAGTTTTCACCTTGAAGATAGCTTTTTCCTTTCTTTTTCTTTTGTGATAATTCTTTTCTTTCCTCAGCTCTACTTATTTTCTTTTTTTAGCTCTTTTTTGGGGGTTGATGCACCACTATTTCGTGGTACATTTTATGCTTAATTTGAGTGGATTTCATCCATTATTCTCACATTTATTCTCCTTAATTTGTGCTTAAGTGTGAAAATATGCTTTTTAGGCCTTTAATTTGCTAATTTTAATTCACCTTTGATTCCACTAGATGCCTTGATGTGTTTGTTAGTGAATTCAGATTGAAAAGGCTAGGAATGAAGAGAAAAGCATGCAAAGTGGAGAAATCATGGAAAATCAAGGATTTGTGATGCACTCAACGATGCACACGCGTGAATTTGAGTTTGCATGGCGACGCGTACGCGTACATGACGCGTACGCGCGGACAGAAAAAATGCAAAGCAACGCATACGCGTGACCCACGCGTATGCGTCGATGCTCACACATGACCTCATTAAAGTGAAAACGCTGGGGGCAATTTCTGGGCTGCCCAGGCCCAAATCCAACTTATTTTCTGAGCCTATTACATGCAGAATTGAATAAGAGTCAAAGGGGGGAATCACATAATGGAGTTTACATCATGCTTTAGTTAGTTTCTAGAGAGAGAAGCTCTCTCTTCTCTCTAGAATTAGGTTTGATGTAGATTAGGATTTCTTAGATCTAGGTTTAATTCATGCTTTGATTTACTTTTCCTTTCTAATTTCTTGTTCCTCTACCTTTGCTTTCTCTACTTTTGTACTTTACTTCTTGTAATTGTTTACTTTTTTGTTGATGCACTCTTATTTCTTCTATTTTTCTTCTAATGCAATTTATGTTTGATGTTCCTTTATTGTTGATTTGCTCTATTGTTGTTAATTCCTTGCTTTGAGTAGTTGTAGATCTACTTTTTTTTCAATTTTATCTTGCTTTCCTTTTATGCCTTCCAAGTGTTTGATTAAATGCTTGGAAGGATGTTAGAGTAGATTTTTGTGTTCTTGGCTTGGGATAGTAACTTATGTGAAATTGAGTTGCTAATGTCCAAGTCTTGATAATTGGTGTCCATTGACTCTAGCTTTCCCTAAATTAATTAGTGAGAAAGTTAGGACTTATGGATTAGGATTGGTGTAGCTCATTTGACTTTTCTCCACTCGTTAGAGGATGACTTAATGGGATTGATCCTTACAATTATCATGTTGTGGTTAGTGACAAGGATAAAGATCCTTGACCATCATTCCTTGCCAAGACCTTTTTATCATTTGAGTTTCTTTTACTTCCTTGCCATTTATCTTTCATGTTCCTTATTCAAAATCCCAAAATACTTGTCCCATAACCAATAACAAGAACACTTCCCTGCAATTCCTTTGAGAGACGACACGAGGTTTGAATACTTCGGTTATTTTTATTGGGTTTGTTACTTGTGATAACCAAATTTTTGCATGAGAGGATTATTTGTTGGTTTAGAAACTATACTTACAATGAGATTTCATTTGTGAAATTCTATACCACCAATTTTCTCTTCATCAAAATGGTGCCGTTGCCGGGGAATTGCAAATGTGTGCCTTGTTATTAGTTATTGTATATATGTGAATATTGTGAATATGTTTGCCTTTGTTAGTTCTTGCTAGTCTTAGGATTTGGTTTTCTTTGTTTCTTATTAGATTTTGTTTTCATTTGCTTTTGCTATTATGAATTTCCATCCTTTTGGCTATGAGTTTGGTTACAACTATGTTGTAGGAAATGAGGATTACAATGAGAATACGCATCAAGGATGGAACAATCAAAGGTGGGAGGAGTCTCAAGCATATCCTCAACCTTCTTGGTAACAACCTCCTTTGGTCTCATATAGGTATAACTCCAATCCTAATGCATATCAATCTAATGGATGTGGTCATCCCTGTTGTACGTGTCAACAACCACCACCACATGCCTATGAGCCTCATCCTCAACATAGTCCCCAACCATACTCACAAGCCCCTTTTCACCAAATACCTTTCTATGACCCTCATCCATTATATGACCAATCACCTTTACCTCATCCTTGTGACCATTATGTTAGAAAATCCATAGAGCCACCACAATTCCAACATCATTACTTTCAAGGACCACACATTTCATACACACCACCTCAATACCCTTACCAAGAAGAATCACCTTCCTATTATGAACCATTTCTCCAAAACAATGAACCCTCCTATCCACCCTAAGCCCCAATGGATGATTCTCTCACTTTGCTACTCCAAGAATAAAGAGAAATGCAAAGGGAGGCACTATAATTCATGGCCACCTTGGATGAAGTGGTAAACCGATTAGCCTCCCAATGCTTGAACACTCAAGGGACTCCCATGGCCACATGTAGAGAATCAATTGAAGAGCCTAGCATGAAGGAGAGATTGAAAACTCCAGTGGAAGAGGAGAAATGTTGTTTTGTGTTAGAACAATTGGAGAAACCTATGATCATTGAAGAAAAGGAAGAAGTGGTTGAAGACTTAGGAGATGCGGAACCTCCATGGGAATCTAGAATCATAGAAAACCCCTCCAAGAAGATTGACTTTGATGTTGAGGAGGAGAGTGCACAACCTCCAAGGCATATTCCATATGAAGAATTGGATGGGATAGAGCAAGAATTGAGTTCCCGTGGCATTGAAGATCAAGCATCAAATCTTAGTGGTGAAGAATCCTTTGAACTTGAAGAACCTTCTCCCAGTAAACTCGAAAGTGTTGTGGAGGTAGACTTCTCTCATCTTCCCAATGATGGTTTTAGTAAGGGAGAAGAGTTAGATGAAATTGATGAACAAAGGATTAAAATCAAGAGATCTTGTGAGGAGGTGGAGGTCCTTAGAAAAAGAAGGACGGGAGTTGAATGCGCTTTGTCAAGATCTTTGGAAGCTTCTTTACCTAGGTTGTCATCTTCTCCTACACTTGAGTGAGTTAAAGTCATCTCTATTAGCTTTATTATCCCACTTGAGTATGGCTTGTTTGAAACGGATGGTCAACTTAGGAAACTTTGTGGGATGAAGCGTAAAAGAAGAATGTTTCATGGTTGGCGTTACAAATCAAGGCTCATTTTGGTTGATACATCAAAGATGAAATACAAAGGTTGGACTAGTGCTAAATTGGATGGGTCTAGAAGGAGAATTTGGCTTTTTATTGAGAATTCCAAGAGTATGGCACCCAAATGGAATAATGATGATCAATTTGAATACGGGTGTCAAAAAAAAAGTGTGGGATCCCAGATCGCACAAGGAGAATCAAATTTGGGAGCCCTTGGCTTGTGAAGAACTCCATCAAGGCTTGATGGCATTAATTTTGAAGAATGGAGCTCATTGGAGACTCAAGCATTGGTGGATGTTCAAGGATAGCTTCAAGCACAAGCCACCTTGATAAGGAGCTCCCCATAAGTCCAACTTAAGGACAATAAATAAAAGTGCTAGGTGGGAGACACCCCACCATGGTAAAATCTTTTCATTTTTTCTTTTGTAAATATTGGTAAAATTAGTTTAATTTCATATTTCATTGAGTTAGTTGAGTTTAGATGGTAGTTTAGTATGTTGAATAAGGTTTTATGGTGTTTTGGTAGCTGTTTAGAGGTTTGGAATGCTTGGTTTGGTGCAAGAACTTGAAAAAATTTTGAAAAACAGAGAACCAACACACGCGTACGCGTGCCCCACGCGTACGTGTGACCCCAAGATTTTCGACCATCCACGCGCACGCGTCACCCACGCATACGCGTGGATACCAAATTTCTACCTCCCAGCCAAAAACCTGAGAGTTGTGCCTGAAGTGTGCTGGACTTGTGCCTTTGGCACAAGCCAACCCATGCGTACACGTCACCTCACGCGTGCTCGTCGCTCCTCTCTGAATAAGCCATCACTTGGCTTTGACCATTAATGTTCTTTCTCAATGAAGCTTTTTAAGATAAGTTTTTAATCAACACTCCCGAATTAGTTGATTCAAGGTATTGGGTGATGAAGCACCCCTCAGATTTACATGCTCAAGCCTCTGTCCTTGACACAGCAACACCACAAGCACTTAACTAGGAAACTCTTTGAGTTTTGTTTCTTTTTAACCTTTCTAGCCACTAGTGCTCAGAACCTTGAGATCATCCATAATACTTTCCTAAACTTCATTTCATGTATTAGAGCTCTCCATGCAGCTTTTCACAAATATGTAACCTCATTACACAATCATACTATCAGAGTCCTACTTTTCTTAATTAATCCAACTTACCCTAAAATAAAAAGAAATCTTCAAGTTATTGGAAAGAATTTTCTTAGAAGTCCTTTGTTACATGTTTAAGAATTTTGAGAACAAGTGAATTTAAAAACTAAAGTGAAATAAAGAAAAATGAATCATGATTATCAACCAAGGACAAAAACAAAAATGAGGAATTAAAGCTCAAAGATAGTGTTACCTCCCTTTTGTTCTTCGAACGTAGTCTCTTACACCAAACTTAGAATGATTGCTTGTTCTCAAGAAACAAAGAGAAATAGAGGTGTTGAATGATCATGATTATCTCAAAAATTTTTGTAAGTAATGCATGTGCTTATTCAGATAAAATAACTAAATAAAAAACAAAATAAAAGAATATCGATGATTGAGTTTGTAACACCCTAACTTTTAGCACGTCATGATCGTACCAAAAGTGAGGCGTTACTAAGCTGTTTTCCTTATTTACTATTTATCTGTTTAATATTGAGCCTTTACGTCGATATCGCGTTTCTGTTTTTAAGAAAATTCCAGAAAATAGATTTTAGTAATTAAAATTACATAACAAAAGATCTTCAAATAATAATAATCACATAATTATTAATTATAATAGATGCTATACAATTAAATTCAATGTAAAACTCAAATACAATACCTATTCCTCTGGATAAAATAAAAATCTTGAAGCAACAAGGGTGAGGAAACTCTATAAAAACAACAGGAATCACAAGTAAATCTACTAGTCGTCTGCATTTTCTTATTGAATCTCTGAACCTATGTCACTGAAAGGGTAGAAGATTTGGGGTGAGAACAAACCACACGTTCTCATTAGGGATTGGGAATGCCGTAAAAGTAATGAATTCAATGCAAATAATTAACTTACTCAGTAAAACTATTTTGTTAAACCTTTGGAAATACTTTTATCTCTACTTCAGATAAATAATTACTTTTCTTTAAACTTCTTAACTCAAAACAGATTTTAATCACAAAATTAGTCATATTTCAACCACAACATCTCATAATCAACCACGGCCCTAGGCCCAAGCAACTCAATCAACTACTAATTCATCACAATCCAACCAATTTTCAGCCACAAACACAAGTAAGAAGGTTCAAACATAATCAAGCAGTTATATCAAGTAGAACAATTAGCAATTAAATGTAACTATTCACATAGGCAAACCAATTATAATATGCACACCCAAATAATGTCATATAAATGCATATGATGCATGCCTGTCCCTAATGCAGGCCATGAGCTCATGTGTCGGTTGCCTACCCGCTCCCGACATTACCCGGGCACGAGTCCCAGATATGGCTTTCCAGATGCATACAGTGTGCTTATAAGTCGTACGGCTAGGCCGCATACAGTGTGACTTTCCAAATCAATAAGCGTACATCTGGAAAACAGTTCTCAGTGTGTGGGCGTCCCCACTTTACATTTGGCACTAAGGCCCAAACAATATCACATCTGCTCTCCTGTGGCAGACATTTCATTAATTTAATATATTTCTTTAATCTTTGTTCTCTGCTCTCCTGTGGTAGAGATCCTTTTAGTTAATATATTCTTTAAATCCTTGTTCCCTGCTCTCCTGTGGCAGAGATTTCTTTTCTTAAAAAACCGAGCTCAAAACAACACTTAAAACAAAATCTCTCCTTACAAAATTGGATTTAAAACATGATATTTTTCTTTAATAAATCGAGTTTTTTTAAAAAAAAAAATAGAACACACATTTTCTCAACTAAATAAATCTCAAATAATTTAATTTTCTAAAACCAAATCTTTTAAAATAACTTTTAAAATAAAACCTCAGATTTTATAAAATTTTGGCAGCACTTTCCCTAAAACTCGGGCTTAGCCACCCTTTTCAGGTCCCAACTGAACCATTTTCAACCTCTTTTCAATCAAGAAATCAAATACATATTCATCAAATTCAGTCACAACCACAACTCAAATTCATTATTCAGTCATTCTAAACAATCTTAAATTATTTACAAATACCAACTAGACTTCCATGGCATTCATAGTTTAAAACAGTTAATTTCAAAATAAAATCCCCTACCTTCGTACGGAACCAAAATCCTCGAAAGCTCTGGAAAAGCTTTCTGATTGAGCTGCTGAAGAAGAAAGCGTCAGAAATCGTCTGTACTTCCTAGAACTCCAGTTAGCCGAACTCAAGGAGAAGAGGAGCTACACCACCGTCAACTTTTACCAGACAAAAATGACACCAACACGTAGAGGAGAAAGATACGAATACTTTCATCGGATTAGATTTTTTATTGGAGTTACGGATCACAAGAAATTAGAGTCGGAAACTCACGGTTTCCATGAAAGCATCACATTCTCTCTCGGCCTTTCTTTTTCTTTTCTTTGGGTTTATGTTCAGTGTTGAGTGAAAGAAAATGAAGATAGTTAAGGCTAATGGTTACTTGTGGATATAAAAATTCATTAGGTGTCAAGTTACACATATATATATTCATGCACCTAGTCCACGTTTCCTTCTTCTTCTTTTTCTTTTTCCTTTTCCTTTTGGTTTTCGGTAAAGTAAAGAAAAGGAAATGGAATTATATGATGACTAAGGTGCATGTGTCCTTATATATATGCAGGCATATAAATATCTACTTATAACTTTTTTTCTCTTTTAAACTTTAATAATAATAATAATAATAATAATAATAATAATAATAATAATAATCAATTTTATTTTTGTTTTATCAAATTATTTTTTGATAAATAATTTAAATTTAATAAAATAAATAATAATTAAATTAAATTTCAATAATCATAAAATTTTATTTAATTATTTTTGTTAAAAATAATTTTTTTAAAAATTACATCTCAATATAATATAATAATTTATAAATAAACAATTATTTGAATTTTAAAAATTTGGGGTCTTACAGAATTCCCTCCCAATAAACGTCTTTTAACGTCATTAGTTTGACAGTTGGTTCTTGTTAAGTTAGAGGTTGATCATGGTGCTTCAAACTCTCTCCTCTCACTATGAATTTTCTGCCCTTGTCTTTATCTATGATTGTAATGTGCTCATGAGAGAGAATTTTGATCACTGTGAGGGTCCTGACGACCATGTGTTGCATTCTCCTAAGGTGGATGAGATAGTAAGACCCTTTGTCTTGGTTAAAAATCTCTTGTGGGGATTCTCTTATTTTTTTCATCCTTTGGTATTCTTCAGAGTCTTCTCTTCCTCCGTGCTTGATGATGCACACTTGATTATAGGAGGAGCTTCTTTGGTGGTTGTATTCTTTATTGGTTGTACCACTTCTTCTTCTTTTTTTCCCTTCAAGCATGGAGGTGAACTTCTAGAGGTGCTTCATTAAGTGCTTGATAAACCACTATTTTGTGATATATTTTGTATTGAATTGAGTGAATTTTATCAATTATTCATACACTTATTCATATAAATCGCATGTTTTACATTTTCCTTCCTAATTCTGTGCTATGATTGAAAACATGCTTCTTTGGCCTTAAATTCGCTAATTTTAATCCTCTCTTATTACCATTCGATGTCGTGATATATTTGTTAAATATTTTCAGGGTTTATAGGGTAGGAATGACTTAGAGGATGGAAAGAAGCATGCAAAAGTGGAAGGAACACAAGAAATTGAAGTTTTGAGAAGCTGGCAGCGACGCGTACGCATGGACGACGCGTACGCGTGACTAGTGCAGAAGACATACGACGCGCACGCATTGCTGACGCCTACGCGTGGCCAGGTACAAGGTTCAGTGACGCGTACGCGTGACGAGCGTCACGTGCTGTATTACACAGAATTCGCTGGGGGCGATTTCTGGGCTGCTTTTGACCCAGTTTTAGGCTCGAAAATACAGATTAGAGGCTACAGAGTGAAGCTGGAGGGGATCATTCAATTACTTTCATTCACACAATTTTAGGTTTTAGATGTAGGTTTTTAGAGAGAGAGACTCTCTCCTCTCTCTAGGTTTTAGGGTTTTTTAGTCGTGTTCCTTCTCAAATTTAAATTTCTACCTTGCTTTAATTTAGTTTTCTTCTACTTTTGTTTGTTATAGTACCTCAGTTATCTTCGCTTGTTGATTTCTTTCACTTTGTTGCCGTCATATTATGTACTCTTGCTATTCTTGATCTTTATTAATGCAATTCATATTTTTTATGTTATTAATACTTTATTTAATTTGTGTCGTTGATTCCTTTCAATTGTTGGACTTAGATTTTACATTCTCTTATTACTTTTCTATGCTTTTATTTTGTGCCTACCAAGTGTTTGATAAAATATTTGGTTAGATTTTAAATTAGATTTTTATGTTCTTGACTTGAATCGATTATTTAGAGACTCTTGAGTTATCAAAAGACTTTTGTTGATTGGTAATTGAAGATTGCCGGTTAGCTTGAACTTCACCAAAGCTAGTCTCTCACTATGAGTTGACTAGGACTTGTGAACTCAAGTTGATTGTATGCACTTGACCTTCCTCCATTGGTTAGAGGTTAACTAAGTGAAGGCAATTCACATTTACCATCACAATTGACGATGATAATGAGGATAGGATGTCTAATTCTCAATCTTTGCTAAGAGCTTTCTAAGTTATTAGTTTATTTTTCTCGCAATCTATATTTTCTTGTTCCTTATTTCAAAATCCCCAAAAATATACTTTTCCATAACCAATAATAAACTACACTTCCCTACAATTCCTTGAGAGAAGACCTAAGGTCTAAATACTTTGGTTTTTATTAGGTTTGCTTAAGTGACAAACAATCTAAACGTTGATTGAGGTTTAATTTTCGGTTTAGAACTATACTTGCAACGCGATATTTTTGTGAAAAATCTTTACCGGCATTTTTCCTCCGTCAGTGCTTCCTTCATATTTGGATCAATTGAATCAACCTTCATGCAATTTTCCTTCTCATTTGGATGATGCATAGTTTTGAAGACATGAAAAACTAAATGCTCATCATGCACCATTTTCTACATCAATGAGGGCTCTCCCAGTGGCTAAGAATGGTCTCTCTAGAATGATGGATGCATTCTCATCCTCCTCCATGTCAAGGATCACAAAATCTGCTTGGAGAAAAAACTTTTCCACCTTGACGAAGATATTGTTAACTACTCTGTGTGCATACTTCATTGATTTTTCAGCCATTTATAGGACTATCCTTGTTGGTTTCACCTCTTTGATCTGTAGCTTCTTCATTATGGACAATGACATCAGATTAATGCTTGCCCCTAGATCACACAATGCCTTCTCAAAAGTGATTTTTCCAATGGTTCATGAAACTGGAAGCTCCCTGGATCTTTCAATTTCTTTGGCAAGTTTTTTTAGATAATGACATTGCACTCCTTGGTCATCACCATTATTTTATTTTCCCTCAAAGTCTTCTTCTTAGATAGCAACTTCTTCATGAATTTAGTGTAGAGAGGCATTTGCTCCAAGCCTCTATGAATGGAATATTGATTTGAAGCTTCCTAAACACCTCCAAGAATTTGGAGTATTACTTTTCATTGTTTTGTTCCTTAATCCTTTGAGAGAATAGGATTATTGGTTGGTAAGGAGTCACTATTTCTTTCTCTTTTGGAGCCTTGCTTGGTACATGGGCCTTTTTTTCTTATTTTCGTGCTTCTACGTCCTCCTTTGGTACCTCAGTTTGCCCTTCATTCTTTTGGCTAAGCACTCTTCCACTCCTCAATCTAATGGCCTTGCATTCTTCTTTGTTCATTTTTACGAAGTGGGTAAATCATGCCAAAGGCTCCTTTAGCAAGGCCAAAAAGAGCATTACGAAAAAGAGAAAACTTAAAGGGGCTCATAAAGATTTTTTATGTACCAAAAAATCTCGAGTAAAGGTTTGTAAGTAATGCTCAAGACATTTATAAAGGTGTGTTTCCTTCTTCTTTTTCTATACCTCTAAAGCCTCGTTGAAGACATACCATACCCTCCTAAAATGCCATTTAACTTTGTAATACTTCTCGAACTTAACAATTTGTTTGGTGTGCTCACCTTTAGTTTTCTTTGATAATATGGTAGTCTGCGCAGGCGGAAGGACCAAGTTAGAAAGAGCTTGATCAATTGAAGTGCAATAGGATGAATAATAGGTCGATCACCACTTATGAAAAGACGTTGTCGAAAGAAAACATTGAGTGAGGTCAAGTCTGTGGTATTGTGCACTCATTCTTTGATGGTTCAAATCTTGGATTTGATTGAACTCTTCTAAGTTTGACACCTTATAATGAATAATTTGCACTTTAGAGTCGAGGGATAGTGGACAAAGGTAGTGCTTGAGCTAGTCCAAATTGACGTGATGACACATATTGAGGAGAGTAAGTAACTAATTTTTTTTAAAGCCATTGTCGGTTCATGAGGGAGTCCTACTGGGAGAATTTGAAGAGTTAATGTTCAAGACCACAGGTCGTCAATGATGAATTGATTTTCTGACTTGGAACTGGTAAAAGAGAGAAGATACTTGTCTGAACTTCGGTGGTAAGTGAAAGGATTGGGATAGTAAGAAGTGTTATCATCAGTTTTGATGTCAAGAAGAAGGGTAATGAAGTGGCAAAAAGCATCAACGACAGACATATTTTTTGGTTTTAACTAGGACATGAGAGAGAGTCAAATACCATTAATGAGAGTTTTTGGAATGTTGGAGGATGAGGCTAAAATTCGAGGTTTAAGGACAGCTTTTAACGATAGGTTCACAACTCAGAGTGGACTAAAAGACTTAATAAAAGTTTCGCCTTGACGAATCTCACCAACTACCAGAGATAAAGTTTTATAGAGTTGGCCTAAGATCAAAGAAGGAAATTCGATGTATTTTTATGATGAAGCATGATGGCTAAAGGAAGATAATTATTTTTCTGGATCTGGATTGATGTGGGACACAAAAAAAAAAAAAAAACAAAAGCATTGAGCCATAAAAGCAAAAAAGATACATGTTCACTGTCGGTGATAGAATCATCATCAAAGCCCATGTTGTTTTGAATAAAACCCGACATAGTAGTCGAATCAAAATTGATGTCAAATATATCATCAGGATATTCAGTAGACCATGACACGCACTCCTCATCAGGAAGCATGCCAGTTAAAGCATACATTTCTATCAGAGTGGGACTCATCATCCCATATGAAAAGTAAAAATTATTAGTGGTAGGACACCAAAAGTATAAACTAGCTCCTAAAAGGGGTGCACTGTATGATAGATCGAAAGTAGCTAGTTTGATAGCAGAAGTGATTCCTACTGATTTCCATACAGATTTATAAGTAGGAGCTAATCTCGACATCCAAATCAAAAAAAGAGAACTAGACTCCTTGGGAAGAGCAGTTCTAAAAACTTGATTGGCAAAATAAGAGGCCTTGATATTTTTATAGAAAATAAAAAGATCTTCACGCGGGGATGGAAAGAAAGAAGAAATGGAGTCAATTTGTTCTTGAGTAGAAAGTGACCCTAAAAATGAATGCAAGATGCCAGTAACCCTTAAAGGCAGGAATATTTGGCTCTGCCAAAGTTCTATGGTTTCAACATCTAGATTGGAAGCTCTCAAGGTACCATCATTGTTATAGAATTGTGCCACACTAACTACTAGAGGAGGAGGGGTTACAATTTGAACATCATTGTCCTCCTCGTGCTGCTGAGGTAAGCATTGAGCAGTGGCTGCAATACCAGGAACAGAAGTGGTTGTAGCAAAAATGATGGTTGGAATGGAAGAAGAAGAAGCGGCCAAGGTCGCCCGAGTAGTGGTAAAAGTAATGGTGGTAGTCGCAGCAACTGTGGCAAAAGTGAAAGAAGTAGCAGTAATAGATGAAGAGGCGTTTTGTTGTTAAGTAGACTGGGAATCCATGAAAATGATGAGAAAAGCTTTGAAGAAAGAAGAATTTGCTCTTTGATGTGAATAATAAAAGATAAAGCAAGTAAAGAAGTAGTAGCTTCTCTGAAAATGTTTAATTAAGAGGTCAGGAGACGTTGCATATTCCTAAAAAAATGTGCGCGTTGTTTCAGAAACTGCGTAACTATCTTTTCAAATTCTGAATTTGAAAAGCAGCACATGACTAGCACGTGTTGAATAAAACTTATCATTTTACTTGTGAAACGATTAGTTTTAAGGGGCAATTTTTGTTAGTGAAAAATTTCAACGCCTTGTACAAAACGACGACAATAATTAAAATTTTGATTACACCATGCATGATATGAGTCAAAAATGGCTCAAGTCGAATTTTGTTAAATGACACGTGAGAAAATCATTTGGCTCATGGTAAATAAAGAACATGGGGCTGTTACTTGGAAACCAAGGTCCTTAGTGGCCGGTCAAGGCAAGATCGTGGACAAGAAGAACTCGAGAAAAACTAAAGAGAGATCGTGAAAAAAGAAAAGCACTCAATCATCCAACATTGTTGTCTATAAATAGAGAAGTTAAGGAGAATTAAAAGGAGTTCAATTGAAAACACTTTAAAATTATACTGAAACTCTAAAAAGTTCAAAGTCACACTAACATTCAAAAAGACTATGGAGAATTAAAAGGACTTCAATTGAAAACACTTTAAAATTATACTGAAACTCTAAAAAGTTCAAAGTCACACTAACATTCAAAAAGACTATGGACTGTAAGTACATGTGACTGTTTCAATTCAAATTTGAATTTATTTATTTATTTATTTATTTTTTAGCCCATTTATTTTCTTTTAGTTTTTTTTTCTTATTGATTTAAACTTCTTGTTCACATTTTCATTGATCCCTTTTATTATCCACGTTATAGTTATGTTGTTTGTTCCAATGAGTATTTTGATTATTAATTCATTTTTTTCTGTAGTTACTTCACAAGTAATTCTTGTATCTTCGACACGCTTAGTAAAAATCTAGGTCGGACACCCTTTTTAGAGAAGTCGTATCTGCTTCTCGAATCGAGATCTTTGATACAAGTTTGAGTCAATATCTGTGTTGAGATTGACAAAAATCAAGCAAAACAAATGTCATGTCCTTTTTAGTAATCTTCCATTTAAATATAATTTAAAATTATCCAAACAATATACGTGCTTTCAAAATCAATTTTGATATAGAGTTTCTAAACATAAATCATAAATAAACTCACTTTTATCCAAAATTAATTCTATAAAATCAAGTTCAATTAAACTACAGTAGATAGTTTCTAGATAAGGTTGGAGACTTGGGATTGAATCAAAAGCTAAGAGTAGTGGACGAAAATGAGGAAGGTCAAAGGGAGACTTGAGTTTGCCAACAGTATTGTAAATCTTAATAACAATTCAAAAGATCAGTGGTTTCTGATTTTCGAATTGAGACTTCAATATAAGGTTGATCGATGATTTATTTGTTTGAGTTGAACAAAATTCAAGTAAAACAAATTGGCACACTCTAATTTGAATAATAATGTTGTTTATGGTGGTTTCATCACTTGCATGCTTTTGAGAAATGAAAAGATTATAAACATGTTGTAGTCTGATAGATAATCCTTTTTTACCGAAAGGTCAAACAATGATACTGGGAGTCCAATATCACCACGCACCTTAGAGTCAGTTCCTACACCAAGAACTTCTGGTTGATGTTAGGCTCGAACTGGTAGTAGTAATAATATGATATAGGTTGTTAATCCAACTATGGCCAATATTTGGATTTATAGTAATTGTCTCACAACCTCTGGATGCAGAGAATAATCTCACCTTTCAACTGATGCCCTCAGGATATACTCAAACTTAAGTTTCGTAAAATTTTTTATTTTATGTTTAATAAATAAAAAAATTATGTGTTTATATTTATAATTTTTGAAAAATAAATATTCTTTTAAAAGTATCTAAAGTAAAACTTTTTTTAAAGATAATTTATACTTATTAAAATTAAAGAGTCTAATATAATCTCATACATTAATTAATTTTAAAATTTAATTCTTATATTTATGTCTATTATAATACTTTTAAATTTTAAAAACTATTTTACTAAACACATTTATTATTATTTGTGTTTATTAAAACTTATTTTTAATTTAATTTATCAAATATAGATATTACAATTTTTAAAAAATTATCTTTTTACTTTTATAAGTTACTTTTAACAAATAAAAACTTTATACCAAACTAAATCTCAGAGATACAATTCATACGGACAACAACGGACTCTCCAACACTATCTATCCTTATGATTTGCCATTCAATGAGAAATCCAAAAGTTTCATAAGGACAAACATATATAACATAATAATAACAAAAATTTTATATAAACATATCAAAGTATATATATAATGTGAAAATATTATATATTAAATATTAAATAATTTTTATTTATTCATTATTAAGACTGATATATTTAGATATTAATGTTATTATTCGTTTATTTTTTTATAAATTAAATACATGTAATAATAGTAAATCTTAGATTAATAAAGATGATAATATAAATAGATTATCTTATAATCAAGGAATTTGTTATTTGAATCTTTAAAATAGTAAAACACATTTAATTTTAGGAATTATACATGATTAAAGATATTTTAGGGAGAAGAATTATGCACCAAACTCCTCCTATCCCTATTGTATATTTTATAAATTACTTAACAATTATTCAAGTATTTAATAGAAGAAAGACCAAAACTACTTTTAAAATAATAATAATAACCATGAAAAAATATATGTAGTCCAAAATTCTTTAGTTTACTAATAAATATTAAATTTGAGTAGAAAAAAAATTTAAGAATATAAATTTTAACTAAATTCACTAAATGAATAGTATCACAATATTTTCATTTTTATTAAATTGATTTAATATATATTTTATCATCTTATATTTTTAGATAAAAATTTGATAAATTTTTTTTATTATTATGTGAAATCAAATTTAATAAAATAATTCATAAGATCATTTTTATTTTAATGTGGGGGACAAACATAATTCTTTAGTAGAGACAAATATATGTATAGATATATCTTTTTAGTGGAATCATTTATCCTCACAAGTTTGTACATAGGTTCATCCATAGTTAATGCATTTGCTATTTAAGGTTATATTTAGAGCACATTAATTATCTCTATTTTAGGTAATGTGAAAAATATTAAACATAATGTAAAACTTGAAATTTGTTTATAAGACATAAAAAGTTGAAGTTTTCTTTGGCAAAAATTTATCATTAATTTTATTATTTAATTAACCCCTCTTGACTATATTTATGATCATCATTGGCTAAAAGTGTCAACAAGTTAGAAAGTAAAAAATTAAACTTGAAATAGGAATATGATGATGATAGAGTTCTTTGTTTATTATTAATATTTTTGAATTTATTATAAAGCTTGCTTATTAATTCAGTATCAAAGTACACATAAGGAAAGCTCAAATTGAGCATGTTTACAAGCTCTCTAGAAGTCTAAGCAGACTAAATATGTCATTATTCATGAATGGATATAGCTATCATATTTTGAATCCACATTTTTTGGATTCAATATTTTGATATGATTGTCATTTTGAAGTTTTAGATTGTATAAACTGGGGGTGGTGGTGGTGTGGATCTGGACCAGCTTGACTTTCTCTTTGAATATGATATAAGCTTTCAGTTTGCTTATAGTAATGCGACCCTGGATTTAGATCATTTAAAATTTTTTTATCAACATTTTTGGATTGTATAAATCCGCCATGGTGACGTGGATCTGGACCAGCTGGACTTTCTCTTTGAATATGATATAAGCTTTCAGTTTGCTTGTAGTAATCCGATACAGAATTTGGATCATTTAAAATTTTCTGATCAACATTTTTGGATTGTATAAACCCACCATGATGACGTGGATCTGGACCATCTGGACTTTCTCTTTGAATATGATATAAGCTTTCAGTTTGCTTATAGTAATGCGACCCTGGATTTAGATCATTTAAAATTTTTTTATCAACATTTTTGGATTGTATAAATCCGCCATGGTGACGTGGATCTGGACCAGCTGGACTTTCTCTTTGAATATGATATAAGCTTTCAGTTTGCTTGTAGTAATCTGATACAGAATTTGGATCATTTAAAATTTTCTGATCAACATTTTTGGATTGTATAAACCCACCATGATGACGTGGATCTGGACCATCTGAACTTTCTCTTTGAATATGATATAAGCTTTCAGTTTGCTTATTGTAATGTGACAACAGATTTGGATCATTTGAAACTTTCTGATCAACATTTTTGGATTGTATAAACCCGCCATGATGACGTGGATCTGGACCATCTGGACTTTCTCTTTGAATATGATATAAGCTTTCAGTTTGCTTATTGTAATGTGACAACAGATTTGGATCATTTGAAACTTTTCTGGCAACATGATGAACATCATCATTGGTTTGCAGAGAACTTTCATGGTTTCCATTAGGGCTTGCTGTGCTCAATCCACTATCATTGAGCGATACTAAGAGAGAAACTCCCATCAACCATATTATTAGAGAAAATTTCATGTGCAAGTTTGCCATCTCTTACAAACAAATAAAGAAACGGTACTTGTATTTGTGAATACTAAATATATTGAATACAACAAATACAAGCACCTATATATAGAGAGACTAGAGTTGTTAACCTCTACACGTTTATACACCTAACAATTTTTTTTTTATTTTGGTCAACAAAGCTCATTAATATTTTGTCATCATCAATTTATTATTCCGTTGTGGTCGCTACAAAATATATTGAGAAATAATAGTAATTAATGCTTTTTATTAATATTCGGTAATATTATTTATACAAGTGTAATAATCCGTGCTATGTACATAATAAAATTAAAATTATAATTTTAAATTATTCTAATAAAATTAATTTGAATTGTAATAATTTAATTAATAAATAAATAATATGATGTGTATTGTTCGTAATTTTTTAAATATAGTATTAAATGTATTAACTCGAATGTAGCTATTAAGTATATAAAAATGACGCTTGAATTATGAATTCTCTAAATAAAATTATCCCGTTTAAAATATTTAAATTATGATTTCAATCATAAATTACAATTATGATTTAAAAAAAAATTTTTGGTATAATATTACATTTTTTTCTCCACTTTATTATAGTATTTTACTGAATCTTGACTGAAAAAAAAATTGTTACGTATTTTTATCATTTAATTTATTTAATACACCATGTGCTAATACTAATGGTATTTTTTTAAAAAAAATATATTGATAAAAATAAATATAATATAATTACAAATATAACATAAATAAATAAAATATATAAATAAATGTGAAACCAATATATTTACCAATGTCTTCGTTAAATTTTATAAATTAGAGAATGAATTATGTATTTGGTTGCTTGGTGATTATATAGATGATCAAGTAATTTGATTGTAAATTGATCTTATAGTGTACATCTTATTTTTTTCTCATTTTTAAATGAAAGCGAGAATTAAAAGAGTAAATAGTAATACATAAAGAAAAAAGAATTGCACCACAATACATAATTATTACCAAAAAAAATATTCATATTTAAATATTAAAATTTTTACATGCTACAAATCATAAAGATCAATCATAATGTACTGGTCACTTCCCATTATTTTTGACCATGATATAAGTTTTTCTTTTTTAATCAAGAGTTCAATAACATCTAATTGAATAAAAAAGATTGAATTAAAAGTACCAAATTAAGGACAAATGAGTAAATAATATAAGAAATTATAACTTTGTACATGTATAAAATAAAGAGAATTTAATGATTTATTTTATGTTAAACGATAAAACTAATAATAGTATATTAATAAAAGGATATACCTTTAAAAAAAGTTACAATCCAATTTCAAATATCTTCATAAATAAACTATTAAAATTTTTGTTATCGATAAAATGATGCTGTTATACAATTTTTTGGCAAAACTTAAAATCAAAAGAAAAATAATTTTGTGTGAGTTAATATAAATTAATTAGGTACTAAATAAGTAGAATCGTTCATTTGTTTGTTTTAATATATCAGCATGGGCAAGCAAATTAAAATGATTATCCGGAATTTTATGATCATCGACCGTGTGTACTATACGTGACTCTTTCTTAAAAGATATTTTACACGTGTAGTCAGAAGATATATTCCGCTTGATTTCTCAATCTCAAATTTTGAGAAGACATAGACCTTCCTTTCTACCAATTCATTCTCAAATATTTTTGTCAAATAATTTTTGATTGAACAATAAATTTTATCGTACTACAAAATAAATTAAATATAAAAGCTATTAGCATTTACAAAGATATTAAAAATAATTGTCTTTGACTTGTGAAACAGTGTACTTATAAAATTAACTTAAAATATGAACTACAAATATTTATAAGAATTTAATTTTGATGCACTGATAGTGAATGGTCATCCAAAAAAATAGATGTGATTGCATGACTGTGTAAAATATTTTACACTATCAGTGCATCGAAATTAAACTCTATTTATAAATTAAACTTAGCATTACTTGAAAAAATTTAGTAAATAAATCAACTAATCTTATCATCCATTAGAGCTATTTCTATGTAAGCCGTCTTACTCTTGTCAAATTTGGATGGGACTTTCTATAGCCTTATAATTCTTGTCTTTATTTTTCATACTTTCTCTTTGTATAATCTACTATAGGTGATACTATTGATAGGATCGTAGTCAATAGTCATTAGGTATAGAAAAAAATAGAATAAAGACTATGTCAAAATTATAAATTTTTTAAATGATAAATATGAAAGAAAATTTACTATTGCTTATTATATATACTAATAATATGTCAATAATTTTAAAAATATACTAATAATACTAATAGTTTAAGGATAATTGTACTACAGTTATAATAAATTTAGTTATTACTCTAAATAAATCAAATAAATAATATATTCGAAAACTAAAGAAAAAAAGATTAGCGATAATTATGTTTGGAATGTTCTCATATTTTTTTTTTGCTTGCTATTCTTTCACCGTAATGTTAAATTAAGAAAACTCTAAATTTAAAATATAATAATAAATATGTCATGTGATAGAAAAATAATAAACTATATATATTGCTATATATGGAGTCGATATACAAAGATATGTTATCGTAATAAAATATCACACTATGAATAATTATATTTGTCAAGTAAATTTATTTATACTCTATATTTATTATATTATTTTATGTAAAATTAAAAATTACTCTTCTAATTTAATATTATATATATTTATTTTTGATATTGTCTAAAATTAAATTGGAATTATGTCTAAAGTCTTAACACAGTAAACAGAATATAATTAATATCTAATATTTTAATAATTAAATACCTAAAATAAGTTAATAAATCACAATAATTAATACCTAAAATATCATATATATATATATATATATATATATTTATTGATATTGTCCAAAATTAAATTAAAATTATGTTCAAAGTCTTAATACCGTAATTGAGGTATAATTAATACGTAAATTTTTAATAATTTAATACCTAAAATAAGTTAATTAAATAACAACAATTAATACCTAAAATATTGAAAAAGAATTTTTAATAAATGTGAGAAATAAAAATGAAAAAATTAATAAATAATATTAGTATTTAAATGAAAGAATTGATAAAGAATAATAATTATAAGTAAAAATAGTATTTTTATTTTGAAAAAAAAAATATATGAAAAATTGTTTAATAATTCGTGCCATGTACATGATAATAAATCGTTCAATAATTCGTACTATGCACGTGATAAGGTTGAAATTATAATTTTAAATGATTTTATTGAAATTAATTTGAATGGTAGTAATTTGATTAATAAAAGAATAACATGTTATGCGTTCTTTTTTTCTTAATCTAGTGTTATGTGTATCAATTCTAATATAGTTATTACTTATTAATCGTTTTTGTTAATCTACTTTTTTTTCTAAATTTATGATTTAAAATAATAATTATAAATATTAATAATTAAATAAATTATTATATTATAATTATTTACGTTTTATTCCCAAAATTAAAACCATACTATTTCTTGTTTATTTAATGATTTTTTATTTATACTACAAAAATATAATATATATATATATATATATATATATATATATATATATATATATATCAATTGTTTAGTTAATAATAAAATATTTTAGAATATATTTATTTTGTTAAATAATTTTAAATATTTTTTTATTTAATATATATATATATATATATATATATATATATTAATTGTATATAAATATATTTAAATAACATATATTAATTATTTTTTTATCATGATTAACTTTTTTTAAGCCTATAATTGTTCGATAATTTTTTTATTTTTTATTATTAATGTCATGTATGTGTAATTTTTATAAATTAATATATATATATATATATATATATATATATATATGATTATTTTTTATTCTATAATTGAATAATAATTTTTTATTTTTTATATTCAGACATATTTTTCAATCTCTTTTTATATGCATGATTAATAATTTTTTTTAAATGGAGATATTTTAATTTTTTTCTGTCATGTATTTTTATATATTAGCAAGAAAGCAAAATCACGTATTGTGACGCTTTTTCCTTTTTCACGCCTTAATCTTAATTAATCAATTTTGTGTCCACGCAATATAATTAAACTTTTAATAATTCTAATCTATTGATGAATTACATTTCTCTTAATAATTATATTACTAATCTGAAATACAAAAAAAAGTGATACATATATCCAAAAAGAAAAACTTAAAAAAAAAAAAAGAAAAAAAGTTCATATTAAAAAGTTTAAAAATAACAAATCCAAAAAGAATAGTCATAATATATAAATTGAGACGATTTAAATTTCTCTAAAACTAATTTAATCAAATACCAATATTAGAACTAAATTATTTAAATAATATTTAATCTATTCTAATCCTTAGATACGTATAGATTAGAGTCATTTTCGTAACAACCAACCGAAATAACATCATAAGATCGAACACTTAGAATCCGTACAAATTCAGACTCTTCTTATTAAAATTGTCAAACTAAATTGACTTTTATTCTCCTCAATGGCATTGCATTAATGCACCAGAGAAGGCTAGTAATTTCTAAAAAAAATCACAATATGTTATAAAATTATTTTTAATACAAAAAACTTAAGAGAAAAAAATTTAAATATAGTACCAATCTTTGAATTGCATCTTTAAGGTTGACAGGAATTTTTCAAAATTGAACCTAAATTGAGAAAATTCAATCTCATTATATGCTCCACTTCGAATATTTTCGGACAAATGTAAAAAACGTGGAGGGGATGTGATTTGAACTTGACCTACAAAGCTCCTTAGAAATAATTGCCCAATCAAAGAAAAATAACAATTAGAAGAAAAGAATACTTTAATTCTTAGATTTAGACTCACTAACCACAAAGAAACACTATATATAGCTATTAGTAGTACAAAAATAATTATAAAAATTAATTATTGTAATATCAATTTACCACTATGAACGTTAATTAGTAACATATTTATGGCAATTAGAATTATAAATTTATGTTTAATTTTTTATATAATTATAATTAAGATATTTTTCTAAATTAGTATAATTATGCATTATTCATTAAATGCTAATTGTAATATAATTCTAATAAAGATATTTTTTAAAATAAATTTAGAAGAGAGAATAGCGCTTTTATTTTGAAAAGAAAATTAATTCATGGGGAATTGACACCTTATTTTCATTAGTTGGAGGAAAATTCAATTTTAGTATATTAAGTAGATTATTTTATATAATTATAATAAAGATATCTTCCTAAATTAGTATAATCATGTATTATTTATTAAATGCTAATTGTAATATAATTATAATAAAGATATTTTTTAAAAATAATTTTAGAAGAGAGAGCAGTCCTGTCATTACATGAAAATAATACTTTCTAAAAATAAAGATATTTTTCTAAACTAGTATAATTATGCATTAGTACTTAAATGCTAATTATAGTATGATTATAATAAAGATATTTTTATAAAATAAATTTAAAAGAGAAAATAGTGCATTCATTTTGGCAGAAAAATGGATTCATGAGGAATCGACACCTCACTTTCATTGGTCGGGGGAAAACCCAGTTTTAGTATATTATAAGTAGATAGATATTATTACGATGAAAGTTTAGTATTTGTTTGGGTGTTATTAAGTCGATAGAAAAATATCTCTTTTTAATAATTTTTTTTATTTTTTAACGTGTTTGGTAAATTTTTAATAATAAAATAAAAATTATTAAAAAAATAAAAAATATTTTTTTTGAGAAGTTACAATTTATATTTTTTTTAAAAAAATTTACACAATAAATAAACAACAAATCACTTTTATATTATTATATTCAAACATAATTGATAGATAAAAATATCTTTTTACATGAGATATCCAAACATAAAATTAATTTTACTTTTCTAAAAAATTTTTATAAAAAAGATAACTCAAAAAAAATATTTTATTAGAAACTCACTCAAACAAACCATTAAAATTTAGAGTATAGAATTTAATATTTATGATTTAAAGTATTAATTAATTATTGACTGAAAATTATAAATTTTATTAGTGATATAGCATTACTCTAATATATATTTATAACTCTTGGAAGATAAAACTATTGGCTAAATATATATGTCTATAATTTATTATTAAAATCTGATTCTATCTTTAATTTATATTTTATTATAAACATTATGATTTTATTTGTGATATTTATTCTCAAAGATATATACTTTTATGGGTTAAGTACGATTTTGGTTTCTAAAGTATAGGTTGAAAATTTTTTTTGTCCTCAACTTTTTTTTTACATAAAATCGTTCTTCTTATTTAAATCTTAAAATTTTGGACCAAATTATCCATAACAAAAAAAATTAAAAAAAAAATAAAAAAACAAGAGAAAGAGATTGATTTTGCTCCTGCCAAGGAAAAAGAGAAGAAGAAAAAGGAAAAAGGCAAGAAAAAGAAGAAGTTGTCCACAATCTGCCTCTACTTCTGTCTCCAAAAATTTAAAACCAAGTTAAATTTTAGGAACAATTTTAAAACCAAATTAAATTTTAGAGACATTTAAGTTTAAATTAACAATAAATTATTTGATTTCAGGATAAATGATGAAGGGGGGTAAACTACCATAATCATCGCCTATTTTGAATACACCGACAAAAATATTTTTTACTTTTGTTAATAATAAAAATAACTAATGTTAAATCAACTTGGGTTGGTCGAGTAGTCAGCTTACTCGTCCGCTTAAGCAAGTGTCGGGAGTTCAAATTCCGCCTTGTGCATGCAGCAACCCGTTAGCCAGCAGCAGACCCTTAAATGAAACTCCGATCCGCGATGGATTAGTCCTTGGCCTGTCGGGTTGGAAAATACCGTGGGCGCGACAAAAAAAAATGTTAAATATATAAAAAAGTTCTTTAGAAATTAAATTTTGATACGGTTTTTTTCAAGTATTATTAGAAAAATGAAATAGTTTTATCTTTATAATTTAGCGATTTAATTTTATACTAAGTAAATTATTTTTTACGATTTTTTTTATCAATAACAAAAAATACTTTAAAAAATGAAAAAAATTTTAGACGTCAAAATTTTTATCCGATTTTTTTTTTACTTTTTAAATAATTGTTTAAATATATAAGAGGTTTGTCAAATACAAAAATTATTTATCTCTTAAAAAAATATTATTTTTATTATTTTTATCATATTTTATAATATTTTAATAACATCTTTATTTTTGAAAAAATAAGAGTTATTTTTATTAGCATTTTTTAAAAATTGGATTCAATTTTGGTAGTTTAGCATGATGAAGAGATAAACATTATAAATAAGTAACTTTGAGAATGTTTCACTACATATTTGAATAATATCTTAATTCTTGGTTGCTGGATTTGAAAAAAAAAAAAAAAACTACAATAATCAATTATAGTTAATGTTTATTTTGGATGCATTATTGTAAGACTTTTTTAAAAGGTAAGTCTTATTTTTAATGTAAAAAATTGACTGTTACAACAAATTTAAAAAAAAAATTGTATATTGACTGTAATATTTTTCTAAAAGAGCATTTTTTGTTAGTCGGCTATTTTTTAGGTATTACATTGGCTTTTAAATTATTGATTTCATTTTCCAAAATATGTTATTACTTTTTTAATATATTTTAAATACATGGGATGATTTTTCTTATAATATTAATATATTGAGAAAAAGCATAAATTCTTATAGAAGATGTTATTTATAAATTTAAATTCCTATTTAAAAATAATGTTAGTCAGTTAAAATAAAAATATTTTATTTATTTTATAATATATTATTCTCAATTAATATTATATTATTATTATAATAGATTGCTTGATTCAATTCAATACAAACAAAGAACACACATACACACACGCACATGTGCACACGTATATACATGCGTGTACGTGCACGTACCCACCCACTCATGGAAATGGATCTTCTCCAGTTTTTTCAACATTTGACAAAATACACTGTAATCTCTCACATTTGATTTTAATAGTGGGACCAGAAATAAATAAGAGAGAGAATGTGGTGAATGGTTAGATTAAACACTGCACACCATCCAATTTTTTATTCACTGGAGAGGATCCACTCCCCCCACCCACGTACACGGGCATGCGCACCCGCGCGCACGCACCTGTACACACAGAAACACGCACCTAAACATATGCACGCACCCACACACAGGCACAGATCTATATGTTTTGCTGTAGAGGCAAGCACTCCACTACAATTTAAAATTTTTTTTAGTATTATATGATAATAATATTTATTTGTCTCCATTAAATTATTAAATTTGACCACATAATAATATTTTACTTAACTTTTGGTACTTAATAGTTAATTTAAGAATTTCATATATATTAGATGTCTATTAGAATTATCAATTCTCAATTTAAATGAGATTGGTGTTCTTTCTTAAAAATCAACTTGAAAGAGTATTATTTATCTTCTTTTGAAACTAGCTTTAATATTTTCCATAGAAACTACATTAATTAAAAGAACTTTCTCAACTGAATATCAGTAAAAGTTGACTTCTAATTATATGAGAAGTAAATTTTTAAATAATTATTTAATGATATATGTAAAAAGAGAAATATTTATATTGTTAAGCAAAAGATTAATCAATTTTTTTAAAATATAAAATTTATTTTAAAAATATTTTAAATTATAGTATTTAAATTTGTAAATTAGATATTTTAAAGATTAATCGTATTTTACAATAATAATAATAATAATCTATATGTACATAAAAAAGAACCACAGTATAGAATACATATTTAAAATATAAACTACACATTGAAATTAAGTTAAATAATACATGTATTTATATACAAATATATAATAATTAATAGATAATTTAATAGCTGATTTTTATGTACACATAATAATTTTATTATAAAAATTATTATTATATTATATATATTTTACACCACTATCAAAATTTTCTAGATCCGTCACTATCCACACACACGCACCCACCCACCCGAAGACACATACGCACACGTGCACACACCCGCACATGCACACACAAAGACACATGCACCCACACGCATGTGCATGCACACGCGGATATACGCACATACATTCTCATACGCACACACCGACACACCGTACGTACGCACGTGTCCATGCAGGCATGCACCCACGCACGCACACGCCACACACATACACACCGAAACATCGTACGTACGCACGTGTCCATGCAGGTATGCACCCACGCAATTACACACGCGCGTCTGCACACACTTATATATGCATCTACACGAACGTGCACACGCACATATATATGTTGAGTCGGCAAACATAATTAATAATTTTTTATTATACTTAATTTTTTTTTAATATTGTAGGTGTTAATGAATTGGCAATCAAAAATTACAATCAAGCAATTCATAATTCAAATAGATCAACACATAAAAGAGTGATAGAATCCAAGATTTAGATAAAATATATTTGGACAACCGCTGCACTTATTATTGAAGTACAAAGAAGTGAAGATTCTCCCTTTAATGCCAACGGTTAAAAACTCTAAAGGTGAAATGGCTAACTTAATTTGATTAAGAATAATTTTATTATTAAAGAAGCAATCATGTAACACCCTAACTACCAAAGTTCACGCTTCCGGCTGCGCGACTCTGATAGCTCGGACATTACGACGACTTTTATAATATTTAATACTAAAATATGAGCCTGTTTGAAACTTTAAACCGCAATATCGTTCCCCAGAAAATACTTTCATCCGATGACATACATCCATAAATACCATACAACTTACAAAACTCATAAAGAGTACATCCATATATATACATAAATATATATAAATAATATTACAAGCATAATCCAATACAATTCCTATCCCTCTTACAGAATATATCAAGATAAAGGCGAGGGTACAATAAACCATAACTAAAACAATACAGAGCATCACAACAACAATTAAATAAGCTCTTCGTAACTTCTGCGCCCATATCCTGAAAGGGGAAAAATGTAGGGGGGTGAGAACATCATCCTCGAAAGGGTTCTCAGTAGAGGGTTTTTGGGAATTACTGTAATAGGATACGTGAAGATAACCGCACCAGTGATTCATAACCGTCTTATGCCTCTTTTCAAAAACAACGGTTTACAATGAAAGTAAAGTCGGAAATCTTTTCTGAAAGAGGAACCATTCTATTCTCAAAAACTCAAAAGCCTTTCAAAACGGTTTATCTATACTGAACAAAATAGCCTTTCATATTTTATTCCAAACCAGAAACACAAAACCGAAATCAACCATCGGTTCATCTCATTCCAACCACGGCCCTAGGCCCAAACAATCCAACCATCAACCAATCACCACAGTCCAACAGAGTCCCAGATGCAAACACAGATAGGAAGTTCAAGCACAAACAAACAGTTATTACAAGTAGAACAGTTAGCAATTAATCACATAGGCAAACCAAGTATAATATGCACACCCAACCAATGTCACACAAATGCATATGATGCATGCCTGTTCCTAGTGGCTGATGATATCATCTGTCGGTTATAGAGCCAACCCGACAAGTCCTGGTAGCTAACCATTGGACTGTCCCTCTGTCGTGCATCCCCAACTCGAGTTATACTCATCATAAACTTGATCATAATCATGATCCATATCCATCACCCTCACTGGTGAATATTTATCCATCACCATCACTGGTGAATATTTATGGGGGTGAGCTCATCCGGGCCTTTCACAGTGCCCGGCCACACTTACGACATAGGGTCAACAGAGTATCAAGTCTCGACCTGGAGCACGTGGTGGCTAGCCACTGCTACTACCCAGGGAAACTCGTATCTCAGATAGTGGAAGTGCAACATTCACATTTATCAATGATTCAGCATTGGTGCACGAATTGCGAATCACACTTTTCACAACGCGTACCACTAACCAGCAAGTGCACTGGGTCGTCCAAGTAATACCTCACGTGAGTAAGGGTCGAATCCCACGGAGATTGTTGGTTTGAAGCAATCTATGGTTATCTTGTAAATCTTAGTCAGGAAGTCAATTATGTTTATCAGTTGAATTGTGAATAACCAAGAGAACATAAATTAAAGATTACTTGTTGTGCAGTAATGGAGAATATGTTGGAGTTTTGGAGATGCTTTGTCTTCTGAATCTCTGCTTTCCTCTGTCTTCTGATTCACGCACGCACGCCCTCCTATGGCAAGCTGTGTGTTGGTGGATCACCGTTGTCAATGGCTACCTTCCGTCCTCCCAGTGAAAACTACGCTCACGCGCTCTGTCACAGCACGGCTAATCACCGGTTGGTTCTTGATCCGGTTGGAATAGGATTTACTATCCTTTTGCGTCTGTCACTAACGCCCAGCCTTCAAGAGTTTGAAGCTCGTCACAGTCATTCAATCCTTGAATCCTACTCGGAATACCACAGACAAGGTTTAGACTTTCCGGATTCTCATGAATGCTGCCATCAGTTCTAGCTTATACCACGGAGATTCTGATTAAGGAATCTAAGAGATACTCATTCAATCGTATATAGAACGGAGGTGGTTGTCAGGCACACGTTCATGATTTGAGGAAGGTGATGAGTGTCACAGCTCATCACCTCCATCACAGTTAAGCGCGAATGAACATCTTAGATAGGAACAAGCGTGTTTGAATGGAAAACAGAAATACTTGCATTAATTCATCGAGACACAGCAGAGCTCCTCACCCCCAACAATGGGGTTTAGAGACTCATGCCGTCAGAGAATACAAAGTTTAGATCTGAAAATGTCATGAGATGCAAAATCAATCTCTAAAAGTTGTTTAAATACTAAACTAGTAGCCTAGGTTTACAAAAATTGGATAAACTATGATGGATGATGCAGAAATTCACTTCTGGGGCCCACTTCTGTGTGCTGGGGCCCACTTGGTGTGTGCTGGGGCTGAGACTTAAGCAATTCACGTGCAGAGGCCATTTGTGGAGTTGAACGCCAGTTTTTGTGCCAGTTTGGGCGTTCAACTCCAGCTTTTGATCCTTTTCTGGCGCTGGACGCCAGAATTGGGCAGAGGACTGGCGTTGAACGCCAGTTTACGTCGTCTATTCTTGTACAAAGTATGGACTATTATATATTGCTGGAAAGCCCTGGATGTCTACTTTCCAACGCAATTGGAAGCATGCCATTTCGAGTTCTGTAGCTCCAGAAAATCCACTTTGAGTGCAGGGAGGTCAGAATCCAACAGCATCAGCAGTCCTTTTTCAGCCTGAATCAGATTTTTGCTCAGCTCCTTCAATTTCAGCCAGAAAAATACCTGAAATTACAGAAAAACACACAACTCATAGTAAAATCCAGCAATATGAATTTTTCCTAAAAACTACTAGAAATAGACTAAAAACTAACTAAAACATACTCAAAACTATATGAAATTATCCCCAAAAAGCGTATAAAGTATCCGCTCATCAAGCATAAACATGCATTCAATCTCATCCATGGATCAACATCCATCTCAGCCATCCGGCTCATGGTTCAGTCCAGAACCAGCCAATATTCATATCATACACAGCCATTCCGGCTCACGGTTCAATCCAAAACCAACCAATATGTATAATCATACACAGCCATTCCGGCTCACAACAAAACAGCACTTCCACCATTCAACATCATTAAATTCATAAAGTCGGCATTTAAGCGATAAATCATTTTCTCAATTCATTTCACTTTGAAATCGAGTTTCAACTCTTTTCAGCCTTGGCTTTAAAGATCTCATTTCTCAAATCATCTCAGGCTCATAAGCCACTTTTACTCAAGGTAAATTCCCCTTTGAAAACAATGCCACTCTCGGCATCCTCTTTCCAAACTTCGATAACCATGGCAAGTTAAAGATTTATTTTGAAACATTCAAAATCATCTATTCAACAATGGGATTTTATAACAAAGTTTCTCGGCAGAGTCCCAAGTCTTTAGGGGAGAATAACATATCTCATTTCGCCAAATTCATTTAAAATCATTAAAACATTGGCTTTCTGATTTGAGTAAGAAAATAGGATCTAAGCCAAACCGAGTCACGTAATCTTTACTTCTTTCAAAACCATTTCCTTTACTTAAACAAAACCGGCTTCAATTCCATAATTAAATCTGAAGCGTTTCAAACTGATAAGAGAATCATTTTTGTTGTGTTAAACTAGAGTTCCAAGGGTGCTCTGAATCTTATTCAAACGTCAAAATAATGAGGTTCGTCAATCAAAATCCAATTCCTTTTAAAATCACGAAAACTCTTCCAATGGACACTCTTTATGTTTAATAGAGAAAAACATAAACCCATTTTACCTTTTAAAACAGCCTCAAGGCAAAATTCTCTTTCGAATAACTTGTACCCAAAGACATACTATCCTTCTTGGAAAAATAAGGAGAAATCATGATTCTCTTTTCAATAATTCTTTCAAAGCGTAACTTCATCGCTTTCATAATTGTTCTAAGTAAAGGTAATAAAAGAAGCCCTAAATTCACAATCCTCCAAGTAAATAGAAAAGGCATTAAACTCAAAATTTCCCAAATAACATTTCAAATAAAGCCTCGGTTTTTATAGAAATTTCGGCAGCATCTCCCCTAAAACTTGGACTTTGCCACCCGATTCGGGTCCCAACTAAACCGTTCCTCAATCCTTTTCAACAGTCCAGAACCCAAAAATCAATTCAAAATCACGCTAAATCCAACAGTCGCCTCAGTGGCATATCTTAAGGAAAACATTTCAAAATCAAATCAATATCAACCGATTTATCTCATTTCCAAAGCTTTAAAGAAACGGCTCAATAACAAATCATTTGTCCAAAACCAATTCAATTAAAGTAAACCAGGCTGAATTCAAAGGTGCGTTCGACTTTTCACATTATCAAAATAATTGACTCAACTCAAATCAATCCTCAACGGATCAAACTCAGATTTCGAATCTTTAAAGAATCAACTTCAAAACATTATACTTCATAAGCCGCACAACAATTCAGCCAAACAAACATTCATAACCATTCGAGACAATCAAACAACACACAAGGCAGATACAATCACCAAATACCAATTGTCTCACATCAGTATCCATATGTAATAATTCCAATACATAAAACATAGTTTTTGGAAAGCACCCCTACCTCAAAACGCAAATCCATAATCCAAACGCCTCATAGAGTCTTTTCCGCCTCAACCGAAATCAACAACCAAAATCTCGGCTCCGCTTGTTTTTCGCACAATCTCAACGACTCTAATCGCAACATACAACAATCAGGACTTTACCCCACGTTACCAAAATTCATATTCATTAACCGAACACAGCAAAATACTAACGCGAGGCTTTTGAAATAGAAATACTCACTAAATTAACAAAACGAAGCAGCCGCAACTCCAAATCGGCCCGGCAGCAGCTCCGCCAATAACTTCCGAGCGACGGTGGCAGCCTGAATTTCTAATAATAGCAGCTGTACAACCACGTAGTGTCAATACTCTTTCTGAAATCCAAAAAGGACAGAAACCGCAAATTAAAACCCGTACCGGCAACTTTTCCGACGATGGCAGGAGTAGCCAGAAGCTCCGGCGGTGATCCCGGAAGTCTCAGAACCACTCTCGGTGGCCGAAATTACAAAGATGCAGCTCCCTCCTCCGGCAGCGACACTGGCAGCGGTGGTTGGTGCAGCAGCTCGACGGCAAACCCCCACTGGCCCCTCTACCTCGCAGTTATGCCTCCTCTCTCCAAACCTCCAAGAGAAGTACCAGCCCCAAACAAAGCTCAACGGTGGTAGGAGTGGCTGACCTCAATACCGAAGACGCTGGCGACGAACAGACCGGCGACTGGACAAGCAGGACTAGCGACGGCATGGCTGGAGGTTACGGCGACGCTGGCGACATGGAAGGGTCCCGACGCGGTGGTTGGACCTCCGCTCGGCCTCAG
The DNA here is from genome assembly GCF_003086295.3 of Arachis hypogaea. Lineage (NCBI taxonomy): Eukaryota > Viridiplantae > Streptophyta > Magnoliopsida > Fabales > Fabaceae > Arachis > Arachis hypogaea. Next base: position 123,212,298 of record NC_092051.1, on the reverse strand, counting down.
ATCCTGCTTCCCCCTCCTCCACACGTCTGACTCCTTCTCTCTCCTCCATTGTTGACGGTGACTGGTCGGCGAGGACGAGCTCCTCTAACGCACGGACGACAACTGCCCCCTCTTAAACCCTCTCCTGCGCGAACAGTGGCAACGCAGGGAGCTTCGACGATGGCAAATTGGTGGCGACATGGTGGTGCGACGGTGAGGGAGCTTGGCGACGGCGACCCTGGCAGCATGGACTGCTGCGGCGGCGCGGCGTGGTGAGGCGGGATGACGGCGATGAGCTCCCTCCTCCCCTCCTCGCCGCAGCTAAATCTCCCTTCCCTTCCTTGATTCTGTTCCTTTCGTCCGTGGAAGAAGGGAAATCATGGGTGTTGCTCCGTGGGTGAAAGGGAAGATAGATGGGGTTTCGGCTACTGGAATGGAGGCCTCAGGGTTTCGTTCATTTTTTTGAAAACTAGGGTTGAGGGCATTTTTGTAATTTCACTCAAAAATTGGTATAATGTAGTAATTAGAAATAAATTCTAATCCAACAATAATAGTGTATAAAAATACTATTTGTTCATCAATTTCACACTTTATTTTCAATAAAACGTTCAAATCCAAAAATTAGAAATAATATACTTAATTTCTTCATTTTCCAAAATAGCAGTATTAATATTTAAAATATTACTTATCTAATCCGAATCATATAAAATCCTTATTATTTCATAACTATCAACCTTATACTTTAAATATAGAAATAGTCCAATAATTATAAAATTGGATAATCATCATAACTTATCTTAAATTCAATAAATCAAAACTTGCCTTAATTATCTTTAATAAAATAATCTCTGAAATTAAGGCTATAAATAACTATATGATTTGAGACTTGATCATAATAAGACTTTTCAAAAGTTCTGGGCCTTACATTCTACCCACCTTATAAAAATTTTCGCCCTCGAAAATTGATACAAAATGAAAGAAATTCCATAATAGTTCACCCTTGAACACATTTAAGGAATAAGCAAAAATATCTCAAAATATAATCATATATACACTTTTTCAAATACTTTGATTGTTAGAAGCATAAGGAGGCAAAGGTAGGAGCATGGTCGCAAAGCAAACATTACAAGATAGGCTCAATGCAAAAGATAACATGGGTCAATCATGTGATAGCAGGGCAAAGCATCAAAGGCTATCAAACAGGATGGAGTTAAAACGACGTGCTCAACCTCCGCACACTAATCTCATATCAACCTCAGTTTCAACTTTCCAATTCCATCAAGCACTTTACAAACCCCAAATTTGATCACAAGCCTGACAACCACAAACCCGTTCGTAAGGAACAAAACGCCCACAACTCATACGTTGCACACCTACCGCTTCAACTTCCGTATACATATCACGTCTTAAAGAACTAATGTATCGCGTTACTACGTCTACAAGTCGCACGTGATATCAAAACAATTCTCGAGTCTACTCAGAATGATACCAGATTCAGAAAGGAAGGACACATGTCAAGAATAATACTCATAGACTTGGGAGGATGTATCCAATCCAGGTAAACAAAGACGCTCAAGCAATGAAGTTTGCTAGAAATAAATCAATTGACAACTTCAAAGATAACCCTTGGATCAAAGAAGCTCAACAGGACCAATAAAAAGAAAATTCCGTGCATTATTTTGAAACAAATTCAAGCTGAGTCGAAGAAGCATGATGTGTCCAGAAAAGAATATCTCAAACACAAGACAAGACTCACAAAACTTAAGAGCATGATTAAAATTTCTTCCAAATACATTGTTCATAAGAGAATCGAAAACTTGCAAAAAAATCACTTCGCAATTTAGAAGAAAGCTCAATAGCAAACATTCCTCAAAAGGGCAACAAAAACAATAACGTGGCTTTGCTCTAATTCAACTTCATGTTAAAGTAGATTATGCAGAGTTTAAAAAAAAACAAATGCACCCAGATTTGGCTAAGAGCAAAATATTTTCATCAAATATTTTAGAAAGATAGTTAGGTGCATAACTTAACCAAAAGTAATTCATAAAACTCGGAAGAAATCAAATGCTTGTTCAAAAATTCTAAAAATTCATATTCAAACAAGCGTGTATAACATTTATAGCAAGTACGAAAGAGGAAGTTAAACTCTTTTTAGAAAAGAAATTTCGAGCTAAAAATTTGCTTTCAATTTGGTAAAGAAAATAAGTGGTGCATTAGAACAAACCAATTTCCACTAAACAAGGGAGCTCTCCAAAACCTCATTTAAAATAGTGCATGCCAACTTTAAGAACAATTTTTTTGTCAAAATCGAATAATAGTTTCACTCTCAATCAAGCAACAAAAAATAAATTCCGTTTAAAACTTCTTACAAGAGAGTTCGAAACTTCTTTAAAAGGTTCAAAACAAGACTCCAAAAGTGTTCTTGAAATCACTATCTCAGAAGAACATTCAAGAAGTTTAAGATGTACTAAAAGAAGTCAAGCCTTGCAAGAAAGGATCTTAAACCAAAGTAGTCCAAACAAGATTCACTAGGCATGAGTCATCAAACAAGCTTTCAAATGATCCAAAAGAATACAAAAATCATAGGAAAAGACAACTCAATCATTAGTAATTTCTCAAGGATAAATCTTTGACTAAAAACTCTTACAGAGATAATGAGAGAATAAACGATGTACTAATTTGAAACGAATCAAACTTACTCATATACGAATGAGATTCACAAAAAAGAAAAACCAAGATCAATGGCAATATTCACAAGATGTAGAAGATCAGTTAAAAACAAGGTCAAACATGACATTCATGGAGATGGAAGATTTAATAGAGAATTTAGTCCGTTCATAGGAAGAAAGCTATGAGTTCAAAATTTTCAAAAGAACAACAATGGCATAACTCATGTGGTATGCTAAATCAAACTCAAATAAAAATGAATTAAGTAAAGTTTATCAAACAAAACTCAACCGGGACAAAAGCGAGAAATCCCCTTTCTTTCCAGAATTTCGGAAAATATCCAAATACACAATTAAATAAAGATGTCCATTAGAACTATAGTAAAATTACTAGAAAGTCAAATTTACTTTTAAGTTAAGTGCAATTCCGCAAACCAGTAAAAGTACAGTCGAGGTATTAGGAGTAAATAGTTGTTAAACTGTATAAGAAATCTTCAAAGTTCATATATAGATAATTATACATCTATTCAACAGCAATTTTCGTAAAAATCTCAAAATTGGCTATAATCACTGTTAAATAAGAGGAAAATTGAATCAACAATTTCTCTATTAATGGACTCGGAATCAGGAGTTAAAAATCACAGCACATTAAGACAAGTTCAAGGTTATATCAAAGAATACTTGAATCAAGAAGAACTCAAACAGAGGAAGATAGATGCAACAGTGATCTTAAACCAGCATATGCACTTAAGGTCAAACAAGAATGCATATCGATAGAGGAATAGAGTTGAAAAATCAAACTACTTTTCAAAAGGACTAGCAAACAAGAACTTCACGTTAGGATATAAAGAACAGGTCGACTCAAACAGAATTCAAGACACACAACTGGATAGCCTCGAGAAATAGTTTCTAGCGTTCCCAAAACCCGCGATTCGCTTTACTCAAAACTCGTATATCATCTATGATAACCCATTAGTGCTCTTATATACATAATTCACTAGTATTAAGCCGGCCAAACTTAATATCAGGAATTATGCAATGCAAGACTAACAGCGTTAAATCAATAGATCGTCATGTGCATAAAGCTCTAATTCTCATCATTCGACAAGACCTAATACATGACAAACACTCAGAGTATGCAATTGAAGCATAGTCAGTCCACTCCTCAGGCTCTACAGGAAGAACTGCTCTGATACCATAATGTAACACCCTAACTACCAAAGCTCACGCTTCCGGCTGCGCGACTCTGATAGCTCGGACATTACGACGACTTTTATAATATTTAATACTAAAATATGAGCCTGTTTGAAACTTTAAACTGCAATACCGTTCCCCAGAAAATACTTTCATCCGATGACATACATCCATAAATACCATACAACTTACAAAACTCATAAAGAGTACATCCATATATATACATAAATATATATAAATAATATTACAAGCATAATCCAATACAATTCCTATCCCTCTTACAGAATATATCAAGATAAAGGCGAGGGTACAATAAACCATAACTAAAACAATACAGATCATCACAACAACAATTAAATAAGCTCTTCGTAACTTCTGCGCCCATATCCTGAAAGGGGAAAAATGTAGGGGGTGAGAACATCATCCTCGAAAGGGTTCTCAGTAGAGGGTTTTTGGGAATTACTGTAATAGGATACGTGAAGATAACCGCACCAGTGATTCATAACCGTCTTATGCCTCTTTTCAAAAACAACGGTTTACAATGAAAGTAAAGTCGGAAATCTTTTCTGAAAGAGGAACCATTCTATTCTCAAAAACTCAAAAGCCTTTCAAAACGGTTTATCTATACTGAACAAAATAGCCTTTCATATTTTATTCCAAACCAGAAACACAAAACCGAAATCAACCATCGGTTCATCTCATTCCAACCACGGCCCTAGGCCCAAACAATCCAACCATCAACCAATCACCACAGTCCAACAGAGTCCCAGATGCAAACACAGATAGGAAGTTCAAGCACAAACAAACAGTTATTACAAGTAGAACAGTTAGCAATTAATCACATAGGCAAACCAAGTATAATATGCACACCCAACCAATGTCACACAAATGCATATGATGCATGCCTGTTCCTAGTGGCTGATGATATCATCTGTCGGTTATAGAGCCAACCCGACAAGTCCTGGTAGCTAACCATTGGACTGTCCCTCTGTCGTGCATCCCCAACTCGAGTTATACTCATCATAAACTTGATCATAATCATGATCCATATCCATCACCCTCACTGGTGAATATTTATCCATCACCATCACTGGTGAATATTTATGGGGGCGAGCTCATCCGGGCCTTTCACAGTGCCCGGCCACACTTACGACATAGGGTCAACAGAGTATCAAGTCTCGACCTGGAGCACGTGGTGGCTAGCCACTGCTACTACCCAGGGAAACTCGTATCTCAGATAGTGGAAGTGCAACATTCACATTTATCAATGATTCAGCATAAACATGCATTCAATCTCATTCATGGATTAACATCCATCTCAGCCATCCGGCTCACGGTTCAGTCCAGAACCAGCCAATATTCATATCATACACAGACATTCCGGCTCACAACAAAACAGCACTTCCACCATTCAACATCATTAAATTCATAAAGTCGGCATTTAAGCCATAAATCATTTTCTCAATTCATTTCACTTTGAAATCGAGTTTCAACTCTTTTCAGCCTTGGCTTTAAAGATCTCATTTCTCAAATCATCTCAGGCTCATAAGCCACTTTTACTCAAGGTAAATTCCCCTTTGAAAATAATGCCACTCTCGGCATCCTCTTTCCAAACTTCCATAACCATGGCAAGTTAAAGATTTATTTTGAAACATTCAAAATCATCCATTCAACAATGGGATTTTATAACAAAGTTTCTCGGCAGAGTCCCAAGTCTTTAGGGGAGAATAACATATCTCATTTCGCAAAATTCATTTAAAATCATTAAAACATTGGCTTTCTGATTTGAGTAAGAAAATAGGATCTAAGCCAAACCGAGTCACGTAATCTTTACTTCTTTCAAAACCATTTCCTTTACTTAAACAAAACCGGCTTCAATTCCATAATTAAATCTGAAGCGTTTCAAACTGATAAGAGAATCATTTTTGTTGTGTTAAACTAGAGTTCCAAGGGTGCTCTGAATCTTATTCAAACGTCAAAATAATGAGGTTCGTCAATCGAAATCCAATTCCTTTTAAAATCACGAAAACTCTTCCAATGGACACTCTTTATGTTTAATAGAGAAAAACATAAACCCATTTTACCTTTTAAAACAGCCTCAAGGCAAAATTCTCTTTCGAATAACATGTACCCAAAGACATACTATCCTTCTTGGAAAAATAAGGAGAAATCATGATTCTCTTTTCAATAATTCTTTCAAAGCGTAACTTCATCGCTTTCATAATTGTTCTAAGTAAAGGTAATAAAAGAAGCCCTAAATTCACAATCCTCCAAGTAAATAGAAAAGGCATTAAACTCAAAATTTCCCAAATAACATTTCAAATAAAGCCTCGGTTTTTATAGAAATTTCGGCAGCATCTCCCCTAAAACTTGGACTTTGCCACCCGATTCGGGTCCCAACTAAACCGTTCCTCAATCCTTTTCAACAGTCCAGAATCCAAAAATCAATTCAAAATCACGCTAAATCCAACAGTCGCCTCAGTGGCATATCTCAAGGAAAACATTTCAAAATCAAATCAATATCAACCGATTTATCTCATTTCCAAAGCTTTAAAGAAACGGCTCAATAACAAATCATTTGTCCAAAACCAATTCAATTAAAGTATACCAGGCTGAATTCAAAGGTGCGTTCGACTTTTCACATTATCAAAATAATTGACTCAACTCAAATCAATCCTCAACGGATCAAACTCAGATTTCGAATCTTTAAAGAATCAACTTCAAAACATTATACTTCATAAGCCGCACAACAATTCAGCCAAACAAACATTCATAACCATTCGAGACAATCAAACAACACACAAGGCAGATACAATCACCAAATACCAATTGTCTCACATCAGTATCCATATGTAATAATTCCAATACATAAAACATAGTTTTTGGAAAGCGTCCCTACCTCAAAACGCAAATCCATAATCCAAACGCCTCATAGAGTCTTTTCCACCTCAACCGAAATCAACAACCAAAATCTCGGCTCCGCTTGTTTTTCGCACAATCTCAACGACTCTAATCGCAACATACAACAATCAGAACTTTACCCCACGTTACCAAAATTCATATTCATTAACCGAACACAGAAAAATACTAACGCGAGGCTTTTGAAATAGAAATACTCACTAAATTAACAAAACGAAGCAGCCGCAACTCCAAATCGGCCCGGCAGCGGCTCCGCCAATAACTTCCGAGCGACGGTGGCAGCCTGAATTTCTAATAATAGCAGTTGTACAACCACGTAGTGTCAATACTCTTTCTGAAATCCAAAAAGGACAGAAACCGCAAATTAAAACCCGTACCGGCAACTTTTCCGACGATGGCAGGAGTAGCCAGAAGCTCCGGCGGTGATCCCGGAAGTCGCAGAACCACTCTCGGTGGCCGAAATTACAAAGATGCAGCTCCCTCCTCCGGCAGCGACACTGGCAGCGGTGGTTGGTGCAGCAGCTCGACGGCAAACCCCCACTGGCCCCTCTACCTCGCAGTTCTGCCTCCTCTCTCCAAACCTCCAAGAGAAGTACCAGCCCCAAACAAAGCTCAACGGTGGTAGGAGTGGCTGACCTCAATACCGACGACGCTGGCGGCGAGCAGACCGGCGACTGGACAAGCAGGACTAGCGACGGCATGGCTGGAGGTTACGGCGACGCTGGCGACATGGAAGGGTCCCGACGCGGTGGTTGGACCTCCGCTCGGCCTCAGATCCTGCTTCCCCCTCCTCCACACGTCTGACTCCTTCTCTCTCCTCCATTGTTGACGGTGACTGGTCGGCGAGGACGAGCTCCTCTAACGCACGGACGACAACTGCCCCCTCTTAAACCCTCTCCTGCGCGAACAGTGGCAACGCAGGGAGCTTCGACGATGGCAAATTGGTGGCGACATGGTGGTGCGACGGTGAGGGAGCTTGGCGACGGCGACCCTGGCAGCATGGACTGCTGCGGCGGCGCGGCGTGGTGAGGCGGGATGACGGCGATGAGCTCCCTCCTCCCCTCCTCGCCGCAGCTAAATCTCCCTTCCCTTCCTTGATTCTGTTCCTTTCGTCCGTGGAAGAAGGGAAATCATGGGTGTTGCTCCGTGGGTGAAAGGGAAGATAGATGGGGTTTCGGCTGCTGGAATGGAGGCCTCAGGGTTTCGTTCATTTTTTTGAAAACTAGGGTTGAGGGCATTTTTGTAATTTCACTCAAAAATTGGTATAATGTAGTAATTAGAAATAAATTCTAATCCAACAATAATAGTGTATAAAAATACTATTTGTTCATCAATTTCACACTTTATTTTCAATAAAACGTTCAAATCCAAAAATTAGAAATAATATACTTAATTTCTTCATTTTCCAAAATAGCAGTATTAATATTTAAAATATTACTTATCTAATCCGAATCATATAAAATCCTTATTATTTCATAACTATCAACCTTATACTTTAAATATAGAAATAGTCCAATAATTATAAAATTGGATAATCATCATAACTTATCTTAAATCCAATAAATCAAAACTTGCCTTAATTATCTTTAATAAAATAATCTCTGAAATTAAGGCTATAAATAACTATATGATTTGAGACTTGATCATAATAAGACTTTTCAAAAGTTCTGGGCCTTACATTCTACCCACCTTATAAAAATTTTCGCCCTCGAAAATTGATACAAAATGAAAGAAATTCCATAATAGTTCACCCTTGAACACATTTAAGGAATAAGCAAAAATATCTCAAAATATAATCATATATACACTTTTTCAAATACTTTGATTGTTAGAAGCATAAGGAGGCAAAGGTAGGAGCATGGTCGCAAAGCAAACATTACAAGATAGGCTCAATGCAAAAGATAACATGGGTCAATCATGTGATAGCAGGGCAAAGCATCAAAGGCTATCAAACAGGATGGAGTTAAAACGACGTGCTCAACCTCCGCACACTAATCTCATATCAACCTCAGTTTCAACTTTCCAATTCCATCAAGCACTTTACAAACCCCAAATTTGATCACAAGCCTGACAACCACAAACCCGTTCGTAAGGAACAAAACGCCCACAACTCATACGTTGCACACCTACCGCTTCAACTTCCGTATACATATCACGTCTTAAAGAACTAACGTATCGCGTTACTACGTCTACAAGTCGCACGTGATATCAAAACAATTCTCGAGTCTACTTAGAATGATACCAGATTCAGAAAGGAAGGACACATGTCAAGAATAATACTCATAGACTTGGGAGGATGTATCCAATCCAGGTAAACAAAGACGCTCAAGCAATGAAGTTTGCTAGAAATAAATCAATTGACAACTTCAAAGATAACCCTTGGATCAAAGAAGCTCAACAGGACCAATATAAACAATATTTTATTTATTTGTTATTTGAGTATGTTCTTACCATTACAAGAAAAGTAGACTATTACTATACTTTTAAAGCATGCTAAAAGAGTGGAAAAAATCGTAGTGATAGTTTCTTGTTACGTTTTTTGAGCTATCGACGCACTTTTGAAAGGGTTACATTTACGAGCATGCCGGTAGCTCTATTGCCACGGTTTTATCAATCTATTGACACGCTTTATTTATTGTCATGCTTTATCTTTTGCCAAACTTTTATCTTTTGTCAAATCTCTAATCAATTGCGACTCTTAAATGCGTGACTATTGTCTCCTTTCGGCCACGCTTTAAAAGCGTGGTAAGAAAAAATGTGACGACAAGGATTTTTTTTTTGTAGTGTACTTTTCTTTTGTCTTGATTCAAGCTTACTTTAAAAGATACAAAAATCAAAAACAATAGTGTATACAAAAATCATTTAATCTTTTGTTTGAGTGTTTTGATTTCGAACGTGTGCTAAATTTTTGACAGAGATACCAGCGATTATCAAGAATATATATATATACTATTTTTTAATTTTTAAGCATTTATAAATTACAAAAGCTAAAATATTTTATCAAAGTTATCACTTGCATAATTTTTAAGCATTCATATATTATGTCTAAGTCCTCATGCCTTCGTATATTTCTCTTGAACAAATATCATCACTCCTATAGTTTCTCAACAGCACCGACATTATCTTCTCCCTAACTCAAGATTCTATTTATTCTTCCACTTCATTGTTCTTATCTCCTATTTGTTTTAAAAAAAAAATTATGTTTCGAAACATATATTTAAAACAGAATAATCAAAAGAATATAAACTAAATATTTAAATTAAATTTTCTATTTATAAATACAATTAATTATAAATAATCTCATATTAAACTAAAACTATAGTGTCGATTTCATTTCAAATTAAAAATGTTTGAATGAAATATTTTAAACGTACTATAAAAATAGTATAGCGTCATTTTCCTAATTAACATAATATAATAACATAAATAGTTTGGAAAATTTATTTACGGTGCCACTTGGATAACTATAAATTTGGGTATTGAGAATGTCGTTTGACATTTTTTATATACCGCTTACAACGATTGTGGAGTTTATCATCACAAACAATTTTCTGTTGTATTTTAATTAATAACCTTCTGATCAATTTTAGCTAGTTTGACACTCTTCTAACTGAAAATAAATGCGTTCTTTAATTTTTATTAAGAGATCATTTTAATATAGATATTTAAAATGTCTTTTTTTTTAAAAACGTTTACATGTGTCATGATATTATTGGATATCTTTATTAAATCGGTTAATAATTTATTTTTTAATAAATCAGAATAAAATCGATTTATTATAGCAACAATAATAAATTAATTGTCTGCATTATAATTATTAGACCAATTTGATCTAATCGATTTACACAATTTAAACCGAATCATGTTTAAATTTTTGATAAAAAGATAAATATATTCCTGATTTTTGTTTAAAAAAAAAATCATAATCCAGTGGGTTATATAAATTGGTCAGTTCAACCGAATCTGAGAACAATTGGGTTTATTATTATTGTTATAAAAAAATCAGTTTTATTCTAGTTTGTTAAAAAATTCAAAAAATCAGTTTTATACAAAAAGACGTTTTACGCGTCTTTATGGGAGCATCCTCCTTTTTATTAATATATATTCTCCTTTTTATTAATATATATTTAGCTTTTTGACTTTTTAACATTCTAGTAACCTTATTTTATGTTGTATTGGAGAGTGAAAATAAGGTATTCATAAATCTTAGAGAAAATTTCACTCCCCTCTTATGTAAGATACTAAAATGACACTCCTCTCTCTTTTATTTTATAAATGTATATTCCACTCTCTTCTAACTTTTAAAAAATTCCATCTTTAATCCATTTTAAATTTTTTGTGTTAACTAATGTTAATTTTATCTATTTTTTAAGAAAAAATAAATGAATTAATCTCTACATACAAGTGTTTTGCATTTACAAGCTTTACAAGTCTGAACGAAACCCACCTATTAAACGCGCGGCTATGTTACGTGCTTTTTTAACAGAATTTTAAATCAATTTAAATCAATTAACGCACAAAGATTTCGTTTCTTTTTTTTGAGTTTCTTGTCAAATTTGTTGGATCTCCTTCGTGTGTTCTCTCTTTGCTTCGTTTTTTTCGATTTTCATGGTTTCTGAAATCAAACTTTGAAATCATTTTGAAGATAATGAAACTTCAGAAATACACCCAAATGATTATATAAATACACCCAAATAATTACAGAAATACACCCAAATGGTTATAGAAATACAACCCAAACGGTAACAGAAAGGATTACAAAAATACACCCAAACAGTTACAGAAATACAACCAAAGGATTACAGAAATACACCCAAAGGATTTAAGAAATACACCCAAAATAGAGAGAGACAGTATATTTCTTCTTGAAATCTTTTAATGCTTTGCTGGTTAAGGATGAGGCACATGGCAGAGACAATCTAAAAAAAAACCTAGAAGAACAGTAAAACAGTACCTTGAATAATGTTTCTTCCTTTTTTCTGGTGAATCAATAAACCATAGTCATCCACCGGTTTGAGCGTTGCCGGTAGATCTCCTATTCCGAAAAACGAGTCGCAGAAACACTTAATCGTGAACTTAGAAGTTGATGATCCATCATTGCAATCATGTTGATGGCAAAAGGAAGCCACGGGTACAACATCTACAAGCGCAAAGAGCTTATTGATTTCAAGCACAACAAAAAACACTTACCTAACACTAATTTTTTTCAACATTAGAGTTGTGAATTGCAATTACCTTGATCGGCGAGCATGGCGTCAAGGAAGAAGTGGCGGAAAGGAAGGGGCGCGTGTTTTTTTTTTTATTTGAAACAACTTGTATAACTTGTAAGCCAAAAAGGTTTGTATGTATAGCAGGCCTCTATATAAATTATTTTTTAAAAAAATACCCATTAACAAAAATTTTATTTATTATTATTAAATTTTGCTTACCAAAATTAAATATTCTTTAATAAATTATTCTTTTATTGATTAAATTGTATTTTTTTTAAAAATTTAATAATTATATTATTTTTTTCTAAAATACCCTTCAATAATTTTTTTAATTATTAAATTATAATTTTACCAAAATTTTTGTTAACAATTTTTTTATATTTTACTATTAATTTTTTGATATCTATATATTATTTTAACATTAAATAAAAAATTTTAGTAAATTATTTTTTAATATCAATATATATTAATTGTTATATATATTAACAGTAGTAAGATTTTTTTATTTAATATTAAAATAATATATTGATATCAAAAAATTAATAGTAAAATATAAAAATAATTGTTAACAAAAATTTTGGTAAAATCACAATTTAATAATTAAAAAATTATTGAAGGATAAGTATCTTAGAAAAAAATAATTTAATTATTAATTTTTTTAAAAGTATTTTAATAAAAATATAATTTAATTAATAAAAAAATAATTTATTAAAGGGTATTTAGTAAGCAAAATTTAATGATAAAAAATAAAACTTTTGTTAATGGGTATTTTTTCAAAAAATAATTTCTTTTTTCTTAAAAAATGGATAAAGTTAATATTAGTTAACACAAAAAATTTAAAATGGATTAAAGAGGAGATTTTTTAAAAGTTAAAAGGGAGAAAAATATACATTTATAAAATAGAGGGAAAAAAATATCATTTTAGCATTTCGCAACGGAGAGGAGTAGAATTTTCTTTAAATCTTAACAATAATATAAATACCAATAGGATTTAAGGCCAATAAACATGGTAGAAAGTGTTTATAAGGTGATCTTTAAAATATTCATTGAGAGATTATTAAAGCCGTTGATAAGAGATTCACTGGGAGAGATTCAGACTATGTTTGTTCAAAAGTGGACACTGGTATGACTGGGATAGAGGTGAAGGTGACGTACCAACAGCAAGTGTGAAGTGAGGGATATAGTAAATGCACATGTGAGATGGAAGTGGCGATGGGGTTGAATGGGGGTGACTGTGTAGGTGCAGTGAAGGTGGTGCAAGTAAATGTAGTTGCTTGAGGATGGTGATGGTTGAGGTTGCAGTGGATTATTGAGGTTGAGAAGACATGTATGATGATGATGTGGGGTTAGTGATGGTCGGGATTGGTGCAAATGTAACACTCTTACCACTAGAATGACACGCTTTTGGCTGCGCCACTTTGATGATGACAATATTACGACGACTTCTAATAATAATAATAATAATAATAATAAAAGTAGGAGCCTTTACCTAAAAATTTTCTTAGACTTTTCTTTAAAAATTGGAAATATTTTTTTCTTTTATACACACATACATACATACAAATCATTATACAACATTATTACATTCAAAAGAATAATTTATATAAGTAACATGCCAATATTACATACATATATAATTAAAATTCATACCTCCTTTACAAAAATATAATAATAATCGCGAGAAAAAATAATAACTAAATACAAATTCAGTCTAAGAATACAAAAATAAACGTCCAGAGCTAGTCTTTTTTGTTTGTTTTCCTGAAAATGTATAGGACTGCATGGGGTTGAGAATCTAACCACACAATTTTTTGTAGAAGAAGAGAATGCCACAAACTTAATAAAAAATTAAAAATAAATGCATATGACCAATGCACATCTCAAAAAAGTTCATCTTAAAAGCTTGCCTTCTTTAGTAATTTATTTTCAAAACATTTTCACTTAGCTGTATGTCATTGCTTTATCTCTCTCTAAAAACAAATCATATAGTATATATAAATACTTTCAAATAATCTTTTCTTATATAATTGGGTTAATACTCAAATTCGTCTTCGAAAGATTACGCGATCTTTATTTTCGTTCCCGAATGATTTTTTTAATAAAATTAGTCCCTGAAAGATAAAAAATAAGTCAAATTAGTCCTTCTGTGAGTTGGACGATGACGTGGCACGTTAAGTATCACGTGGCATGATGTGGCATGCCACGTGGCAGGTCAGTGACACGTGGCATACACGTGACATGCCACGTGTCACTTGACATGTAAAAAAGATTTTTATAGTCAAAATAGTCCTTGAAAGTCCAGACGTAAGTCATTTTCATCTCTCAAATTTTAAAAATTAGTCAAACTAGTCGTTATATAATTTTTTTATTTTTTTTCATAATATTAAATTTGAAATATTTTTTGATACTACTAATTTTAATAGAAATGTAATTGACAAATAAAACATTAGTAATTGTATCTTTTCTTCTTAAAAATTTTTTTCAATAAAATTATCTCTCTCCTTTAATTCTTCTCAAAATCTCTCTTATTCTTTTCTATTCTAAAACATTTTTCTTACATTATTACATTTTGCTGAAAAATCATAATTCACAAACGATCAAACATCATCCACACAAAAAACTCAAATGGACATGTTCGTCAAACCAAACAAACCATAACATGACAATAAAAAATGGAACTTTCATGTAAAATACATGCACAAAAAAAAAAAAAAAAACATAACACAAATCGTCTTTCTCCCAAAACAAGATGATGATTGGTGAAGGCTCAAATGGGACGAACCATGAGAGATTTTGCAAAGGGTATGAAGAGTTTGGTAGCTTTGTTGTTCTTGTTCTTCCAAGCCTCAACGACTCTCTTCTTTATCAAGAAGATCCACAAATTTTGACTCTAAGTATTACTATCATTACATTCTATACGTAAGTAATACCGTAATGGACAAAAAAAAAGACGTAGTGGAAAAAAAATAGTGGTATAACTTTGTTTAGTTTAACATACATAAATTTTGATTTCGAGCATATAACTTTGTTTAGGTTAATAAATACATACATTTCAATTTTGAGTGTATATATATATATATATATATATATTCCAGTAAAATGTAATAATGTAAGAAAAATATTTTAGAATAGAAAAGAATAAGAGAGATTTTGAGAAGAATTAAAGGAGAGAGATAATTTTATTGAAAAAAAATTTTAAGAAGAAAAGATACAATTACTAATGTTTTGTTTGTCAATTACATTTCTATTAAAATTAGTAGTATCAAAAAATATTTCAAATTTAATATTATGAAGAAAAAATAAAAAAAAATTATATAAGGACTAGTTTGATTAATTTTTAAAATTTGAGGGATGAAAATGACTTACGTCTGGACTTTCAAGGACTATTTTGACTATAAAAATCTTTTTTACATGTCAAGTGACATGTGGCATGTCACGTGTATGCCACGTGTCGCTGACCTGCCACGTCATCATCCAACTAACAGAAGGACTAATTTGACTTATTTTTATCTTTCAGGGACTAATTTGATTAAAAAAATTATTCGGGGACGAAAATGAAGATCGCGTAATCTTTCGGGGACGAATTTGAGTATTAACCCTATTTTATATCCAAGAGTTTGGCAGTCTTATGTAATTTAGCAGAGTAAAGTAAATCTTTTAAATTTCTTGGTTAAGGGATCAAAACACACCTACATGTTTTTTACCCAATAGACTACCATCACTTATTCTTATCCATCCGACACATAAACCAGAATTTCAAAACAATACTGAGTCCAATCCACCTCAACCTCCATCACTTCTGTGTACTAGCAAACACAATCAAATCAAACAATTCAATCACACAACAGAAAACATATAAAGCTTGATCACATACCACATAATCAGACAAATCACATAAACATAACACAATAAAAAAAATGCACACCTAAACAAATCAAACAAATGCATATGATACATGTCTATCCTACTGACTGTAAGCTCACGTGTTAGTTAAACTGCCAGACTCGATACATCTGGTAGCTAACTCGAATATCGTCTCTTTGTTGCGCATGCCCAAGAGGAATATAATCGAAAGAGTGTGCCCTACCACCTTCTCCTGGAGGTATCACTGGGGAGAATACATCGAAGGAGAGTGCCTTGCCACACCTTCCCCTATGAGCCCGTGACGTATAAAACAAAGAAGAGTGCCTTCTCACTTAGCAACTAGAGAAAGAATGTGAAAAAATACATCGAGGGAGAATGCCCTACCACCTTCCCCACATCCAACAAAACACAATCAAAAGAGAATGTGGAGAAATAAATCCAAGGAGAGTACCGCATTCCCCACATCCCATAACACAATCACAATCATAATCACAAGAGTAATAATCCTTGATCCTTGAACAGGATAAAACTACCGTCCTCATCATGAGCAGGACAAACCACAATTCCCACAATATCAATAATGCAAGCGGCACAAACTCACGTCTTTGTCAATCAACAATCATCATCAATCAAAACCATCATAATTAAATTCATCATAATCCTCATCACCTAAAACCATTGTCTTTATCATAAACATATTTCATAATCACGCAAGCGGGACAAAACCTCCGTCCTTGCCAACTAATAATAATAATCATCATCATCATCAAATTCATCATTAATCATAATTGCTAACATATATCTCAATCATAGTTTTCATCATAAGTGTCATATAAATTCTCATTTCTCATTAATGATCTGATAACAACATAATCTTTATCATAACTATCAACTCAACTTCACTTTCTACTTTGCACACTTTAATATTTACCATATTAGGTTTAGACTGTTACATACAGCTTGCGGATATGAGGCATCTAACACAATACCTATACTTGAAGTCAATGTTACAAATAAACTAACTCATACACATAATCATTTATAATCAACCTCAAGCTAACTCAAACACATTATCGATAATCAACTTCAATTTTTTTCTCATTTAATTTCGTTATATCTTTTTTTAATTATTTACTTTATGGGCTAACAAGCCAAACTTTCATGAGTTTTAAGTTTAATTTAAAGTACTCCCAAGATCCTCAACCTCTATGTCATAATTCTTAGAAATCACAACTTAAGTACATATTCCACAATTATCTCTTTTTTCTTCGACTCTATTAATTAGTTTTATTAATATTATCTCATATTCAACATTTTCTAAACCCAAATCCATTGGATGAAAAAATAATTTATTTTTTTAAATATTTTACTAATTAATCAAATTTTCTTTTCAATTAACATTAATCTCTTATTTACTCTTTTTGTTGTCTATCAAGATCAAATAAGTTAAATCACAAATCAATTTCACAAGTTAACAAAATTATAAAAATCTAATTTTCCTTAACCAAGTTATCAAACTAAATTCAACTCCATGTTGAGTTTACTTCAATTATCTATTTCTTCAAATTCATTAGAAATCTCCAAAACATAACTCTTTAGTTAGAATTAATCAAATAAAACTCATTTTTGATTTAACCAAGTTTCTAAAATTAATTTCAACTTCATTTTTAAGTTTAAAACTTTTATAAAAGACTCAAATTATTTTACTTTTAAATAAAAATTTTCATTACTTTAAATTTCACTAAAATGGCCGCAGACATAATTCTTTTTATAATTATTCAAATCAAAATAAGTTAATTCTTTAATCCACTTCTATTACGTTAGACTTCATTAAAACTCCGAAAAAAAAACATAATTCTTTAGTTTGAAGTAATCAAGTTTAACATCAAAACAAAGTCTCTAGTCTTTATGAAAATAGTACCTGTTTCTATTATTCTTAACATTCAATTTCATTCAAAATTTTATAAAAATTTTAGCAGAACTTCACCTAAAACTCGGATTCTTCCACCCTTTAAAGGTTCCATCAAAATCAAATATCTCTCAAACCCTTCTCAACCTTTCTAATACCCAACAATTTCTCTCAACATAAGTATTCTTGACTTGTTATCTTTAGTTGTCTTTAAGTTATTAAATTTTCATACATTAAGTCAGCAAGCAAGTTGTTCAAATCCTAATCCACCCACTAATAGACTTCAAACATTGTTACTAACTAATTTTATTATTAGAGTTATTGATCTCTTTTTAGTTCGTTACCGATTTCATTCAATTATTTAAACAAATCTTAAATTACAAAAATCGAATCAATCAAACTTTAATAAAGATAATCGAGTCATAAAATGCTCATCAACCCAAATGCACGTATTTTCTAAATTTTCAAAACATTCCAAATTTATAAAACAAACAACCCCTACCTCAATTAATCGAAACCCAACAACACAGCAACAACAGCTGCAATACTAGCAGTTCCGATAACTCCCCTGCAGCAGCGACAACTATAATGCAATTAAGGTAACTCAACCCTATGATATCAACACCTCAAGATCTTTAATGAACTAATAACAAAACACTAACAGCGAGGATTCCGAAACAAGAAAATCTATTGTAATCTAAGAAGAACAAAAAAATGTTACAGCAGCTCCAGTGACCCTTACTGGCAAGGACAGAACTGGCAGAAGTAAGGCGGAGTTAGGGCAAATTTGCAGAATTTTTGGCGGTGGCTTCTGACGACGTCAGCATCATTCCCGATGATGATGACTGCGACAAAAACGGCAGCAGCGGAGCGCAACGGCGATGAAGCACCCCTCTTCCTCTCCCTGGTTGCGCATTTTCTCTCTTGTCGCGAGCTCCCTCTCTTTCTTCGAAGCCCGCAACGACTACAGTGACGGCTCCTCGCGGGTCCACGGCGGCTCTGGCAGCGACGACGTGCACATGGCAGTGATGAAGACGGTCAAATTCCCTTCCAGCGGCGGTGGCAACGCTACTTCCTCTCTTTGGCTCATTCTCTCTCTCCTCTAGCTCGATGGTGGTGATAATGGCAGTAATACCCACTGGCACCGTCTCCCTCTCCTTCCTCGTCTCCCTTTCTTCTTCTTTTTCTTCTTCCTCGAGCTCTCTCTTTTCTCTTTTCCTTTCTTTTTTTTTTTCCGTGTGTGAGTGTGGGATGAATGGGGTAGTGGCTGAGATAGTGAAGAGAGCGTGTAAGTGTGTTAGGGTTAGAATTGTGTATTTGGAAATTAGAATTTTTAGAATTAGGTAAAAAGAGTAGTGTAGAATAATAATTGAAAACCAAATATAGTTCACTTTTAAAAATATTATTTATTTATCAACTTACAAATTATTTTCAAAAAGTATTCTAATCTAAAATTAGAGATAATCAAATTAATTTTCTTTTATTCATGAAATTAAATTTAAAATTCTAATATTTAAATTAAATTAACAAATATTCATTATTTTTCAATTACTAAAGCTTTAAATTTTAAATAAAAAAAATATTCAATTATTATGAAATTTGTATAAATCTTAATTAATTTGAAATTCAAAGTCTCCTCACTTTAATTTAATTATTTTTTGTAAAATAATTTCTGAAAATAAAATCATAAATAAATATAATAAATTACAAATAATTCATTATTTATTTTTTAAAAATTCAAAATTTTATAGCGGACATATCTAGTATCAAAATTAAACTAGTAAGATTATTAGATCAGCGGGTTACTAGTTTAACTGGTAAGTTACAGTTAAACTCGTCGTCCCAGTTACAATTAAATAAATTGATAAAATATAATAAAAAATTTTAAAAATAAAAATAAAAAATATAAATATTTCTTTAAAAGTATTTCTATTTCAATCCGTTGAAACATTTCTCAAAAAAACATATATATATATATATAGTGATTTGGTTGGGAGTAAAACAGGTGATATAGATATTGAAGAGCTGAAGGAAGACACAACATCTGTGCATTACTAGAGTGCTCTGGATCAAGGAGCTTAGCACAAGAACAATAAACTACAATTCATGAAGGTATTTGTGAAACCCTCTCGCAATTCCTTTGATACCAATGCATAACTTCCTAACTCCTTATTCCTTTCTAATCCTAGCTAATCAAAGGGCCACATGAGGCCTGTTTTCTATCAGATTTTCCCCAAGATTTGCCTAGACACTAAGTTAGACTTATCTCCTTTCTGTTTAATAACTTACACTCATCTTTCTTTGTCTTTGATTTGTCTCCATTCAGAGGGGACTTAAGGTTTGATGAGTTTTTTAAAGATCAAAATCAGTTATTTCTCAGAGCAATACTCACTGTTTAAGTGATAATAAGAAGATGCAATTTTTCTTCATTGTCGCTATAAGGAGCTCAACGAAGCTTCGATTATTCATTTCTATTCAACTTACGAAATTCTTAGATAACATTATGTGAGATTTAATTAAAGTAGTAAGCCTTTTTGTGAAAAGGAAGCCATTTAGATAAATTCACTCAAATAAAAACATTTAAAACGTCTTTTTTTAAAGATGTTTTTTAGTAATTAAAATTTAATACACATAATTGTTTAAATTGTATTATTTTTGTCAAAATTAGGCCAAACAAATTAATTTGACCGAAAAAATAGTGAATTAAATTTTGAACTAGTTTAAATTAATATTATTATTTTATAGAAAATAACTACAATACTCTTATTATAGAAAATGACTAAAATACTCCTATTATATAAATTAATTTTGAGAATTCTGAATTTTAACCCTTTACTTTTCTGCTGTCATAGAGTTAGGATTTAGAATTTTTACTATATATATATATATATATATATATATATATATATATATATATATATATATATGAGTATTTTAATTATTTTTTATAATAAGGGTATTGTAGTAATTTTTTATAAAAAAAATAAGGGTTAACCACCAAAAAAGCCCCTAAATTATTCAAACGCTGACAAAAATACACATGAATTTTACTATCGACAAAAATGCCTTCAAATAATTTAAAAACACAACAACAATACCCAACAATAAATATATATTTTCAAAAAATACCTTAGAGATTGAATTTTGATGCAATTTTTTACAAGCATGATTATAAAAATAATATATTATTATACATAAAAATTGGTGATTTTTTGTTAAGTATATAATTTTTTTATAATCATTTTTGTTAACAACCAATAATACTTTTAAAAAATTACAAAATAATATATACTTAACAAAAAATCACCAAATTTTAAGAATAATAGTATCTCATTTTTTAATTATACTTGCAAAAAATTGCATCAAAATTCAATCTCTAATTTATATTTTGAAAAATACATATTTAATGTTAATTTTTTTGCAAGATTATCTAACATTAAATATGTATTTCTCAAAAAATATATTAGAGATTGAATTTTGATACAATTTTTTTACAAGCATGATTAAGAAAATGAGATATTAGTATTCTTAAAATTTGGTGATTTTTCGTTGTGTATATATTTTTTTGTAATTTTTTTGTTAACAACTAATAATACTTTTAAAAAATCACAAAAAAATATATACTTAGAAAAAAATTATCAAATTTTAAGAATAATAATATCTCATTTTTTTAATTATTCTTGTAAAAAATCACATCAAAATTCAATCTCTAAGGTATTTTTTGAAAGTATATATTTACCGTTGGGTATTGTTGTTATGTTTTTAAATTATTTAAAGGTATTTTTGTCGATAGTAAAATTTGGGTACATTTCTGTCAGCGTTTGAATAATTCGGGGGCATTTTTGGTGGTTAACCCAAAAAATAATATTAATGTAGACCGGTTCAAAATTTGATTCACTATTTTTTCAGCTAAATTAATTTGTCTGGTCTAATTTTGACAAAAATAACACAGTTTAATCAATTATGTGTTAAATTTTAATTATTAAAAAACATCTTTAAAAAAAGACGTTTTAAACGTCTTTATTTAAGTGACTTGCTTGTGGAAAAGCTTACCAATAAATTTTGGTTGTCTTTAAAGTACAAGTTGAAATTACTAATTTTCCTTTATGTTATGCTCAAAAGAACTTTCCTCTCTCCTTGTCGGTCTGCTAGGGCACAAACTCAAACCCCAGTAGCCACAACGAGTGTAGTGCACAACTCCGTTACTTTCAACTAAAATCGTGTTTCTCCAGCGCCACAGTGCAGAACAGTGTCGCCTCAGTGCTGTTGTTCCAACATTCCTGAAAAATGGAAGAAATAAGGCATGAAATCGAAGAGGAAAATATAAGAACAAGATCAAATGTAACAGAAGAGGAAGAAGTCTTGGAATATGAAGAAGAAGACATAGAGGAAGGTGTAGAGAAATGAAATCACAGCCTAGTAGGAAAGCTGGTGACAGACAAGAACATCAACCCAACATGGGTCCAAACGACTATGTTCAACATTTGGAGAAGGCCAGAGGGCTTTAAGATGGTAGAGATCAAGCCAAAACTTTTTCAGTTTTTCTTTCATAAGGAAATAGATATGAGAAAAGTTCTGAAAGGAAACCCATGGATGTTTCGAAATTCATGGCTACTGATCAAGAAATGGGAAAGAGGAGTAAACCCATCAGAAATGGATTTTTCTAGAACAGAAATTAAACTTCAAATATGGAACATGCCAGAGCATTGTAAGACAACAACTTTATGAAGAAAAATCGCTGCTAGGGTGGGAGAAGTCATGGAATGCAATGTATTCTCAGCGGGTCCAGGAAAAGAAAACTTTCTTAAAGCATCAGTCATGATAAGGATAGAGGATCCACTGAAAGAAGGCTTAAACATGGGGAGTAAGCGAGATGGTTTAACAAAGGTGGAGTTCAAATATGAAAGGCTGCCCACATTTTGCTACTTTTGTGGCAGGATCGGACATGATGTAGCAAACTGTGAGATAGCAGAAGCAGAAGAAGAGCACACCAGTAGTTCAAAAAAAGGGCTGGGAGCCTGGCTAAGAGCAGATATAATAGGCAATAAGGTGGAGCAATCAGCAGAACAAGAGAAGCCAACCAAAACGGGAGACAAAGAAACTGAGAAAGGAACGCAACAAGGAAAGGGAGAGGTGTTAGAAAAAATGGCAAAGCTAACTATGAAGGAAAAGAGCCAGCAATTCATAGAATACAAGGAAGGAAGCAAAGTCTCAAACAGGGAGAAAGCACCACATCAAACAGCAGAGGTTGAAACCATTACCATCGAAGAGACGAACGGAGAGGCTATAGATCAGGGGGAAGAAGACAAAGAAAAAGGAAAGAAAGTAGATAAGGAATTAAAAGAACAGAAGAAGGACAGAGAAAATAGAGGACGAGGAGGAATCTCAACTTCAGAAAAATCAAAAGAAATGGAAGAGGATGGCAAGAGAAGCTCCACTAAGAATAACATGCCAGAAAACTAAAGTGCCAGAACAAAATAAAAAAAGGAAAGAAGAAGACACAGAAATGAAGGACAGGGAGATGGGAGGCAGCAGCAAACGCTACCAAGCAAGGAGCATAAATACATAGGCAGAGGCTGCAGGGCAGCCCTGCCAAATCCCATGAAGATAATTAGTTGGAACTGCCGTGGGCTTGGGAACCCATGGGCAGTGAGAGCTTTGAACAAGCTCTTGAAACAGCAAGCTCCCAACCTCGTCTTCTTAATGGAGACGAGGAGAAAGATTGACGAATTAAATCGTATCAGGAATAGAGGAGGAATGGGAAACATTGCGGGGATTGACTGTGAAGGGGAAGGAAGAAGTAGAGCGGGCGGCTTGGCGATTATGTGGGATAGCTCTATTATTTTGGAAGTATCATCAATGTCCTTGAACCATATAGATATGAGGGTAAAAGCAGCAGAAGTTGGACAGCAGTGGAGGATTACGGGGTTCTATGGGAATCCAGATGCAGCCAACAAGCAAAAATCATGGGATCTCTTGAGCTCGCTTGGTCAATCTCAAAACATGCCATGGTTGGTTTTTGGAGATTTTAACCAAATCCTGGAACAGAAAGAGAAGACAGGGGGACTGCCAGTTACTTATAGCCAAATGAAAGGCTTTCAAGAGGCACTACAAATGAATCAGCTGCTAGACTTAGGGTTTGCGGGGCACTCTTTTACATGGACAAACAACCAACCGGGAGAAATGACCATTCAAGAGAGACTAGACAGGACAGTTGCAACAATTGACTGGAAGGAAGCTTTTCCAGAGACAATTGTAAGACACTTGCAGAGGTATAGATCAGATCATTGTCCTCTCTTAATTGATGTAACAGGTCAAGAGAACAAAAGAAGGAGGAATAGGCCAAATATCTTCAGATTTGAAGAAATGTGGCTTCAAAACCAAGAGTGTAAAGAAGTAATTTGCAAGAGCTGGTCGGGTAGTGCAGAACATTTAAAATGGAAGCTGGAAAATTGTGGAAGAAAGCTACAACAATGGGGAAAACAGAATTTTGGACAACTACCAAAGAAGATCAAAGAGAAACAGGATTCTATAGAACATCTCACAACCCTCCCGCAATCTGAATCGACCATCATGAGACTAAAAGAGACACAAAGAGAGTTAGACGATTTGTTGTACCAAGAAGAGATTAAGTGGGCACAAAGATCTAGAGCAACGTGGCTTAAAGCGGGGGACAAAAATACTAAATATTTTCATCAGAAAGCACCACAAAGGAACAAAAGAAACCGTATAGAGAGGATTACCGATGATGCAGGAATTCTTTTTGAAGATGAGGAGAAAATAGAGGAAATTATAGTAAACTTTTATGAGGATTTGTTCAAGACCGAAGGGACAATGGAGGAAGAACAAGTGGCTGCAGTGGTGGGAGGCAGAGTCTCGCATGAGGCTTTTAATATTTTGGAGGAGGACTTCACACAAGAGGAAGTCAGAACAGCCTTAAAGCACATGCACCCAACTAAAGCCCCTGGACTGGATGGGATGCCGGCACTCTTCTACCAAAGAATGTGGGATATTATGGGAGAGGAAACTTCCAAGTGGGTCCTTAACTGTCTAAATGGGGAAGGAGACTTTGAAGAGATGAACAACACCTCTTTGTGTCTAATCCCCAAAACAAAGACCCCAAAGCACACTAGAGAATATAGGCCGATATCTCTTTGCAATGTGGTTTTCAAGCTAGCGACGAAGGTCATTGCAAACAGACTAAAGCAAATTCTTCCGGGGATTGTGGGAGAGTACCAAAGCGCCTTTACTCCAGGTAGATTAATTACGGACAATGGCTTAGTGGCTTTTGATATATTCCATTATATGAGGAAAAAGGTGAACGGAGCAAAGGGTTATGTGGGCATAAAGTTAGATATGGCTAAGGCATATGATCGGATCGAATAGAGTTTTCTCTTGGCGGTTATCAAGTGTATGGGGTTCCCACAAAAGTGGGTGAAACTAATCCAAAAATGCATCAGGTCGGTGTCTTTCTCAGTACTTATCAATGGCCGTCCCTCCAAGAGTTTCAAACCTACTAGAGGCATAAGGCAAGGGGATCCCCTTTCTCCATACCTATTTTTATTGTGTGCGAAAGTGTTCTCGGGTCTCCTCATCAAGGCTTAGGAAAGGCAAGCGATTCAAGGAATAAAGATAGCTAGGAATGCACCCGAAATATCACACCTTTTTTTTGCGGATGACAGCATTCTCTTCATAAGAGCAACAGATCAAGACATCATTGAAGTGAAGGAAATTCTACAAACATACCAATTAGCTTCAAGCCAAAGGATCAATTTGGATAAATCGAAAATCTCTTTTAGCCGAAATGTGCCTCCTCTCAGACAGATGCTTATCCAAGAATGGTTACAGATTAAGGCAGTGGAGAACCATTCAAAGTACTTGGGGATTCCAACTTTTGTTGGAAGATCTAAGAAACAAATCTTTGATTTTGTCCAAGATAGAGTTTGGAAGAAGCTGAAGGGATGGAAGGAGAATAGCCTTTCCAAGGTGGGGAAAGAAGTTCTTATAAAATCAGTCGCTCAAGTAATCCCCTCATACATTATGGGATGTTTCCAAATGCCCAAAAGTTTATGTCAACACATAGAGAGCATGATCAGTAAATTCTACTGGGGTAGCAAAAATGGAGAAAGGAAAGTGCATTGGGTTAGATGGTCAAAATTAAGCTTGGCAAAGCAAGAAGGGGGGGCTAGGTTTTAGAAGCTTTGAAGCTTTTAATCAAGCACTTTTGGCCAAACAAGGATGGAGATTGATTAAATTTCCTAATTCACTAGCAGCAAGGACATTGAAAGCCAAATACTACAACAAAAAATCTTTTCTAAAGTCAGGTATAGGAAACATGCCAAGCTACACTTGGAGAAGTATTTGGAATGCTAAATGGGTTCTAAATCTGGGAGGCTTGTGGAGGATCGGTAATGGCAGATCAATTAGAATAAAGGAAGACCCATGGCTTCCAAATCAAAACAGATTCAGAATTTGGAGTACCTGCTCAAGTTTTGATTCGGAAACCAGGGTGGAACAACTTATTGATCAGGAAACTATTCGATGGAGAGAGGACATCATCAGACAGAATTTCTATCATTTCGAAGCAGAACAGATACTTAATATTCCTCTAGACCAAAACCAACAAGAAGACTGCTACTACTGGAAAGAATCAAAGAATGGAGAATATGAGGTCAAGGAAGCTTACCACCTCATCCGCTCTCAGCCACAAAACCATGCTCAGTCCAGCAACCAGGAGCACCAGAACAAATTCCCTTGGAAACTTCTTTGGAACACAAAAGCACTGAACCGCACTCTTAATTTCACATGGAGACTGCTAACATCATCCCTGCCAACTAGAATCAACATTCAAAAAAGAGGTATCACAAGCACATCACTTTGTCCAAGATATTGGAGAAAGGAAGAGACAGAAGAACACATATTCAAAGACTGTACCTGGACACAACGATTTTGGTTTGCTAGCCCTTTCAACCTCCGAACAGAGAGAGCTCAGAACCACCCAATTGGAGCTTGGATTGAAGAATCGTTAAACCAAATCGGAAAGGGGGAAAAAGGTCTTTTTCTGGAATGCCTACATGCAATATGGTGGGGAAGAAACAAATTAATTTTTGAAGATAAGAAAATAGACATACAAGAATTAGTGAACAGAGCAACTCTTAGATACCAGGAATTCACAGTCATGTCAAGGCCGACAGAGAACTTCACAGCAGAGCCACCACCTGGGAGTCGTAGTTTAATGTGTTGGGTGCCGCCGGAGCCAAATCTCTTCAAATTGAATGTGGATGCAGCAATTTCAAATGAAGGAGCGAATGGAGGAGGAGCAGTTATTAGGAATTCTGAAGGAGAAATTATGGTTGCAGCTACTTGGTTATTTTCAACCACATCTACAATTGAAGCGGAAGCCACAGCTTGTCTTTTGGGCCTTAACTTAGCCTTGGATTGCTGTTTTCTTGATTTAGCCTTAGAAGGAGATACCGTTGACGTTATTAGAGCTTTAAAGGGGAATGACACTCATAGGAATTATTTTGGAACTTTAGTGTCAAATTGTAAAGAGGCTTTAGGTAAATTTAGATTTGTTCATATTTCCCATGTAAAAAGGGAGGGAAATAGGGTAGCCCATGCTTTGGCCAAATTAGCTCTGACCCAACCAAATGTTATATGGTTGGAAGAAGCTCCTGAACATGTAACTAATTTGGCCCATTTAGATATTTTGAGTTCTTCTGTTTGAATACAATTTTCTCCTTTCAAAAAAAAAAAGTTGAAATTATTAATTTTAATCTGTCTAATTCATCACTCTTCAGCTGCTGTAAAGAACAATATTTTCCTATCTAGTCTACCATATTTACCATGCATTTCAACCAAAAATAATTTAACTCATTTGTTAGATAATATTGCTCAGGTGCAAGATATGGATGCCGGGGCCTAGCCTTGGTTTCTTTCTGGGAGTCTTCTCTAATTATTTTGACTTTTCTTTTATTCATCTAATTTTTCTTGAAAACATTTTGAACAGACAACAACTCTAAAACAACTCTAAATGAAAGAGATTAGTTGTGAAAACCTCAATTAAACTTAATAAAAACTGCTAATAAATATTAAAAGAAATACTAAAAATTACTAAAGATATCAAGAAATCACTTCCACTTCTATTAATACATCGAACAATGATGCTAGAAATATTGAAGAACATATAAGAAGTCCAGAGGCAAAAGCTTCCCCATCAGTAGAAACTACAAGTTGATGGATGAATTCTCTGATAACAGAAAGAATCTCGTCGACTACAGCTACTACATGGCATCCGTATTGGTTTCCATTAAACTGCTCTCTGCCTTTAGAAAATCCTAGCATTAGGGGCATAGGAGGTGCAAATACAACAAGAAATAATTTTCTATACAACCCTGGACCTCCTCCAAGATACCTTCCAATAGGTATACCAAGTAGTTATGTCTTAATATGGCAAATTATAATGCCTACCAACACTTGATAAATAATCTTCCATATTTACGTTCAATACCTATACCTTTACAATCCACTGTAATAATGCCAAATATCTTTTTGACACAAGGCAGAGGGGCATTCCTTACTAGGTTGCCAACAAATATAGGACGAAAATTTGTATTTCCAAAAATGTTGAAACAAATTTCTGTCAGAACGTCTCTTAACATAATCAAATCTTTGGCTATGTTCAGGCAATAAATTGAAGATAGCCATCGCAATCTAGTTAATACTTACCGAATAGATGGTTATAGTTTTAAATCTAATGATAGAAAATAATGATGCAAGAATAGAGCAAGTAGCTCGATGGGTGAATGATATTTCAGGACAATCAATCGACTATTTATACCCCCAATAGGTGGGATTCATGCAAATAATCCCAGTAATTTTGAATATGGGAGATTATCCAAATAGGGTATTGGACGAGGCGAGAGTAAACAATGTTCCTCAAGCTTATGTTCAAAATATAACTCAAGTTGTAGAAAAAAATTTAAATAGAGCAGAATTTAATATAGGAGTAACAAATCAATCCTATTTTATTTATCTTTTTTTTTAACTATGTTTTACAATTTGAACTTCCAGAGGATTCAAAATTCCAAAGTCCCTCACTAAATTTGCAGGTGAGAGTGGGGAATTGACTGTCAAGCATATGCCTTGTTATATAGTCGAAATTGGAGAATTAGCTGGTAATGAGTATCTGAAAATAAGATATTTTCCATCTTCCCTCACAAAAAATGGGTTTACTTGGTTTTCAAATTTACAACCTAACTCGATCCATAGTTGGGTTCAGTTAGAAAGAAGTTTCCATGATTAGTTTTTTAGGGGAGAATTAAAAGTAACTTTATCTAATTTATTTACAGTAAAAAGAGAAAAAGCAGAATCGATCGATGACTACTTAATACAATTCAAGAATGAGGAACAAGTATTTCACTTCTATTTCTGAACCTGAAGTAGTTAGGATGGTGATCAATGGTCTCGATTTCAATATTCGCAAGAAGTTAGTAAACTAGCAGTTCCTTGACTTGGCTCAGTTGACTGACAAGGTCCAACAAATTGAAAAATTAAACAAAGAAAAAGAAGAACATGAGTCAAGCAGAAGAAAAACTTTCTTCAATAAAAAATGACTTATGTTGATTATATGATCAAAGAGGAGTCAAATGATGAGTCTGTTTTTGTTGCAGAATTAAAAGATGGACTTCCTTATGTGTGTCGATCTCTTAATCTAGCAAAAGATAAAATCCCTTTGTTAGGAGGAAGAAGTTATTCCTTCGATTTAACAAAAGCTGAATAAATCATTGACATGCTTTTAAAAGATAAACAACTTGTGCTTCTCGAAGGAAAAAGAATGCCATCTGTTTCTGAAATTAGGAATAAGAAATTTTATAAATTTCATCAAGCTCTTGATCATTATACTAATAATTGTGTACATTTTAGGAATTTGATACAAAAGGCTATTGAAGACGGTCGATTAAAGTTTGAGGACAAACCTGAGATGAAAATAGATTCTGATCCTTTTCAAGTCACGTCAAACTTTGCTGAAATAGACGAGATTATTTTCTCGATCAACATGACTACCGTTGAGCCTATTGGAAAGGATGAAGAGTTTGTACTAGACATGTTCGAGCCAGAAAGGCCTATTTATCTAAAGGCAGGTGAGAACTTGATGGATTTTTTGTTTAAGCAAAGGGAAGAAAAGTATTCTAAAACGGTTTTTTTGATTGAATCATAATTGGACCGGTTAGATTAATAAACCAATAAATTAGTGACTAGAGTAATCCAATGACCGGTCTGGTTTTTAGAACCTTGATTTTAGTTTAGTCTAATAGAAAAAAACCACAAATATAAAAACTGGCCAAAAACCACTAAACTAGTCGAGAATCGGCCGGTCATATCGAATTGGGATCCAACCGGTTTAATCTAAACGAGGTCGTTTTGTGTTTTAAAAAAGAAAAAAAGTTAAAAAACTCCTCCAGCTCTCGTCTTTGTCCTTTGCTCCTTCTCGCCTTGACACCTTCGGAAATCAGAATCAAGCTTCCCTCTCTCAAAGAAAGAAAAGAGGTGACAAACCTTAACTCCATTGCCGTTGCCGTCCCGCCGTTCGCCAGCTTCTTTTCTTCGTGTCGCAGCTTCTTTGCGTGGTCCAGCTTCGTCGTCTGTCGTGTGTTCGTCTTTGGTGGTCTTGTTCCCTCTTCCTCATATTCTGCTAGTTTTCCGCGTTGTAAACATAAGGAGAGGGACTGCCACTAGCTTCTCTGCATCACATTCTTGCTCCCTCTCTCCTTCATACTCTGCTCGTCGAAGACCACCGAAGGTTTGTTAATTTTTCTTGCTTACTTTTTTTTTTGTTTTTAACCTGTTCATAAAAATATGTGATTTGGTTAATTTAGTTTTTAATGTGTTCAGAATGATTTCGTTAAAAACAACTAGTTAATTGACTAATTGCATGGGTATGAATTTATAATGAGACTCGAATTTGACCATTTGTTGAATGGGAGACTTGAATTTGTTGAATGGAAAGCTTGATAGTTACTGATTTATTTATGCTGCTGATTGCTGATTTTGTGTGCGTTTGCTAATTTTGAATGTTGAATGGGAAGTTTGTTAATTTTTGTGTGTTTGCTATTTATTCTGCTCTATGTAACTTCATATCTTGCAAAATTAATCTTCCAATGGTTCTAGTTCCATGATGACCGAATAATATCATGAAAATATATCTAATATGGTGAGAGAGATTTGAATGATAACAACGAAATATAATGATGTAATCCGACTGATGGGTTTATAGTTGAAAAATTTATAGTGATAATAAAATGTATCCTATATTTCGGTTTGGAGGATACATGCACCATAGACACAGAATCACTCCATTACTAAACGATTTAAGCTTGTAATATATCATGCAGAGTGGTGCTTTGTGGTTCCAGAATTTAACAGAGCTCTCTCACAGTTATTCAGGCTTCATATTTTCGATTCTGATTGTTGATTTGCACACATCAATGTTCAGGAATGATTCTTGATTCATATCCAATAAGTATTTATCCATAAACTAATATTATGATTATCTTCTATTGTTTCACCGCTTCTTGTCTATTGAATTAAAGCCATTCACAAGACTTGAATCAGAATTTTTTTTCTACTTTCTTGTTTTAAATTAACAGAATAGATTTTTGCGGATTTTGATGATTGGTGATAAACTTTAATGTTGGCACTGGATATTTCTTTTGTTATTTGGATGACATTTTAAGGTTTATATTAGACTATAACTATGTTTAGTGTGTTTATTTATATTTTATTTAACATTTTTATTATAAAACAGTTATTCTGGTTGAACCGGTGAACCTGTGAACTAGTAATGAGAACGGTTTGATGACTGATTCGGTTATTCCAATATCTTTTTTTTTTTTTTTAATTTTAAATTCCTTAATGTTTTCAAGATAAGATGTATTTATTTTGCTGATACCAATATATTGAGAGGTGCAAGTTTAGGTGTGGCAATGTCATGAGTATCAAAGCAAGTATAAAGAAATGGGTTTTCCCGTGCCTTTGAAAGTGCAGAATGTAATGATCTAAGAAATAGTTATAGTTAAAATCAATTGTTTTGGATGAGCTTATAGTGATGGCCCTTGAAGCAGGAGAATATGAAATCATACAACCTCCTTGCTTTATCTGCTTCACTGATGATCCCTAATGTGATAACATGCATATCACATTTGTTATTGCGATGTGCATCACTGAGAGAAAAAGCTTGAGAGAGGATCCCCTCAACTCAGCTTTAATGTTTTAAATATCACCATAGATTTAATACCTATCAACACACCCTAGTCATAGTGTAATATTTGTTTAAAAGGAATTTGAGTAGTAAAATCACTTCAAGTTGATTGAAAATAAAGAAAATTGCGTCTACCATTCAGTATGTTTTAAATCTGAATTGGATTCACATGGAATGGAAATCATAGGAGATTCATTTGATCTTGTAATAAACTCAAAGAATGCCATCTTTATGGTTTTCAATTGATGAGTTTTCGATATTATAAGGTTCATTTTGTGTTTAGATGTTCTTTGTGCAACTGAGGGCTACTTTGAGCTGATGAACTAACAGTTTCAGCAACATGCTTTGCTCAACAGGTTTTGTTTCTAAAGCCACCAAAAATGGAGCTGTTCCGATGAATATATAACAAGATTGAGACAGAGATCTAGAAGCTTCTGATAATGGCAGTTTTGTGATTGAGAGACATGTTTATAAATATCAGCAACTTGACAATGAAGATGAACCTTGAGAAGCTATAGAACTCAATAGCCATTTTACATGCACAGGAGGGATCTCTTAGTGAAGCTATTGGGAACTTGCTGTAGTAAGATATCAATTGCACAGTTGCACTCCCAGTGTTTGAAATTGGGCTTTGCCCATGATAGTTTTATTGCTACCAATCTTAATGTTCTTTATGCTAAATATGCGTCAGTTAGACAAGCATATCAACTATTCGAAGAATCACCTTGTAGAACTGTCCATCTGTGGAATTCTATGCTTAGGAGCTATTGTTTGGAAGGAAAATGGGTAGAGACACTGTGCCTGTTTCATCGGATGAATGCATGTGCTTTATCAGCTGAGGAAAGACCTGACAATTTCACAGTATCAATTTCTTTGAAATCATGTGTTGGTTTGCAGAGGCTGGAACTGGGCGAAATGATTCACGGGTTTCTCAAGAAAAAGGCAATGAATAAGGATGTGTTTGTGGGGTCTGCCTTGGTTGAGTTGTATTCGAAATGTGGACAAATGAATGATGCTGAAAAAGTGTTTATGGAGTATCCAAATCCAGATGTGGTTTTATGGACTTCAATGGTTACAGGTTACGAGCGAAGCGGCGATCCTGAACTTGCACTTGCATTTTTCTCACAAATGGTTGCGTCAGAGAATGTGAGTCCTGATCCAGTGACACTTGTTAGCGCTGTTTGCGCTTGTGCTCAGTTATCAGATTTTAAGCTTGGAAGAAGTATACATGGATATGTAAAAAGAAGGGGCTATGACACTAAGTTATGTTTGACTAATGCACTGCTGAATTTATATGGAAAAACTGGTTCTATCAAGAGTGCATATAATTTGTTCAGAAAAATGCCTGATAAGGATATCATATCTTGGACCTCAATGATTGCTTGTTATACTGATAATGGAGCTGAAACCAAGTCATTAGATCTTTTCAATCAAATGATTGATAATAGAGTTGAACCCAACCGGGTTACTATTGTTAGTGTACTGCGATCATGCACTAACATGTCTAATTTGGAAGAGGGTATGAAGATTCACAAATTAGCAATTGACAATGGTCTTGAATTGGATATGGCAGTCTCTACAGCTCTTATGGACATGTACATGAAATGCTTTAAACCTGAAAGTGCAATTAGCCTCTTCAACAGAATGCCGAAGAAGGATGTAGTTTCTTGGGCTGTTTTGTTTAGCGGGTATGCTGAAATTGGAATGGCTCACAAGTCAATGGGCATTTTCCACAACATGTTATCTAGTGGAACCCGACCTGATGCAATTGCCCTCGTGAAGATTCTTGCTGCCAGCTCGGATTTGGGGATTCTTCAACAAGCGGTTTGTCTTCATGGTTTCCTAACTAAATGTGGACTTGACGATAATATTTTTGTCGGCGCATCTCTCATAGAGATGTATGCAAAATGTAGTAGCATAGATAACGCTTACAAAGTTTTCAAACAAATGACACACAAAGATGTTGTTGTGTGGAGCTCAATCATTGCAGCTTATGGATTCCATGGGCAAGGAGAAGCAGCATTGAAGTTATTCAGGGAGATGCTTGATAGTTCAAATGCTAAGCCTAATCATGTAACCTTCCTTTCAATTCTGTTTGCTTGTAGTCATGCAGGTTTGATTAAAGAAGGGATAAAGATATTCGATACAATGGTAAATGAGTACCAATTGAAGCCGAATTCAGAGCACTATGCCATAATGGTTGATCTTCTTGGCCGGGTTGGAGAGCTAGATAAGGGCTTGGAAATAATCAATCGCATGCCAATGCAAGCTGGTGCTAATGTGTGGGGAGCCTTGCTTGGTGCATGTAGGATTCATCAAAACATAAATATGGGAGAACTTGCAGCTCAGAATCTTTTCTCCGTAAACCCTAATCATGCAGGGTATTATGTACTCTTATCAAATATTTATTGTGGGGACAAGGATTGGCATAATGCTGAAAATATTAGGAAATTGGTAAAGGAGAATAGGTTGAAGAAGATTGTAGGTCGAAGTATGGTTGAGTTAAGGAATGAGGTTCATAATTTTGTTGCTTGTGATAGATTACATCATGAATCTGATCAAATTTATGACATGCTAAGAAAACTTGATGCAAGAATGAGGGAAGAAGGTTATGTTCCTCAAGTATAGATTGAGGGCATCTTGTGAGTTTTTAACTTATAATCATGAAAATCACTACCATTTCTTGAATGGTTTTGCATGTTTGCTACTACCTGCTTTTTGGGTTGAATGGGTTGAACTAGCCATTCTAATCCGATTTTAAACAACTATAAATAGTATTAAAATAAGCTTAAAATAATTGCATTGCTAAAGATGGCAATCGGTTTTCATGTGCAGTGCAATTAGATATTTTTTAAAACTCAGCCTTTGATAAACTTTTAGAAGAGAGAAAATAAAAAATAGGTAACTTTCCTAAATCTTTAAAAAGCTGATTAAAAACTGAAATTTAAATGATAAACAAGTGTAATAATCCGTGCCATATGCATGATAAAACTGAAATTATAATTTTAAATTATTCTATTAAAATTAATTTGAATTGTAATAATTTAATTAATAAATAAAGAATATGATGTGCATTGTTCGTGTTTTTTAAAATATAGTATTAAATGTATTAACTCAAATGTAGTTATCGAGTGTATAAAAATTATGTTTGAATTATGAATTCTCTAAATGAAATTATTCCGTTTAAAATATTTAAATTATGATTTCAATCATAAATTACAATTATGATTTAAAAAATTTTTTTGATATAATATTATATTTTTTTCTTCATTTTACTATTAATATGTTGATATTGCAACTTTAAATTATAGTATTTTACTTAATGTTGACTGAAAAAGAAAATAGTTACGTATTTCTATTATTTAATTTATTTAATACACAATGTGCTAACACTAACGATATTTTTTTAAAAAATATATTGATAAAAATAGATATAATATAATTACAAATATAACATAAATAAATAAAATATATAAATAAATGCGAAACCAATATGTTTACCAATGTCTTTGTTAAATTTTATAAATTAGAGAATAAATTATGTATTCAGTTGTTTGGTGATCACATAGATGATCAAGTAATTGGATTGTAAATTGATCTCATAGTGTACATCTTATTTTTTTCTCATTTTTGAATGAAAGCGAGAATTAAGGGAGTAAGTAGTAATATATAAAGAAAAAAAAATTGCACCACAACACATAATTATAATCTAAAGAAATATTCATATTAAAATTTTACATACTACAAATCATGAAGATCAATCACAATGTACTGGTCACTTCTCTCTATTTTTGACCATGATATGAGTTTTTCTTTTCTAGTCAAGAATCTAATAACATCTAATTGAACAAAAAATTGAATTAAAAGTACTAAATTAAGGACAAATGAGTGAATAATATAAGAAATCATAACTTCGAACGTGTATAAAATAAAAAGAATTTACTGATTTATTTTATATTAAACGATAAAACTAACAATAGTATATTAATAAAAGGATATACCTTTAAAAAAAGTCACAATACAATTTTAAATATTTTTATAAATAAACTGTTAAAATTTTTGCTATCGATAAAATGATGCTATTATACAATTTTTTGGCAAAACTTAAAATCAAAAGAAAAATAATTTTGTGTGGGTTAATATAAATTAATTACGTACCAAATAAGTAGAATCGTTCATTTGTTTGTTTCAATATATCAGTATGAGCAATCAAATTAAAATGATTATCCAGAATTTTACGATCATCGACCAAATGTACTATACCTGACTCCATCTTAAAAGATATTTTGCACGTGTGTACAGTCAGAAGATATATTCCGCTTGATTTCTCGATCTCAAAATTTGAGAAGACATAGACTTTCCTTTCTACCAATTTATTCTCAAATATTTTTTGTCAAATAATTTTTGATTGGACAATGAACTTTATCGTATTGCAAAATAAATTAAATATAAAAGTTATTAGCATTTACGAAGATATTAAAAAGAATTGTCTTTGACTTGTGAAATGATGTACTTATAAAATTAACTTAAAATATGAAGTACAAATATTTATAAGAATTTAATTTTGATGCACTGACAGTGTAAAGTAGTTTTACACGTGTATCCAATTACGTAATGACATATCAATAAAAATAAATACATTTTACATTGACTACGTGAATGGTCATCCAAAAGAACGGATGTGATTGCACGACTATGTAAAACGCTTCACACTGTCAGTGCATCAAAATTAAACTCTATTTATAAATTGAACTTAGCATTATTTGAAAAAATTTAGTAAATGAATCAATTAATCTTATCATCTATTAGAACTATTTCTATGTAAACCGTCTTACTCTTGTCAAACTTGAATGGAACTTTTTATAGCCTTATAATTCTTATCTTTATTTTTCATACTTTCTCTTCGTATAATCTACTATAGGTGATACTATTAATAGGATCGTAGTCAATAGTCATTAGGTATGAAAAAAAAATAGAATAAAAACTATGTGAAAATTATAAATTTTTTAAATAATAAACATAGAAAGAAAATTTATTGCTTATTATATGTACTAATAATATGTCAATAATTTTAAAAATTTACTAATAATACTAATAGTTTAAAGATAATTTTA
Organism: Arachis hypogaea; assembly: GCF_003086295.3. Classification (NCBI taxonomy): domain Eukaryota; kingdom Viridiplantae; phylum Streptophyta; class Magnoliopsida; order Fabales; family Fabaceae; genus Arachis; species Arachis hypogaea. The sequence goes on along the minus strand of NC_092051.1, from coordinate 123,175,183 downwards.
CTATAGTTATAATAAATTTAGTTATTACTCTAAATAAATAAAATAAATAATATATTTGAAAACTAAAGATAAAAAGATTAGCCTAATCATATGCATGTTTAGAATGTTCCTATGTTTTTTTTTGTTTTTTTTTTGCTTATGTTTTTTTTTTCATTTTTTTTACTTGTTATTCTTTCACTGCAATGTTAGATTAAAGAAACTCTAAATTTGAAATATAATAATAAATATGTCATGTAATAGAAAAATAACAAATTATATATATATATATATCGCTATATAGGGAGTCAATGCACAAAAATATATTATCGTAATAAAATATCACACTATGAATAATTATATTTGTCAAGTAAATTTATTTATACTCTATATCTATTATATTATTTTATGCAAAATTAAAATCTACTCTTCTAATTTAATATTATATATATATATATATATATATATATATATATATATATATATATATATATATATATATATATATATATATATTTGCTTCTTACATTGTCTAAAATTAAATTGAGATTATGTCTAAATGCTTAACATGGTAAACAGAATATAATTAATATCTAATATTTTAATAATTAAAAACCTAAAATAAGTTAAATAATAATAATAATAATTAATACCTAAAATATCATATATATATATATATATATATATATATATATATATATATATATATATATATATATATATATATATATATTTGTTTTTGATATTGTCCAAAATTAAATTGAAGTTATATTTAAAGTCTTAATACCATAATTGAGGTATATATAATTAATACCTAAAATTTTAATAAATAAATACCTAAAATAAGTTAATTAAAAAACAACAATTAATACCTAAATTATTGAAAAGGAATTTTTAATAAATGCGAGGAATAAAAATAAAAAAATTAATAACTAATATTAGTTGTTAAATAAAAGAGGTGATAAAGAATAATAATTATAAGTAAAAATAGTATTTTTATTTAAAAAAAAAAATACATGAGAAATTGTTTAATAATTCGTGCCATGTACATGATAATAAATTGTTCAATAATTCGTACTACGCACGTGATAAGTTTAAAATTATAATTTTAAATTATTTTATTAAAATTAATTAAATTGTAGTAATTGCTTTTATTTTTTCTTAATCTAGTGTTATGTGTATCAACTCTAATATAGTTATTAATTATTTTTGTTAATCTACTTTTTTCTCTAAATTTATGATTTAAAATAACAATTATAAATATTAGTAATTAAACAAATTATTATATTATAATTATTTATATTTTATTCCCAAAATTAAAAATATACTTTTTTTTTATTTAATGGTAGGTTTTTTATTTATACTACCAGTATATATTAATCGATTAGTCAATGGTTTTTCTATTCGTAGGATATATTTATTTATTTTGTTTAAATAATTTTAAATCTTTCCTTATTTAAGTCACATATGCTAATTATTTTTTTGTTATGATTTTTATATATATATCTATATGATTATTTTTTATTCTACAATCGTGTAATAATTTTTTATATCCATGCATATTTTTCAATCCCTTTTCATATATATGATTAATAATTTTTTTCAAATGGTAATATTTTAATTTTTTTCTTTCACGTATTTTTATATATTAGCAAGAAAGCAAAACCACGTATTATGACTCTTTTTCTTTTTTCACGCCTTAATCTTAATTAATCAATTTTGTGTCTAAAACAGATGTTAGTTAATCTTAATTAAACTTTTAATCATTCTAATTTATTGATGAATTACATTTCTCTTAATATTGCATTATTAATTTGAAATACAAAAAAAAGGTGATACATATATCAAAAAAGAAAACAAACTTAAAAAAAAATCATATTAAAAAGTTTAAAAATAACATATCCATAAAGAATAGTCATAATATATAAATTGAGACAACAATTTAAATTTCTCTAAAACTAATTTAATCAACTACCAATATTAGAACTAAATTATTTAAATAATATTTAATCTATTCTAATCCTTAGATACGTATAGATTTGAGTCATTCTCGTAACAACCAACCGAAATAACATCATAAGATCGAAGACTTAGAATCGGTACAAATTCAGACTATCTTCTTGTTAAAATTGTCAAATTAAATTGACTTTTATTCTCTTCAATGGCATTGCATTAATGCACCAAAAGACCGGTAGTTTCTAAAAAAAATACAATATGTTATAAAATTATTTTTAATACAAAATACTTAAGAGAAAAAAATTTAAATATAGTACCAATCTTTGAATTGCATCTTCAAGGTTGACACGAATTTTTCAAAATTGAACATAAATTGAGGAAATTCGATCTCATTATATGCTCCACTTCGAATATTTTTGGACAAACGTAGAAAACGTAGAGGGGATGTGACTTGAACTTGACCTACAAAACTCCTTAGAAACAATTGCCCAATCAAAAAAGAATAACAGATTAGAAAAAATGCTTTGATTCTTAGATTTAGACTCACTAACCATAAAGAAACACTATATATAGTCTTTAGTAGTACAAAAATAATTATAGAAATTAATTATTGCAATATTATCAATTTACCACTATGAACATTAGTATCATATTTATAGCAATTAGAATTATAAATTTGTGTTTAACTTTTTATATAATTATAATTAAGATATTTTTTAAATCAGTATAATTATGCATTATTCATTAAATGCTAATTGTAATATATAATTCTAATAAAGATATTTTTTAAAATAAATTTAGAAGAGAGAATAGTGCCTTTATTTTGAAAAAAAAATAAATTCATGAGAAATTGACACCTTACTTTCATTAGTTGAGGAAAAATTCAATTTTATTATATTAAGTAGATTATTTTATATAATTATAATAAAGATATTTTTCTAAATTGGTATAATCATGCATTATTCATTAAAAATGCTAATTGTAATATAATTATAATAAAGATATTGTTCTAAAAATAATTTTAGAAGAGAGAATAGTGCTTTCATTACATGAGAATAGTACTTTCTAAAAATAAAGATATTTTTCTAAATTAGTATAATCATGCATTATTCATTAAATGCTAATTGTAATATAATTATAATAAAGATATTTTTCTAAAAATAATTTTAGAAGAGAGAAGAGTGCTTTAATTACAAGAAAATAATACTTTCTAAAAATAAAGATATGTTCCTAAATTAGTATAATTATGTATTATTCATTAAATATTAATTATAATATAATTATAATAAATATATTTTTTATAAAATAATTTAAAATAGAGAATAAGAAAGTTCATTTTAGTGGGAAAACGGAGTTATGAGAGATCGACATTTTTGTTATAACTGAAATTTAAATGATAAATAACAATGATAAGACTGAATGATATTATTGGAATGTGCATGGCACGGGTTATTTAAAAAGCTGATTAAAAACTGAAATTTAAATGATAAATAATATCTTTATTTTTCAGAAGACTAGAATAACAATAATTAAAGTTATTTCAGTAGGGAATTCATTTCAATCCCTATTTATGGCTCATCTGTCATAAAAAGTGATTCCACATCAGATTTTGCGTCATAATCAATAAATAGGAACTCAAAGAATCTCTCTCTTCTCCATTAGAAGGAACTAACTTTAATCCATATTGTGGTCTCACTTAATTAATTAATTAAGTAATTAAAATTAATATAATTATTATTTTTTTATAATAATATTATTTAAATTTATAAATTCAAAATAATTCAATATTATAAAATATTAAAATAAAGAACTTAAATTTGATTAGTATTTTAAATTTTATAAATAAAAATAAATAATCCAACTAAAAATTATTTTATAATATAGAAAAATTAAATTTATTTTTTATGTAAAATAAATTTAATTAATTATGATTTAATATAACAATATAAATAATATTTGATATTGATTTAACATAATTATTTATAATAATTATAATTTAATATATATATTTAATATATTTTTTATTTTTTTTATTAACTTACCACATGGCATGATTTTATTGGTTGTTGCAAGTTCCTGCTTAGAGGGACTCTCAACCTTGATCTCCGTGAAGAGCCCTCTTTCCCTTTTCACTCCAATGATAATTGAGTCCCCATATGTTAAAAGAGGAATTCTATTTCTTAGCATTGGAGTTGCTCTCATTATTTGTCCCGTTTCCACCTGTCCCCATAACAGGTAATGTGGACCTAGGTATTTGCAGATAGCTGCGGATTTAAAAAAAAAAATCAAAAATTAAAAAAATCTTTAATTGTCACTACAAATTTAATTTTTGTAGTCTTTAGAAGACTAGAATAACAATAATCAACAAACATTGTTTCTATTCAAATACCAAAAATATTCATGAAAAAGTTAAAGAAAATTGTGTTGGTATCAATAGCGAAATGCAATTACTAAGATTTGAACATGTTGAACATGCAATCTACAAGGTATACAAGGATGACCTTCCCACTAAACCAATATTATCTTTAGTAAATTTTATGCTAATTAATATATATATTCTTTTAAATGAGGAATTATTATCATATTTATTTAATTTTAATCTTATTTTTATATAAATTCTTTTTTAAATTAATTATATTTTTTAATTGTACATAATTATTAAAAAACAAAAATACTTTTATTAATTATAAAATATTTTTTTATTTATAGTCATCTATTAATATTATTTTTTATTTACAACACTTAAGGTATTGTATACAAGAGCTTCAATGGACCTATTGAACTAAATGACGCCCATCAACATGGTGAATTCATGTTTCCGTTAAGCTCATTTGAAAATTTTTAGTATTATGTACCTAGGGATCAACATGTTATTTGATCTTGTTTATTTTTCAATTTTATATATTTATTTTTGAGGTAAATACCAAATTGGTACTCAAAAGGTTCTGGCACTGATAAAATGGCCTCACTATTGTTATTGACAAAATGGTACTTGAATGATTTTAAAAATTGACAAGCGTGTCCTCGTGCTCGCCGGATCAACTCCGATGAGGACGATGCTGAGCTGACAACCGATTTTTGCTGACAAGGTAAGTTTAATTTTAGTTGAAATTTTGAATTACATAAATCATCATCCTAGGTAAAAAATTCCTAATTCAGATTCATTTTTCCCTAAATCAAATTGTTTACCCTAGTCCTTAAACGGCTCTCTTCATTCATGCGTACTTCAGGTTGCAAAATTGGAAGATACATACAGCTAGGGTTCGTGGAAAATCTACAACCGGGAGAAAGCAGCCATCGATGCAAGCTTTCGACGTGGATGGTGGTTCAGATATGGTGAGCAAAGTCTACAACGGAACATGCTTTTGTCCCCTTCCAGTGGTTCCGTTGAAGTCGAAGACAACTAGCAACCCTGATAGATGGTTTCTACGATACCCTATGTGGAAGGTAAGCTTGGAATGCTGATGGATAGGTAACGAAGTAATCCAATAGCTCTCCTTGTTTCGTCGTCTCTGGTTATTCAATTTTAGTGTTGAATCATTCTTTGATGCATGATTTTTTTTGTTTCATGCTAGAACACACAAATGTGATGCGGGTATTTTCAATGGTTAGATGAAATACAAGAGCAATGTGTGGAAGGAGAAGTATCTTCGAAGAATAGTAACATGGTGGGCAATTAAGAACCAAAAAAGAAAAGCAGAATCAATGTCAAGTGTGGAGATGGGCTGAAAATTGATAGGACGATAATGGTGATATCTATGGTGAATGAAATGAAGGAGCATCTTAGGAGGGTTGAATTGTTCTAGATTTTCATTTGTATGTTGATTAGGTTAAATCTGGCTTTGAGTGTGTTTTATTTGGCTAAGTAAGTAGACAATGGACAGTTTTAAGAGTATAACAATGACTGTCTTTTGCTTTGTAATGTTGAAACCATTGTAATTGAGATGATTTAATAGATGCTGTTTTATTCTTGCTCTTTGACTGAATTATTGTTGTTGTGATGTGAGCAAGCTATATAGAAGATAGGTAAGCATTTAAAAATAGTTGTACCAACAGAAGCTGAATGTAGCCAAATTTCATCCAAATTCCATCCTAGTTCCATTCTAATTGACAACAAGTTACAATATGTAATAAGGTTGCATATGTTCTGATGCTCAAAGTCTCAAAACAGAAACTCCATTATTCATAGGAGAGTAGTTTAATCCATATTAGATACATTAAAATACCAGTAACATAACGTGAAAATAGAATCCATAATTGTTCAAAGTAATATACTGCAGACCCAAAATAACACTAACAAACCACAAGAATCTAGGATAGCACTAATATGCCAAAATGACATTTATGTTCAGAGTAACTACTTCAGACTCAAAATGGAGCTAACATGAAAGTGAATAACCAAGATTCTCATATCACTTCTTCTTCTCATTTGTGGCTGGCTTTGATGGTGATGGTCCAGATGACTTTTTCCTCCTCAAAAATGGGGTGGGCATAAAGCCTGTGAATCTATTCTGGGTGGCTGGGCTTGTTGCTGCCATCGTCTCTCTTGTCATAGTTGGTGGCCTAAATGGAGCTGATGTTTGGACTTGAAGAGTGGAACTAACTATTGGACCTTGCTTCATTGATCCAGACCCACTACCTGAGGCTGCAGCACTTGATGGTGAGGCTGGACTTGGACTCTTAGACCCAATAGGAGGCCTGGCAACCCTAGGTTGAGCAGGGAGTGTTGGTGTAGCCGCTGCATATTGTGCCGGAGTTGGAGATGTAGTTGCAGTAGCTGCCACGCAGTTCGAAAGCCCAAGCCTTTTGACATCTGCGTGATCCTCGAGTGAATCTGCCTCTTTCTCTTGGATTAACTGGGTTACCCTTTACAAAAGTAGGTTTGCCTCTCCTTATAGGTGGTGGTGCTGTTGGTCTGGTGGTCACTTAAGGTGCTGATTCTGAGCCAATTTCTGGTTGTACCAAGTTCAAAGCTGCTGGTATAGCATCTGCATTAGGAGGTGGTGCATTTGTTGTAGTGGTCCCATCATTCATGTTGATCTGGATCATTTTGGTAGTTAGTTAAATAAACAATTATACAGGTTCAAATCCAACATATTGTGAACAACAAGGTAAGATAGATTGATGTGTTTACTTGTTCAGGATGATTTTGTGGATGTAATTCCTCAAGAAAGAATCTCCAAATTTTCCTAGCCTCTGCATCCACAATCCCATACGCAATTGGGAACAATTGATTGTTCGCAATTGGGAATAGTGGCCTCAGTCACTACTTCATTCTGTCTCTCATTAGTCTCACTAACTACCTTATTAGTCACTTTATCTTCTTGCACATCATCAACAGGTGGATTTATCTCATACACACTATCACTACCACCATCAGACACCATATCATCGTCAATAATTTCAGGGTTGACATCAATAGGGTGATAAAAATAAAGATGGACAGTGTTGTCATTCTTCATAGCACTCTCACTCATCCTCATCACTTCAGTATCCGTCCTAAGCACTCTTAGACCCTTAGCTAAATCTAAATCAGGTTCTAGCCAATACACTTAATTAAATCCAGGGTAACCCAAGTCTAGAAATAAGCCTTCAAAAAAAAAATAAATTACAGGTCTCCACATTCACCCTATATATCTCAGTTGCTAAACCCCCATCGTATATTACATTACCGTCTTCACCCCTTTTCAAGAAACCCATGTGATGATACACAAATGTAGCTAGACGATCCATTTAAAAAATAGTAGAAGGAAGATATATACAATGAATAAACAAGAAGTTATCAGCGCATAATACAAACAACAAAAACGGTTAACTACAAAAACCATGGAATGAAGCAACACCTACCTCTTTGTAAGGTCGTTCACAGCGAAGAATGGAGTCGCGATGATGCCACTTGAAGCTCCAAATTCGACAATGTCTCCCGCATCGTTTCGTTCTTTTTCGCGCCAACCTTTCACAACAACGTTTCTCACTCTCTACGTGACCTTTCAGTTTTACTCGTAGTGAAACAATGGAAGAAATACTTAGTCACAGTAAGTCAGTAACTAATTATGGCTTAGGGGCAAACAATTTGATTTAGGACAAAATGAATTTGAATTAAAAAATTTTCACCTAGAATGATGATTTATGTAATTCAAAATTCTAGCTAAAACTAAACTTACCTTGTCAGCGAAAACCGGTTGCCAGCTCAGCATTGTCCTCATCGGAGCTGTGGTCTGGCGAGTACGAGAACACGCTTGTCAATTTTTTAAATCATTCAGATATCATTTTGTCAATAACAATAATGAGATATCATTTTATCAGCGTCAAAATTTTTCAAATATCGCTTAATATTTACCTCTTTATTTTAAAACAACAAGTATATTACGCTCGTAATGTATGTTACGTTATGTGTCGGTATTTCACCAATTTTCAGTTAAATATTTAACACAAACATCAAACATCTCAATGCAAGAAGCATCTCCCGTGAGGTGAACTAACTTATTGTGGTAATAAACAACAATAGGTGAAAAGTAAGATATAACGTTTAATATTTATACCATTTAACATCGAAATCTAAAAAAACATGATTGATAACAAAACATCTAACAACTTTTATGAAAAACATCCATGTCATTAGAAAAAAAATTATCATACAAAATTAGGGCATGCAATCGCATTCACTATTCAGTTTAGCCTCAACCCTAATCGTTCAGCCTCAGCCCTCAAGTTCCCTCAGCCACCATTCAGCCTCACTCCCTCAGTCCCCACTCCCCAGTTCCCTTGCTGACCTCGTCTTCTCTCTCGCTCCCTCAGTCGCAGTCGCACCCTCCTCCCCTCACGCACGGCGCCACCCTTTCTTTCTCAGCCCTCTCTGTCTCTCACCAGCGAAGCTCCTCGTTCGACTGACGATGGGGGCTTATGGGATTCATTGATGTCAATTGTTATCACACCCAATATTTGCATATTTGGTTTAAACGAGGTCACAATAATGGTAATGTCTTTGTTTTTTGGCGACTTTGTGAGCTACTTAGTAGGATCACAACGATAGGATTTTTAATGATTCTTTCAGTTTATATCGTGAGATTGCTTTTAAATCTCGGACATGGATTGTGTTCCAAACTACTATGATTCCAGAAGTGCACTCATCGTTTAACTTGAAGCCTGAACCTGGGGAAATTAAAGTTAATTGTGATGGCAGTGACAGTCTTTTGAATGCGGATTCTGGTTTTGGGTGGTGTTTGCAAAATGATGCTGGCATTTGCGTGACGGGAGCCGCGGGCAGAATTCAGGGCTCAGAACTTTGGAGTTTATGGAGACGGTTAGTAATGGCTGCTGAAACTGGTTGTAATTTGTAAACTAGTGGTTTGTGAAACTGACTGTACAGAAACTTATGAGTTTGTGAATATGAGCTTCTGAGATTGAAGATGAGGTCAGAGTGGGAAGTAAGGTTTGAGCTAATCTCTAGAGATGCTAATGGAGTTGCTGATTGGCTTGCAAAGATAGGGACTTGTATCGATGATTCGATGAGGAAGAAGTGGTTTAGTTCCAACCTTCTGTTGATGATGCAGGATCTTGGATAGGCATTTCTTTGTTTTCTTCTATTCTTTTTCCTTTTCTTTTCTTTCCTTTTTATGTAGTTTAACAAAAAAAATCAGTCAAACTAGCAAATAATTTTGACTAAGTGTATCTTTGGATGTAAAATCCTTTTTTAATAATAAATGGAATAAATGGTTAAATTAGTTTTAAAAGGATTACTCATTCTCTAAATTAAAGATTTTTTTTTAATCAAACTTGTAAGATGTAAGTTAGTCATTTTAATTCTTCAATCACTTTCGTTGCTAAAGAATGTCAACATTTGTTGATATGACACGTTAAGTTACACTACAACACACACCTAATAGTCATAATTGGCGGTTAACATGATAAATTTATGAAATTAAATCAAATCAACCCCAAATCTCGGGATTCTAATGCCTCAAGTTCTTTCCTCAATTAAGTTTTAATTTGATCTAATTTCATAAACTTATTATGCTAATAGTTAACTAAGATTTAATACTCGTATGTGTATATTGTAATATCACTTAATATGCCATATTAATAAATTCAGGCCTGCTACACATACAAGCCTTTTTGAGTTACAAGTTTTACAAGTTGGCCCAAGCCCAATGGTGCACAAATTGTGAATCACACTTTTCACAACTCGTACCCCTGACCAGCAAGTGCACTGGGTCGTCCAAGTAATACCTCACGTGAGTAAGGGTCGAATCCCACGGAGATTGTTGGTTTGAAGCAATCTATGGTTATCTTGTAAATCTTAGTCAGGAAGTCAATTATGTTTATCAGTTGAATTGCAAATAAACAAGAGAGCATGGATTAAAGGTTACTTGTTATGCAGTAATGGAGAATATGTTGAAGTTTTGGAGATGCTTTGTCTTCTGAATCTTTGCTTTCCTCTGTCTTCTTGTTCACGCACGCACGTCCTCCTATGGCAAGCTGTGTGTTGGTGGATCACCGTTGTCAATGGCTACCTTCCATCCTTCCAGTGAAAACTACGCTCACGCGCTCTGTCACAGCACGGCTAATCACCGGTTGGTTCTCGATCCGGTTGGAATAGAATCCCTTGATTCCTTTGCGTTTGTCACTAACGCCCAGCCTTCAGAAGTTTGAAGTTCGTCACAGTCATTCAATCCTTGAATCCTACTCGGAATACCACAGACAAGGTTTAGACTTTCCGGATTCTCATGAATGCCACCATCAATTCTAGCTTATACCACGAAGATTCTGATTAAGAGATCTAAGAGATACTCATTCAATCTGATATAGAACAGAGATGGTTGTCAGGCACACGTTCATGGGTTGAGAATGGTGATGAGTGTCACGGATCATCACCTTCATCACAGTTAAGCGCGAATGAACATCTTAGATAGGAACAAGCGTGTTTGAATAGAAAACAGAAATACTTGCATTAATTCATCGAGACACAGCAGAGCTCCTCACCCCCAACAATGGAGTTTAGAGACTCATGCCGTCAAAGAGTACAAAGTTCAGATCTAAAAATGTCATCAGAGATACAAAATAAGTCTCTAAAAGTTGTTTAAATACTAAACTAGTAGCCTAGGTTTACAAAAAATGAGTAAACTATGATGGATGATGCAGAGATCCACTTCTGGGGCCCACTTGGTGTGTGATGGGGCTGAGATTTAAGCAATTCACGTGCAGAGGCCATTTGTGGAGTTGAACGCCAGTTTTTGTGCTAGTTTGGGCGTTCAACTCCAGCTTTTGATCCTTTTCTGGCGCTGGACGCCAGAATTGGGCAGAGAACTGGCGTTGAACTCCAGTTTACGTCATCTATCCTTGTGCAAAGTATGGAGTATTATATATTGCTGGAAAGCCCTGGATGTCTACTGTCCAACGCAATTGGAAGCATGCCATCTTGAGTTCTGTATCTCCAGAAAATCCACTTTGAGTGCAGGGAGGTCAGAATCCAACAACATCAGCAGTCATTTTTCAGCCTGAATCAGATTTTTGCTCAGCTCCTTCAATTTCAGCCAGAAAAATAGCTGAAATTACAGAAAAATACACAACTCATAGTAAAGTCTAGAAATATGAATTCTTCCTAAAAACTAATGAAAATAGACTAAAAACTAACTAGAACATACTCAAAACTATATGAAATTAACCCCAAAAAGCGTATAAAATATCCGCTCATCACAACACCAAACTTAAACTGTTGCTTGTCCTCAAGCAACTAGACAAATAAAATAGAAGACTAATAGGTTGAGAAGCAATAATATCTCAGAGTTTTTGAGTGAAGCTCTGATTCTAATTAGATGAGCGGGACTAGTAGCTTTTTGCTTCTGAACAGTTTTGGCATCTCACTTTATCCATTGAAGCTCAGAGTGATTGGCATCTATAGGAACTTAAAATTCAGATAGTGTTATTGATTCTCCTATTTCAGTGTGATGATTCTTGAACACAGCTATTTTATGAGTCTTGGCCGTGGCCCTAAGCACTTTGTTTTCCAATATTACCACCGGATACATAAATGCCACAGACACATAATTGGGTGAACCTTTTTAGATTGTGACTCAGCTTTGCTAAAGTCCCCAATTAGAGGTGTCCAGAGTTCTTAAGCACACTCTTCCTTTTTGCCTTGGACCTTGACTTTAACCGCTCAGTCTCAAGTTTTCACTTGACACCTTCACGCCACAAGCACATGGTTAGGGACAGCTTGGTTTAGCCGCTTAGACCAGGATTTTATTCCTTTAGGCCCTCCTATCCACTGATGCTCAAAGCCTTGGGATCCTTTTTATTTGCCCTTGCCTTTTTGTTTTAAGGGTTATTGGCTTTTTGCTCTTGCCTCTTGGTTTTAAGAGCTTTTGGCTTTTTCTGCTTGCTTTTTCTTTTTCTTTCTAAATTTTTTTTTCTGCAAGCTTTGTTCTTTGCTGCTTTTTCTTGCTTCAAGAATCATTTTTATGATTTTTCAGATTATCAATAACATGTCTCATGTTCATCATTCTTTCAAGAGCCAACATATTTAACAGTCTTAAACAACAAATTCAAAAGACATATGCACTATTCAAGCATTCATTCAGAAGACAGAAAGCATTGCCACCACATTTAACTAATTAGAATTTCTCTTATTAAAACTCGAAATTTTATTGCCTCTTATTCAAAAGATCTACTACTTTATTCATGTTTGCTGATGATGAGAAAAATAAACTATAGCTTAATTGGAGATAAAATCAAAATAGATACTAATTACTACTATATGACTCCTAAGGTAAACTTCTATAAGGACATTGTCACAGAGTTAAGGCAGAAATTGGAAATTAACAACCTTTATTCTGGGGGAACGGGGGTCCCTCTGATCCTTGGGGTGCTTGGTCCTGCAAGAGAAGACTTTTGGCGCTTCAATTCCCTTAAGTCACGCCCTTGCTCCTCTTGTTCTTTAAACATATAGGTCAGCATTTGACTGTGTTCCTTCTGTTCTTTTATTATTTGCTCCATAGCTTCCCGTATCTTGGTAACAGACGTCTCAAGATACTCCCAGTATTCAGATTGAGGGATCTTTGGGAGGAATTCCTGTGCTCTCTTCTTGATGGGATCATCCTGTGCTTGTTATTTTTCCATTGATGCTTTGGTGATTGGCTTCTCAACTGAGATATACTCAGTTATTCCCATCCTTACTCCAGCGTCCTTGCAGAGCAGAGAAATCACGCTTGGATAAGCCAACCTGGCCTCTTTAGAATTTTTGTTAGCAATTTTGTAGAGTTCAGCTAAAATCAGCTGATGAACCTTCACTTCCTTTCCCATCATGATGCAATGGATCATCAATGCTCTTTTAACTGTGACTTCAGAACGGTTGCTAGTAGGCAACAGAGAATGCCCAATGAAGTCTAGCCATCCTCTGGTAACTGGGTTGAGATCCTCTCTCTTGAGTTGATTTGGGACACCCTTTGTGTTGGTGGTCCACCTGGCTCCAGGGATACATATGTCCTCTAGAATCTTATCCAGGCCCTTGTCTGCTCTCATTATCCTCCTGTTGAAGGAGTCTGGATCATCCTTCAGCTGAGGTAGCTTTAAGATCTCCCTGATCCTGTCAGGGTGGGTATGAACAATCTTTCCTCTGACCACGGTCCGATAGTCATAGAGAGCAGTCCCAGATAGTTTCTGCTTGTCAGTTTGCCACATATTAGCATAGAACTCCTGGACCATGTTCCTTCCCACTTTCGTTTCAGGATTAGCTAGGACTTCCCAGCTCCTGATTCGAATTTGCTCCTGGATCTCCGGGTATTCATCTTCTTTCAGATCGAATCTAACTTCCGGGATCACTGATCTCAGACCCATTATTTTGTTATAATGGTCCGAATGTTCTTTAGATAAGAACTTCTCTTGATTCCAAAGTGGTTTTGGAATGCTCTCTTTCTTGCCTCTTGGAGTGGGTTGTTTTCTTTTGGGGGCCATGATCTTAGTGATTGCGGATAAACACACCAAACTTAGAGGTTTGCTTGTCCTCAAGCAAAAGAAAAGAAAGGAGAGGGATAGAAGGAGAGCTAGGTGCAATTGTTGATGGGAGAGGAGGGAGGCTGAACTCAAATTTATAAGGGGGGGGGGAGGGTGGGTTTTCGAAAAAAAAGATAAAGATATGATAAAAGATTTATTTGGAAAAGATAAGATAGAAGATATGATAAGAGAGGATATAGTTTAAAATTGAGAGGATATGAAAGATTTTTGAGAAAGATAGATTTAATTTTGAAAAAGATAAAGTGGAGGTTTTGAAAAAGATATTGATGAGTTTGAAAAAGATAGATTTGTAAAAAAATTTTGAAAAGAGTTGGATTGAATTTGCAAAGATGCCTGGTGCTTATGGATTAAAATACATTTGATATTTTTTTGTGGTAGGGTTTTTAGAAATTATGGAATTTAGAAATCAGGGTTCTTGACATGTTTATGTAAAATCATGCATTGAAACATAAAATTTGAAATTAGAATGGAAAAACGTGTGGAAAAAAATGAAATTGGCTCCTCCCTGCCTTCCTGGCGTTTGAACGCCCAAACACTGCCTGTTTTGGGCGTTCAGTGCCCAAATGCTGCTCTCCTGGGCGTTCAACGCCTAGCTGCTGCCATTACTGGCGTTCAACGCCCAGTGGGTGCCCATTTCTGGCGTTGAACACCCAGATTGCTACCATTACTGGCGTTTTCTTGCCAGTGAGCTCTTTTTCTCTGTTTTGTGTGCCGAGGTCTTCTGTAAATGATTCCTCACCTTAGTGTCAGTGAACTTTATATAAACAAATAAAAATAAAAATAAAAATAAAAATAAAAGTAGGGCAAAATGCTTAGAGGATTGTTGCCCCATGGCTGGGTTGCCTCCCAGCAAGCGTTTCTTTATTGTCTTTAGCTGGACCTTGCTGAGCTTTTAATCTAGCTTCAGCCTTGAGCATTCTTGCTCAATGTTGCCTTCAAGATAATGCTTGATTCTCTGTCTATTGACAATGAACTTCTTATCAGAATCAATATCTTGAAGCTCCACATAACCATATGGTGATACACTTGTAATCACGTATGGTCCCCTCCACCGGGATTTCAGTTTCCCGGGGAATAGCCTGAGTCTAGAGTTAAACAACAGAACCTTCTGTCCTGGTTCAAAGATTCTAGATGACAGCTTTCTGTCATGCCACTTTTTTTATTTTTCTTTATAAAGCTTGACATTTTCGAAAGCTGTGAATCTGAATTTCTCTAGCTCATTTAGCTGGAGCAATCATTTTTCTCCTGCTAGTTTGGCATCAAAGTTTAGGAATCTGGTTGCCCAGTAGGCCTTATGTTCCAGTTCCACGGGCAGGTGACATGCCTTACCATACACGAGTTGGTATGGAGAGGTCCCTATAGGGGTCTTGAATGCTGTCCTGTAAGCCCACAGAGCATCATCCAAGCTCCGTGCCCAATCCTTTCTACGGGTATTTACTGTCCGTTCCAGGATTCTCTTTATTCTATTAGAGACTTCAGCTTGCCCATTGGTTTATGGATGATATGGAGTGGCCACCTTGTGGCGAATTCCATACCGAACCATGGCAGAGTAAAGCTGTTTATTGCAGAAGTGAGTGCCCCCATCACTGATTAGTATTCTAGGAACACCAAACCTGCTAAAGATATGTTTCTGGAGGAACTTCAGCACTGTTTTAGTATCATTGGTGGGTGTGGCAATAGCCTTAACCCATTTTGATACATAGTCAACTGCCACCAGAATATAAGTGTTTGAGTATGATGGTGGGAAAGGTCCCATGAAGTCAATTTCCCATACGTCAAACAACTCAATTTCCAAGATTCCTTGTTGAGGCATGGCGTAACCATGAGGCAGATTGCCAGCTCTTTGGCAACTGTCACAGTTACGTACAAACTCTCGGGAATCTTTATAGAGTGTGGGCCAATAGAAGCCACATTGGAGGACCTTGGTGGCTGTTCGCTCACCTCCGAAATGGCCTCCATATTGAGATCCATGGCAATGCCATAGGATCCTCTGTGCCTCTTCTCTAGGCACACACCTACGGATTATTCCGTCTGCACATCTCTTAAAGAGATAGGGTTCATCCCACAAGTAATACTTTACATCAGTAATTAATTTCTTCTTTTGTATCCTGTTGTACTCCTTGGGTATGAACCTTGCAGCTTTATAGTTTGCAATATCGGCAAACCATGGTGCTTCCGGAATGGCAAATAAATGCTCATCAGGAAACGTCTCAGAGATCTCAAGAAAGGGGAGGGACGTCCCTTCTACTGGCTCTATCCGGGACAGATGATCAGCCACTTGGTTCTCTGTCCCTTTTCTGTCTCTTATTTCTATATCAAACTCTTGCAGAAGCAATACCCATCTGATGAGCCTGGGTTTTGAATCCTGCTTTGTGAGTAGATATTTAAGAGCAGCATGGTCAGTATACACAATAACTTTTGATCCTACTAAGTATGATCTGAACTTGTTAATGGCGTAAACCACTGCAAGTAATTCTTTTTCTGTGGTCGTGTAATTTTTCTGGGCATCATTTAGAACGCGACTGGCATAATACTGCACCAATGGCATGATCACTGGCATCACACATTAGCTCAAATGGTAACGTCCAGTCTGGTGCAGAAATGACTGGTGCTGTGATCAGCTTAGCTTTCAGCGTTTCAAACGCCTGCAGGCACTCTGTGTCAAACACAAATGGTGTGTCAGCAGCTAGCAGATTGCTTAGAGGTTTTGCGATTTTTGAAAAATCCTTTATAAACCTCCTATAGAATCCTGCATGCCCCAGAAAGCTTCTGATTGCCTTAACATTGGCAGGTGGTGGTAATTTTTCAATTACCTCTATTTTTGCTTGATCCACCTCTATTCCCTTGTTTGAGATTTTATGCCCAAGGACAATTCCTTCAGTCACCATGAAGTGACACTTTTCCCAGTTTAAAACTAGGTTGGTCTCTTGGCATCTTTTCAGAACAAGTTTCAGGTGATCAAGACAGGAGCTGAATGAGTCTCCATATACTGAGAAGTCATCCATGAAGACTTCCAGAAAGTTTTCCACCATATCAGAGAAAATAGAGAGCATGCATCTCTGGAAGGTTGCAGGCGCATTACATAGCCCAAATGGCATCCTTCTATAAGCAAACACTCCAGATGGACATGTGAATGCTGTTTTCTCTTGATCCTGGGGATCTACTGCAATCTGGTTATAGCCTGAGTAGCCATCCAAAAAGCAGTAATAATCATGACCTGCTAGTCTTTCTAGCATCTGGTCTATGAATGGTAAAGGAAAATGATCCTTTCTGGTGGTTGTATTGAGCCTTCTATAGTCAATACACATGCGCCACCCTGTAACTGTTCTTGTAGGAACCAGTTCATTTTTTTCATTATGAATCACTGTCATGCCTCCCTTTTTTGGGACGACTTGGATAAATAATCCCAACCTCTAGTAGTTTGGTGACCTCTTTCTGCACTACTTCTTTCATGGCTGGATTTAGCCGCCTCTGTGGTTGAACCACTGGTTTGGCATTATCCTCCAATAAGATTTTGTGCATGCATCTAGCTGGGCTTATGCCCTTAAGGTCACCTATGGACCACCCAAGAGCTGTCTTGTGTGTCCTTAGCACCTGAATAAGTGCCTCCTCTTCCTGTGAATTTAAAGCAGAGCTTATGATCACTGGAAAAGTGTCACCTTCTCCCAGAAACGCATATTTCAAGGATGGTGGTAATGGCTTGAGCTCGGGTTTAGGAGGTTTCTCCTCTTCCAGAAGAAATTTCAGAGGCTCTTTCATGTCCTCTGAATCCTCTAAATTAGGCTGAACATCTTTGAAGATGTTTTCCAACTCTAATTCAAGACTCTCAGCCATGTTGATCTCTTCTACCAAAGAGTCAATAAGATCAACTTTCATGCAGTCTTTTGATGTGTCTGGATGCTGCATGGCTTTGACAGCGTTCAGCTTGAACTCATCATCATTGACTCTCAGGGTTATTTCCCCCTGTTGGACGTCAATGAGGGATCGTCCAGTTGCTAGGAAGGGTCTTCCTAGAATGAGAGTAGCACTCTTGTGCTCCTCCATCTCCAGCACAACAAAGTCAGTGGGAAAGGCGAATGGCCCAACTCTGACAATCATGTCTTCAATCACGCCTGATGGGTATTTAGTAGAACCATCATCAAGTTGGAGACATATCCGGGTTGGTTTAACTTCTTCAGTTAAGCCAAGCTTTCTGATAGTGGATGCAGGTATCAGGTTGATGCTTGCCCCAAGATCGCATAAAGCTGTCTTGGTGCAATTACCTTCTAATATGCATGGTATCAGAAAACTCCCAGGGTCTTTAAGCTTTTCAGGAAAGCTTTTCAGAATGACTGCACTGCATTCTTCAGTGAGGAAAACTCTTTATGTTTCTCTCCAATCCTTCTTATGACTCAAGATCTCTTTCATGAACTTGGCATAAGAAGGTATTTGCTCAAGTGCTTCTGCAAATGAAATCTTTATTTCAAGAGTCCCGAGATAATCTGCAAAGCGAGCAAATTGCTTATCCTGCTCCTCTTTCCGGAGTTTTTGAGGATAAGGTATCTTGGCTTTATATTCTTCAACCTTAGTTGCTGCAGGTTTATTGTCTACAGAAGTGGTTGAAGAAGCCTTTTTAGAGGGGTTGTTATCAGCATTTGTGTGTGTCTGATCCCTCACTGGCGATTGAGTGCCAGAGTTAGAAGCTGGAGTGAAACTGGACGCCAGCTCCTTGCCTGCTCCTGGCATCTGAACGCCAGAGCTGTGCCCATTTTGGGCGTTCAGCGCCAGATCTTGCCCATTTTGGGCATTCAACGCCAGATTCTTACCCATTTCTGGCGTTGAACGCCAGTCCTGCCTTGTTTCTGGCGTTGAACGCCAGTCCTGAGCATGGTCTGGGCGTTCAACGCCAGCCTTCCACCAATTTTCTGGTGTTTTAGTTCCAGAATTACTTTTCCCTGGGCTCTTACTGTCCTCAGGTGAATTTTGGGTGGTTTGCTCATTTCTTAGCTTTTTGCTGCCTTGAGGTGGGGTATTTAATGTTTTCCTACTTTTTAGTTGAGCTGCTTGGCATTCTTTTGCTATTTGCTTTGACAGCTGCTGCTTTGTTTGCTTAAACTGTTCGTCCATATGTATATTAGCCATCCTTGTCTCTTGTAACCTTTCTTTGAATTCGGCTAACTGCTATGTTAGAAAGTCTAATTGCTGATTGAATTCAGCAGCTTGTTTTACAGGACTAAGTTCAGCAGTTGCTGTCTTAACCTCTTCTTTCATGGAAGAGTCGTTGCTTAGGTACAGATGCTGATTCCTGGCAACTGTATCAATGAGCTCTTGAGCCTCTTCAATTGTCTTTCTCATGTGGATAGATCCACCAACTGAGTAATCAAGAGACATCTGAGCTCCTTCTGCAAGCCCATAATAGAAGATGTCTAACTGAACCCACTCTGAAAATATTTCAGAGGGGCATTTTCGTAGCATCTCTCTGTATCTTTCCCAGGCATCATAAAGAGATTCATTATCTCCTTGTTTAAAGCCTTGGATGTCCAGCCTTAGCTGTGTCATCCGTTTTGGGGGAAAGTACTGATTCAGGAATTTTTCTATCAGCTGTTTCCATGTCTTTATGCTGGCCTTAGGTTGGTTATTCAACCACCTCTTAGCTTGATCTTTTACAGCAAATGGAAACAGTAATAGTCTGTAGACATCCTGATCTATTTCTTTATCATGTACTGTGTCAGCAATCTGTAGAAACTGTGCCAGAAACTCTGTAGGTTCTTCCTGTGGAAGACCGGAATACTGGCAACTTTGCTGCACCATGATAATGAGCTGAGGATTCAACTCAAAGCTACTGACTCCAATGGAGGGTATACAGATACTACTCCCATATGAAGCAGTAGAGGGGTTAGAATATGACCCCAGAGTCCTCCTGGACTGTTGGTGCACGAAATTGTGATCTCCAGGCTCGAAAGAATCCTGGTAATGGCTCCAAAGCTTGGTGCTCTGATCTTAATTCATAATTGTCACAACTTCGATACAACTAACCAGCAAGTGCACTGGATCGTCCAAGTAATACCTTACGTGAGTAAGGGTCGAATCCCACGGAGATTGTTGGTATGAAGCAAGCTATGGCCACCTTGTAAATCTCAGTTAAGTTGACTCATATGGGTTACAATATATTATGTAAATAAAACATAGAGTGGGGATAGAACTACTTATGTAGATTCATTGGCAGAGATTTCAGATAAGCGAATGGAGATGCTTTTCGTTCCTCTGAACCTCTGCTTTCCTGCTATCTTCATCCAATCAGTCTTACTCCTTTCCATGGCTGGCTGTATGCAAGGGCATCACCGTTGTCAGTGGCTACATCCCCTCCTCTCAGTGAATCATATGCTCACGCACCCTGTCACGGTACGGCTATTCATCTGTCGGTTCTCGATCATGCTGGAATAGGATTCACCCTCCTTTTGCGTCTGTCACTAACGCCCAGCACTCGCGAGTTTGAAGCTCGTCACAGTCATTCAATCATTGAATCCTACTCAGAATACCACAGACAAGGTTTAGACCTTCCGGATTCTCTTGAATGCCGCCATCATTCTAGCTTACGCCACGAAGATTCTGGTTAGGAGATCTAAGAGATACTCATTCTAGCTTAATTCATGTAGAACAGAAGTGTTTGTCAGGCACGCGTTCATAGGGGAGATGGTGATGAGCGTCACACATAATCATCACCTTCATCACGTTCTTGGGTGCGAATGGATATCTTAGAAGCGAAATAAGAAGAATTGAATAGAAAACAGTAGTACTTTGCATTAAGCCTTGAGGAACAGCAGAGCTCCACACCTTAATCTATGGAGTGTAGAAACTCTACCGTATGAAAATACATAAGTGAAGGTCCAGGCATGGCTGAGATGGCCAGCCCCCAAAACGTGATCAAAGGATCATAAGGTAATCCAAAGATGCCTAATACAATAGTAAGAGGTCCTATTTATAATAAACTAGTCACTAGGGTTTACATGAGTAAGTAATTGATGCATAAATCCACTTCCGGGGCCCACTTGGTGTGTGTTTGGGCTGAGCCTGAGTGTAGCACGTGCAGAGGCCATTTGTGGAGTTGAACGCCAAGTTCTGTGCCAGTTTGGGCGTTCAACTCTGGTTTTGGATCCTTTTCTGGCGCTGGACGCCAGATTTGGGCAGAAGGCTGGCGTTGAACGCCAGTTTATGTCGTCAATTCTTGGCCAAAGTATGGACTATTATACATTGATGGAAAGCCCTGGAAGTCTACTTTCCAACGCAATTGGAAGAGCGCCATTTCGAGTTCTGTAGCTCCAGAAAATCCACTTTGAGTGCAGGGAGGTCAGAATCCAACAGCATCAGCAGTCCTTTTTCAACCTCTAAATCTGATTTCTGCTCAAGTCCCTCAATTTCAGCCAGAAAATACCTGAAATCACAGAAAAACACACAAACTCATAGTAAAGTCCAGAAATGTGAATTTAACATAAAAACTAAGGAAAACATCCCTAAAAGTAACCAGATCCTACTAAAAACATACTAAAAACAATGCAAAAAAGCGTATAAATTATCCGCTCATCACAACACCAAACTTAAATTGTTGCTTGTCCCCAAGCAACTGAAAATCAAATAGGATAAAAAGAAGAGAATATACTATAAATTCCAAACTATCAATGAAACAGAGCTTCAATCATATGAGCGGGACTTATAGCTTTTTGCCTCTTGAATAGTTTTGGCATCTCACTTTATCCATTGAAGTTTAGAATGATTGGCATCTATAGGAACTCAGAGTTCAGATAGTGTTATTGATTCTCCTAGTTCAGTATGATGATTCTTGAACACAGCTTCCTTATGAGTCTTGGCCGTGGCCCTAAGCACTTTGTTTTCCAGTATTACCACCGGATACATAAATGCCACAGACACATAATTGGGTGAACCTTTTCAGATTGTGACTCAGCTTTGCTAAAGTCCCCAATTAGAGGTGTCCAGGGTTCTTAAGCACACTCTTCTTTTGCTTTGGACCTTGACTTTAACCGCTCAGTCTCAAGTTTTCACTTGACACCTACACGCCACAAGCACATGGTTAGGGACAACTTGGTTTAGCCGCTTAGACCAGGATTTTATTCCTTTAGGCCCTCCTATCCACTGATGCTCAAAGCCTTGGGATCCTTTTTATTTGCCCTTGCCTTTTGGTTTTAAGGGTTATTGGCTTTTTCTGCTTGCTTTTTATTTTTCTTTCTATTTTTTTTCTATTTTTTTCGCCCTTTTTTTTTTTTCTGCAAGCTTTGTTCTTTGCTGCTTTTTCTTGCTTCAAGAATCATTTTTATGATTTTTCAGATTATCAAATAACATGTCTCCTAGTCATCATTCTTTCAAGAGCCAACATATTTAACATTCTTAAACAACAACTTCAAAAGACATATGCACTGTTCAAGCATACATTCAGAAAACAAGAAGCATTGTCACCACATCAATATAATTAAACTAAGTTCAAGGATAAATTCGAAACTCATGTACTTCTTGTTCTTTTGAATTAAAACATTTTTCTTTTAAGAGAGGTGATGGATTCATAGGACATTCATATCTTTAAGACAAAGTTACTAACTACTAATGATCATGTACTGAAGGCACAAACATAGATAAGCACATAACATGGAAAACGAAAAACAGAGAAAGCAAGAACAAGGAATGAGTCCACCTTAGTGATGTCCTTGAGCTCTTCTATGTCTCTTCCTTGCCTTGGCTGCTCCTCCTTCATTGCTTTTAGATCTTCTCTGATTTCATGAAGGATGATGGAGTGCTCTTGATGTTCCACCCTTAGTTGCTTCCAATAATTGTGTGGAAGAAAATGTATCCCCTGAGGTATCTCAGGGATCTCTTGATTTGCAGTCAAATGTTCTACCACTGAGCTATAGACCCTTGATGGAAGCTTTTGTTTTACCACACCAAACTTAGAATGTTGCTCGCCCTCGAGCAAAAGAAGAAGGAATAGATGAAGAAGAAGATGTGGAAATAAAAACTAGGATTATGAGGAGGTAAAGTGGGGATCCTGTGGGGTCCACAGATCCTGAGATGATCCTGTGGTGTCCACAGATCCTGAGGTGTCAAGGCATTTACATCCCTGCACCAATTTAGGCATGCAAAATACCCTTGCACACAACTCTGGGCGTTCAGCGCCAGGTTGGTGCCCATTTTGGGCGTTCAACGCCCATTTGCTACCATTTCTGGCGTTGAACGCCAGAACCATGCTTGTTCTGGGTGTTCAGCGCCAGGATGCTCCCATTCTGGGCGTTCAGCGCCAGAACTATGCTCTGTTCTGGCGTTTGAACGCCAGACAGATGCTCCTCCAGGGTGTGATTTTTCTTCTGCTGTTTTTGATTCCGTTTTTGATTTTTTTGTTTATTTTGTGACTCCACATGATCATGAACCTAAGAAAACATGAAAAATAAGAATTAGATAAACATTGGGTTGCCTCCCAACAAGCACTTCTTTAATGTCAATAGCTTGACAGTGAGCTCTCATGGGGCCTCACAGATGTGCAGAGCTTTGTTGAGACTCTGCAACACCAAACTTAGAGTTTGGATATGGGAGTTCAACACCAAACTTAGAGTTTGGTTGTGGCCTCCCAACACCAAACTTAGAGTTTGACTGTGGGGGCTCTGGTTGACTCTGCTTTGAGAGAAGCTTTTCAAGCTTCCTCTCCATGGTTGCAGAGGGAGATCCTTGAGTTTTGAATACAAGGGAGTTCTCATTCCATTGAAGGACTATTTCACCTCTGTCAACATCAATCACAGCTCTTGCTGTGGCCAGGAAAGGTCTTCCTAGGATGATGGATTCATCCTCTTCCTTTCCAGTATCCAGGACTATGAAATCAGTAGGTATGTAAAGGCCCTCAACCTTTACTAATACATCTTCTACTTGTCCATAAGCCTGTTTTCTTGAGCTGTCTGCCATCTCTAGTGAGATTTTAGCAGCTTGCACCCCATAGATTCCCAGTTTCTCTATTACAGAGAGGGGCATGAGGTTTATTCCTGAACCAAGGTCACACAGAGCCTTAAAGATCATGGTGCCTATGGTACAGGGTATTATGAACTTTCCAGGATCCTGTCTCTTCTGAGGCAATGTCAGTTGATCCAGATCACTTAGTTCATTGATGAACAAGGGAGGTTCAACTTCCCAAGCATCAATGCCAAACAATTTGGCATTCAGCTTCATGATTGCACCAAGAAACTTGGCAGTTTGCTCTTCAGTGACATCCTCATTCTCTTCAGAAGAGGAATACTCATCAGAGCTCATGAAGGGCATAAGGAGGTTCTATGGAATCTCTATGGTCTCTAGATGAGCCTCAGAGTCCTTTGGTTCCTCAGAGGGAAGCTCCTTATTGATCACTGGACGTCCCAGGAGGTCCTCCTCCTTGGGATTCACGTCCTCTCCTCTCCTCTCAGGTTCGGCCATGGCGCTTATGTCAATGGCCTTGCACTCTCCTTTTGGATTCTCTTCTGTATTGCTTGGGAGAGTACTAGGAGGGATTTCAGTGATCCTTTTACTCAGCTGGCCCACTTGTGCTTCCAAATTTCTAATGGAAGACCTTGTTTCATTCATGAATCTTACAGTGGCCTTAGATAGATCAGAGACTAGATTTGCTAAATTAGAAGCATTTTGTTCAGAGTTCTCTGTCTGTTGCTGAGTGGATGATGGAAAAGGCTTGCTATTGCTAAACCTGTTTCTTCCACCATTATTAAAGCCTTGTTGGGGCTTTTGATCCTTCCATGAGAAATTTGGATGATTTCTCCATGTTGAGTTATAGGTGTTTCCATAAGGTTCACCTAAGTAATTTACCTCTGCTATTGCAGGGTTCTCAGGATCATAAGCTTCTTCTTCAGAAGATGCCTCTTGAGTACTGTTGGATGCAGCTTGCATTCCATACAGACTCTGAGAAATCATATTGACTTGCTGAGTCAATATTTTATTCTGAGCCAATATGGCATTCAGAGTATCAACCTCAAGAACTCCCTTCTTCATAGGCGTCCCATTATTCACAGGATTTCTTTCAGAAGTGTACATGAACTGGTTATTAGCAACCATGTCAATGAGTTCTTGAGCTTCTGCAGGCGTTTTCTTTAGGTGAATGGATCCACCTGCAGAAGTGTCCAGTGACATCTTTGATAGCTCAGATAAACCATCGTAGAATATATCCAGGATGGTCCATTCTGAAAGCATATCAGAAGGACACTTTTTGGTCAACTGTTTGTATCTTTCCCAAGCTTCATAGAGAGATTCACCTTCTTTCTGTCTGAAGGTTTGAACATCAGCTCTAAGCTTGCTCAGCTTTTGAGGAGGAAAGTACTTGGCTAAGAAAGCCGTGACCAGCTTATCCCAAGAGTTCAGGCTGTCTTTGGGTTGAGAATCCAACCATAATCTAGCTCTGTCTCTTACAGCAAAAGGGAAAAGCATGAGCCTGTAGACTTCAGGATCTATTCCATTAGTCTTAACAGTATCACATATCTGCAAGAATTCAGTTAAGAACTGAAAAGGATCTTCAGATGGAAGTCTATGAAACTTGCAGTTCTGCTGCATCAGAGAAACTAATTGAGGTTTAAGCTCAAAGTTGTTTGCTCCAATGGCAGGAATGGAGATGCTTCTTCCATGTAAATTGGAATTAGGTGCAGTAAAGTCACCAAGCATCCTCCTTTCATTATTATTATTTTCGCCTGCCATCTCCTCTGCCTGTTCGAAAATTTCTGAAAGGTTATCTCTGGATTGTTGTATTTTAGCTTCTCTTAATTTTCTCTTCAGAGTCCTTTCAGGTTCTGGATCTGCTTCCACAAGAATGTTCTTATCCTTGCTCCTGCTCATATGACAAGGAAGAATGGCCAGAAAAATGATAATAATAATAGAGATCCTTTATACCACAGTATAGGGATCCCTTTGTAAGTAGAAGAAGAGGGGGAGATAAAGGATGTGATGTAAAGGAAGAAACACAACTGTGAGGATTGAAATGTGAGATGAGATGTTAGGATATGAATGAATAAATAGAATGAGATGGGAGAGAAGGAGGGAATTTTCGAAATTTATTTTTGAAAAGGAGTTAGTGATTTTTGAAAATAGTTTTTGAAAAAGTTTAGTATTTTTTTCGAATTTTTTTTTAATTTAAAATAATTAATAAATTAAAAAGAAATTTTGAAAAAGGGGAGAGATATTTTCGAAAAAATGAGAGAGAGAGTTAGTTAGGTGGTTTTGAAAAAGATAAGAAACAAACAAAAAGTTAGTTAGTTAGTTGAAACAAATTTTGAAAAGATAAGAAGTTAGGAGGTTAGAGAAGATATTTTGAAAAGATATTTTTGAAAAAGATAAGATAAGAAGATATTTTTGAAAAGATATGATTGGAGTTAGTTTTGAAAAAGATTTGATTTTTTTTTTTTAAATCTCAATTAATGACTTGATTCATAAGAAATCACAAGATATGATTCTAGAACTCAAAGTTTGAATCTTTCTTAACAAGCAAGTAACAAACTTCAAATTTTTGAATCAAAACATTAATTGATTATGTTATTTTCGAAAATTTGGTATAAAAATAAGAAAAAGATTTTTGAAAAATATTTTTGAAATTTTCGAAAATAACTAATAATTTTGAAAAAGATTTGATTTTTGAAAAAGATTTTGAAAAAGATAAGATTTTCAAATTGAAAATTTGATTTGATTCATTGGCAACAACTTGATTTTTAAAAATTTTTGAAAAAGTCAATTCAAATTTTCGAATTTGATGAGAGAAACATGGGAAGATAATTTTTTTTTATTTTTGAATTTTTATGATGAGAGAGAAAAACACAAAAAAATGCAATGCATGAAATTTTTAGATCAAAACATGTGATGCATGCAAGAATGCTATGAATGTCAAGATGAACACCAAGAACACTTTGAATGTCATGATGAACATCAAGAACATATTTTTGAAAAATTTTTAATGCAAAGAAAACATGCAAGACACCAAACTTAGAATTCTTTAATGCTTAGACACTAAGAATTCAAGAATGCATATGATAAACATGAAAAGAAACAAAACAAAAAATCATCAAGATCAAACAAGAAGACTTACCAAGAACAACTTGAAGATCATGAAGAACACTATGAATGCATGATATTTTCGAAAAAATGCAAGATGCATATGCAAGTGACACCAAACTTATGATATGACTCAAGACTCAAATAAGTAACACAAAATATTTTTGATTTTTATGATTTTCTAATTTTTTTTGGATTTTTATTTATATTTTTCGAAAATTTAAAAGAAAAAATAAGGATTCCAAAATTTTTAATATGAATTCCAGGAAACTTGCCATGTTAGTCTAAAGCTTCAGTCCAGGAATTAGACATGGCTCACTAGCCAGCCAAGCTTTCAATGAAAGCTCCAGTCCAAAACACTAGACATGGCTTATGGCCAGCCAAGCTTCAGCAGGTGATCGTGGATCAACAGCGGGTAGATCAGGAACAGTAGCAGGTGGATTAGCTCCAATTAGCTTGCTCTTGATAACCAATTGCAAGCCTCAGTCCAAATGAATTTAGACATGGCTTTACAGCCAGCCAGGATGCAACATATAATTACATGGGCTGGAGTGATTAGTTGAATACCAATCCCAAAGTAGTTTGGGTATGGCTTTACAGCCAGATATGATTCAACATATTTCATGAAACACTAGAATTCATTCTTAAAAATTTTGAAGCCATAGAATAATTTATTTTTTGAAAACATTTTTATTTTTTTCGAAAATAGATGAGAAAATTTTAGAAATATTTTTTGAAAAATTTTTGAAAATAAAATAAAAAGAAAATTACCTAATCTGAGCAACAAGATGAACCGTCAGTTGTCCAAACTCAAACAATCCCCGGCAACGGCGCCAAGAACTTGGTGCACGAGATTGTGATCTCCAGGCTCGAAAGAATCCTGGTAATGGCTCCAAAGCTTGGTGCTCTGATCTTAATTCATAATTGTCACAACTTCGATACAACTAACCAGCAAGTGCACTGGGTCGTCCAAGTAATACCTTACGTGAGTAAGGGTCGAATCCCATGGAGATTGTTGGTATGAAGCAAGCTATGGCCATCTTGTAAATCTCAGTTAAGTTGACTCATATGGGTTACAATATATTATGTAAATAAAACATAGAGTGGGGATAGAACTACTTATGTAGATTCATTGGCAGAGATTTCAGATAAGCGAATGGAGATGCTTTTCATTCCTCTGAACCTCTGCTTTCCTGCTATCTTCATCCAATCAGTCTTACTCCTTTCCATGGCTGGCTGTATGCAAGGGCATCACCGTTGTCAGTGGCTACATCCCCTCCTCTCAGTGAATCATATGCTCACGCACCCTGTCACGGTACGGCTATTCATCTGTCGGTTCTCGATCATGCTGGAATAGGATTCACCCTCCTTTTGCGTCTGTCACTAACGCCCAGCACTCGCGAGTTTGAAGCTCGTCACAGTCATTCAATCATTGAATCCTACTCAGAATACCACAGACAAGGTTTAGACCTTCCGGATTCTCTTGAATGCCGCCATCATTCTAGCTTACGCCACGAAGATTCTGGTTAGGAGATCTAAGAGATACTCATTCTAGCTTAATTCATGTAGAACAGAAGTGTTTGTCAGGCACGCGTTCATAGGGGAGATGGTGATGAGCGTCACACATAATCATCACCTTCATCACGTTCTTGGGTGCGAATGGATATCTTAGAAGCGAAATAAGAAGAATTGAATAGAAAACAGTAGTACTTTGCATTAAGCCTTGAGGAACAGCAGAGCTCCACACCTTAATCTATGGAGTGTAGAAACTCTACCGTATGAAAATACATAAGTGAAGGTCCAGGCATGGCTGAGATGGCCAGCCCCCAAAACGTGATCAAAGGATCATAAGGTAATCCAAAGATGCCTAATACAATAGTAAGAGGTCCTATTTATAATAAACTAGTCACTAGGGTTTACATGAGTAAGTAATTGATGCATAAATCCACTTCCGGGGCCCACTTGGTGTGTGTTTGGGCTGAGCCTGAGTGTAGCACGTGCAGAGGCCATTTGTGGAGTTGAACGCCAAGTTCTGTGCCAGTTTGGGCGTTCAACTCTGGTTTTGGATCCTTTTCTGGCGCTGGACGCCAGATTTGGGCAGAAGGCTGGCGTTGAACGCCAGTTTATGTCGTCAATTCTTGGCCAAAGTATGGACTATTATACATTGATGGAAAGCCCTGGAAGTCTACTTTCCAACGCAATTGGAAGAGCGCCATTTCGAGTTCTGTAGCTCCAGAAAATCCACTTTGAGTGCAGGGAGGTCAGAATCCAACAGCATCAGCAGTCCTTTTTCAACCTCTAAATCTGATTTCTGCTCAAGTCCCTCAATTTCAGCCAGAAAATACCTGAAATCACAGAAAAACACACAAACTCATAGTAAAGTCCAGAAATGTGAATTTAACATAAAAACTAAGGAAAACATCCCTAAAAGTAACCAGATCCTACTAAAAACATACTAAAAACAATGCAAAAAAGCGTATAAATTATCCGCTCATCAACTGTTCATTTCCGCTTAGGTCCATGATGGAGAAAGGGAGATGATGTAAAATAGAAAAAATATTTTTATTTATTTATTTATATATTTATTTCGAAAATGAAATAAATTAAAATAAATAAAAATTGAGTGAAGATTTTCGAAAAACTAAGGAGAGAGAAAGTGGTTAGGAAGTTTTGAAAAGGATATGATGATTTTAAAAAAAAAATTTTAAATTTTGAAATAAAAATCTGAATTTTTAGAAATATATTTCGAAAAATTGTTTTTTAAAATAGAGAGAAAAGATATTTTTTATTTTTAAGAGGAAAGAGAAAAACAATAAGATAGCACAAGATTTAAAATTTTTAGATCTAATGCTCCTTATTTTCGAAAATTTTGGAGGAAAAACACCAAGGAACACCAAACTTAAAAATTTTAAGATCAAGACACAAGAAAAACTCAAGAACACTTTGAAGACTCACAAGAACACAAGAACATGAAGGATGAACACCAAACTTAAAATTTTTTAGAAAACTAAAATAAATATTCGAAAATTTTAAGAAAAATTAACAAGAAAACACCAAACTTAAAGTTTGGCACAGAATTTAGTAGAAAAATTATTTTTTTGAAAAAGATTTTAAAAAGAAAATAAGGATTCTAAAATTTTAACACGACACTAATAAGAGACTCTAAACAAAAAAGGAGAAATTTTTCCTAATCTAAGCAACAAAATAAACTGTTAGTTGTCCAAACACGAACAATCCCCGGCAACGGCGCCAAAAACTTGGTGCACAAATTGTGAATCACACTTTTCACAACTCGTACCACTGACCAGCAAGTGCACTGGGTCGTCCAAGTAATACCTCACGTGAGTAAGGGTCGAATCCCACGGAGATTGTTGGTTTGAAGCAATCTATGGTTATCTTGTAAATCTTAGTCAGGAAGTCAATTATGTTTATCAGTTGAATTGCAAATAAACAAGAGAGCATGGATTAAAGGTTACTTGTTATGCAGTAATGGAGAATATGTTGGAGTTTTGGAGATGCTTTGTCTTCTGAATCTCTGCTTTCCTCTGTCTTCTTGTTCACGCACGCACGTCCTCCTATGGCAAGCTGTGTGTTGGTGGATCACCGTTGTCAATGGCTACCTTCCATCCTTCCAGTGAAAACTACGCTCACGCGCTCTGTCACAGCACGGCTAATCACCGGTTGGTTCTCGATCCGGTTGGAATAGAATCCCTTGATTCCTTTGCGTTTGTCACTAACGCCCAGCCTTCAGGAGTTTGAAGCTCATCACAGTCATTCAATCCTTGAATCCTACTCGGAATACCACAGACAAGGTTTAGACTTTCCGGATTCTCATGAATGCCGCCATCAATTCTAGCTTATACCACGAAGATTCTAATTAAGAGATCTAAGAGATACTCATTCAATCTGATATAGAACAGAGATGGTTGTCAGGCACACGTTCATGGGTTGAGAATGGTGATGAGTGTCACGGATCATCACCTTCATCACAGTTAAGCGCGAATGAACATCTTAGATAGGAACAAGCGTGTTTGAATAGAAAACAGAAATACTTGCATTAATTCATCGAGACACAGCAGAGCTCCTCACCCCCAACAATGGAGTTTAGAGACTCATGCCGTCAAAGAGTACAAAGTTCAGATCTAAAAATGTCATCAGAGATACAAAATAAGTCTCTAAAAGTTGTTTAAATACTAAACTAGTAGCCTAGGTTTACAAAAAATGAGTAAACTATGATGGATGATGCAGAGATCCACTTCTGGGGCCCACTTGGTGTGTGCTGGGGCTGAGATTTAAGCAATTCACGTGCAGAGGCCATTTGTGGAGTTGAACGCCAGTTTTTGTGCCAGTTTGGGCGTTCAACTCCAGCTTTTGATCCTTTTCTGGCGCTGGACGCCAGAATTGGGCAGAGAACTGGCGTTGAACGCCAGTTTACGTCGTCTATCCTTGTGCAAAGTATGGACTATTATATATTTCTGGAAAGCCCTGGATGTCTACTTTCCAACGCAATTGGAAGCATGCCATTTCGAATTCTGTAGCTCCAGAAAATCCACTTTGAGTGCAGGGAGGTCAGAATCCAACAGCATCAGCGGTCCTTTTTCAGCCTGAATCAGATTTTTGCTCAGCTCCTTCAATTTCAGCCAGAAAAATACCTGAAATTACAGAAAAACACACAACTCATAGTAAAGTCCAGAAATATGAATTCTTCCTAAAAACTAATGAAAATAGACTAAAAACTAACTAGAACATACTCAAAACTATATGAAATTAATCCCAAAAAGCGTATAAAATATCCGCTCATCACCCAACAAAAACGCACCACACTCTCCACACTCGAACGTAGAAACCACGTGTATTACTCAACTGTTTCACTTTTCCAAAGCATGGTTATAATGAAAAACTCTTCCTCTTCTTCCTCAATCAATACGCAAACCCTCGAGATTCAAGCCACGTTCGAAACAAAATAAAGCTCTGAAGAAACCGTCCAAGTCCTTGAGAAAAGTAGAAGAAATCAAGAAGAAAACATTCAAAATCTCCATCAAAAAACATGAAAAAGAACGAACAAACATCATTCAAGGTACTGTTTCATTTTTCTTCTAGGTTTTTCACATTTCTGTTTCTGATTTCGAAATCGAAGTACTATATGGTCGTATTTTTCTCTTTGTTTCACTATTCTTGGTTTGGATCTCATATTACTGTTCTAATAAAACTCTTCAAGTCATCTACGCTATTTTATGAGGTTCTAGTGAAATGATATTTGGGTGTCTTTTAAATAGGTTTGTATACATATAAACTTTGTATGGCGCATTTCTGGGTGTATATGTCAGTATTGAATGTGACTGGTGCTTCTAGTAGCATTTTGAACTTAAATATCATTCTGAACTCGTATAATGTCATTTTATGAATGTTTGGTTGAGTTGAATATGATTTTGAACTCATTTAATTTCGTTTAATTGAAAAAAGAAAATGTGTATAGGACTGGATTTGGGTATTTGTGCCTGGTATTTGGGTGTATGGATCTGGTATTTGGGTGTATTTTTTATCTATTAACAGTATTTCTTTTTCCTTGTTATAAAAATGACAACCAAAAACTAAGGTGGAAAAAAAATACAACGTAAGCGAATATATATATATATATATATATATATATCTTAGAACAAGTCAATTTTTTCTAATACAAATATAGGTTGTTTAAATGACTCTAATTTTGCTTTGTTTACAGCAAACCAAAGACTTGAAGTGTGCCATCAGACTACTGAGCGAAAAATTTGAAAAGATGAGCGAGCCGAAGAAAGCGATCGTTCGTGAATTAGGTTTTGGTGGACTCATGCACATCCCGCCAATGAATGTGCCTCACAAACTATTAAAGGAGTTGGCTAACTCCTTTAAATTGGGCAAAAACACACTAGAAACAAGTTATGGTTCCTTTAAGGTTAAACCCAAAACAATAGGGGCTGCCCTTGGCCTCAATACATCAGGTAACTGATTACAGAAAACTTCTATAGTTTCATTCTCATAATATATTCTTTGTAATATATTATTCTAATATCATGTAATTAAGTAATAAATTTAGGTGCATATGAGTGATATTTGGGTGCACATGAGTGATATTTTGGTGCATATGAGTGATATTTGGGTGAATATGAATGAAATTTGGGTGCATTTCAAGTAATAAATTGTTTTCTTTTTTGTAGGAGATCTATTTCCTAATAAAGTGAGTTATAAGAATCTTTCTGAAGAGAACAAACTCATTTTTAGAAGGTTCCAGGGCAACACTCTAAAGAAGCTGACCGATGACATGATGAGTATCGGTGTTGAAAATGAACAAGATCGGCTGATGTTCAAGAGGATTTTTATCCTCTATATTCAGATGGTGTTCTTGTTGCCAAGTACAATAACCAAAGTATTTTCCATGCACATAGCTCTAATTTTTGAGATGGAGAAAATAACGGAGGGCAACTGGGGAGCCCATGTGCTGAATTTCATCATTAAAGGCATAACAAATTACCGTCTGAAAAAGAAAAAATCAATCGACGAATGCCTCTATGCCTTGATGATAATCTATTTCTATCTAACAAAAAACAAGGACAAGAAAGGAAAAGAAAACCCTGGGCTACCATGGGTTAGAAACTGGAACAGAGAGCAGCTGGTTACAAGGATTAGAGTAGAGATAGATGGCCATATGGTAAGCAAACATAATACCTTCTCTAATTTAAGTGTGTTTTATTTATGTAGATACTGTAAACTAACATTCCTACTGTTTCAGGGCATCGACAAGATGGCAAAAACAAAAAAGAAATTGAAAGAAATGAAATAAAAAGAAAAGAAAGAAGAAAAGAAAAAAAGAAAAAAAAGAAGCCAAGTTCATCGTCTGAGAGTGATTCATTAGAGACTGATGTTGATTTTTCCTCTGAGTCTGAGTCGGAAGAAGACTCAGAGGAACCTAGAAGGAAATAACCCAAAAGGACGACCAAAAAGTAAGTAATATTTTTGGGTGCATTTTGCCAGTTTTAGGGTGTTTTTCCCTAATGATTGTTTGCTTTCCAGAATGGAATCCAGAAAGAGGAAGCAGATTTTAGAGGATTCTAATTCAGAAAGCAAAAGTGAATCCAATGATGAGTAAGATTCTGAAATTATCATCACTTTCTTTCTTATTTCTATCAAAATTTAATGTATTAACAGAGGGTTTCTGGTTTAATTTCAGAAGTAAAGAATCATTGCCAATTAAAAAAGAAAAGTCAAACAAAAAATTCACACTGTTGCCAAAAAGTATGCACCGCTTTCGAGAGTATCTCATCATCAATATTGTTGTATTTGTCTGATTCATAATTTTTTGATTTTCAGGACGCAATCCAAAAAAAAGAAAGCACGTAATTGAGGATTCGTCTTCAGAAGAAGAAATTCATTCCTATGATGGGTAAGATACTTTTGAATGTACTGTCAGAACTGAAATTGAAACTGAAACAATAGAAGGATTTTTAAGACAACATCAGCAAGGGTATGCTGATTTTGGGTGGATATTACCTTTTTAAAGGTGTTTTAGTTGATGATTATTATTATTCTTCCTTTAATTGATAGAATTTTGACATCCTGATTTAACTAAATAGTATTATTTACTGAATGATATTTATTCTATACTTAGAATGTCGGAGGTGAGCTTAGCAACCGAGACTGATCCTTGTTTTCAAGGACAAACGGAGAAAAGCAGTGTAAACAAACCTTCGGATTTCATGTCATTTTTTTTTCTTATACCATTTTCTAAATTTTTTTTTGCCATACTCTTCTAATTCTGAATATATTTTTTTTAGAATAAAGACCCTTTTAATGTTTTATGCAAGAAAAAAAGGCAGGAAAAAAAAATCTGCAACTATGTAAGTTCTAAAAAAAAAGAGCCTTTCCGGGTGTATTTGGTTATTGTTTGAGTGCATTGTTATGTTATTTGGGTGCATTTCAGGTTCAGTCGGGAAGAAGAATCGTTGAGTGACCCAGCTCAACAACAGATCATCATTTTTTGACCGTCCTCTCAACCGCTTAATATGTAAGTTTTATAACTAAATTTCAACCTTCTAATCATCTATTTTAAAAGGGCTTTCTTAACGTTTTATTTTTGTCTTGTTTAGAATTCCAATTTAACTATGCCTGCCTTCATCCTAGATAACATCAACAAGCCCTATGCCACCATTTGAACCATCCCCCCAACAGAGAGGTGAGCAAAAATATTCGAGTGCATTTCGTTATTGTTTGGGTATATTGGTTTCTTATTTGGGTGTCTATCCTGAAAACAAGTTGTAATTGATTCTTTTATAATCTGATTCATTTTCTCTAACCCCGCAGCACTCCACAACCCCAGAAAATTGATGAAAGCACACCAACGGTGCCACCAGCTCCATCTAAAATGTAAGTTCATCACAATAGAACTTGATTTTCGATATCATTCGTTTATTCTTATTCTTATAGTATGATATATGTCAACACGCAGTGATCCAGCCTCTGAAGCTACTGCTGCTGCACTATTGATGATGGCCCGGACAGCATCCTATGTACCTAAAGAATTACCGTTGCTATCATTCAGCCTTGGCTTGACTGATTCAAGCCAAGAAGAAACACATACCCAAGAGGGGGTGGGGAAACCAGAAGCTCAGGTGGAAAAAAGTCCGGAAACCACAATACTAATAGAAGAACTAGATGTGCTGGTGGAAAAAATTGTAAAGAGTGAAGAAAAGACAACACCAGATTTTTCAAAAGGTAAAAGTCCCCCAACAGAAAAGCAGATGGTGGGCCAGATTTTTGACAAGTTTGAAACTCCTGCAAGGAGAAATTTAATATCCGCCGAAATTAAAAAAAAATGCTACCTCTAGGCTACACATATAAGGACATACGCGGACGACACTACTGATGAGTATGATCCACTTTGCACACTCAACTCCCAACAACCATTGGTGTTGTCAAAAGTGCACTTTGCATCTCTAAAAGCTACTTCACATATCGAAGCTGACGTAAGATTAGAATAAAATTAATGATTATGTTATGACATGTGACTGCAATATTGATTGATATAATTAATTTGGCTGTTTTGTTTTTCTAGATTGTCACTGCTATGTGTCTGATCATCAACCAAGAAAATATTAAAAGATTCCAGGAAGAAATTTACTGTCTCCCACCTAATATTGTGGTAAGGTGTAATGTATTAAAATTTGGGTGCATTTTTTTATCTTTTGGGTATATTAAAAGATTTCTTTTGGTGTTTCACAAATGCTGCAGAACATGGCCATTGGAAATCATCCAGGTGGAGAGTTCTTACGGCCGAAATCGAAAAAGCCATTTAAAGTTGAAGACTACCCAATGTTTATACCCTTTTTAGACCGGAAAAACCTAGCATCACATCCATATGTAAGTTTTCCTTTCTAAAATTTCTTATCAGAATTCTTTTATTATGTGTGAATTAAACTAAAACACTGTTCAATATGGATATGCTTCAGATTTTTGCACATGTTAGCTATTCAGAACATTGGTGGATGTGGGTGGCTGACATAAGAAAGAAAAAATTTTATATACTTGACCCCTATCACAAGACGTGTCCCTCCAAATCCAAAATGAAGCTAAATAAATTTATTGTAAGTTGATTATGTTTTTTGCGTTTTAAAATTTCGGTGCATTTCAATTCAAAGTAAGGTGTATATTGTGATCCTTTGGGTGTGTTCATTTATTAGACTTATTCGTTCTTATATTCGGCTTTGTTTTCTATTTTTAGGGGTATGTGATTTCGAGACTTAGGGTATATGCCAGGGGAACCTCGCAAGATAAAAGATCGTGAAATTGAGCTTCCTTACATTGACATTTCAGGCCAAAAAACACCGTACAAATCTTTCACTCTGAAAATTGTGTTTTCACTTGCTATCCTATTTTAATTTGCTAAATTATTTTTGGTTTTCAGCTATGATTGTGCTGTTTATGTCATGAAATGGCTTGAAATAATCGAGCCTCAAAACGTTAAAAAGGAGAAGTATGAGTTGGACAATTGGACTCAGGTAATTGTATTTAAAACTATATAAGTCTCTATTACTTTTCTAAATTAACAGAGTTGATTAAAATAATATTCTTTCAGCAATCAAGGAAAGTGAAGCAATGAGATTGTCGAATCCATCTGCAGATTTGTTGAGTCCATATTGTCAAGTAGATTCTTATGATATTGACAGTGACAATGATTGATTTCAGTTTTATCTAGTCTTGAAATAGTTTGAATATTTGTAAATTTTGTGAATATTTAATGCATTTGTATTATAAAATTTCTTTGCATAAATAAACTGTCTGTGCTGTATTCAAAAACTGTAAATTACAGGTACATAGAAAATAAAGAAAAACAACACCAAACCAACTAGTACGCCCAAATACTTTAATTATGCACCTAAATATAACCCGAATACACCCAAATATATACCTTAAAACCAAAACCCTAAACCTGTAAACCCTAAAATCCTAAACCCTTAAACCAAAAACCCTGAACCCTAAACCCTAAAACCTAAACCGTAAACCCTAAAGGCCTAAACACTAAACCTAAAACCCTAAAACCCTAAAAGCCTAAACCCTAAACCATAAACTCTAAAACCATAAATCCTAAACCCTAAAACTCTAAACCATAAACCTTAAACCCTAAACCCTAAAACCCTAAAACCCTAAAGCCATAAACCCTAAAATCCTAAACCCTAAACCCTAAAACCCTAAACCCTAAATCCTAAACCCTTAACCTTAAATATGCACCCTAAATATAACCTGTATATAGCCAAATATATACCCTAAACACCTAAACCCCTAAACCCTAAAACCCTAACCCTAAATCCTAAACACTAAACCCTAAAATCCTAAACCCTAAACCCTAAATCCTAAACACTAAAACACTAAACCCCTAAATCCTAAACCCAAAACCCTAAACCTCTAAAACCTAAACCCTAAACCCTAAATCCTAAATCCTAAAACACTAAACCCCAAACCTTAAACCCTAAACCCCTAAACATTAAACCCCAAACCCTAAACCCCTAAACCCTAAACCTAAAACCATAAACCCTTAAACCCTAAATCCTAAACTCCAAACCCCAAACCCCAAACCCCAAACCCCAAACCCCAAACCCTTAACCTTAAATATGCACCATAAATATAACCCGTATAGACCCAAATATATACCCTAAGCACCTAAACCCTTAAACTGTAAAAGTCTAAACCCCTAAAACCCTAAACACTAAACCCTAAACCCTAAACTCTAAACCCCTAAACCCTAAACCCTAAACAATAAAAACTAAAAAGAACAATAATTTCTAACATAAACAGCAGCATCTGAAAAATATAAAATTAAAATGTCAAACACAAGAATATTCAGAAATGCACCTAAAAAGCTAAGCGTTACACCAATATCCTATAACTATACACCCAAAAACTTATCCGCTGCTGCTGGATCCCTGAACTGATAATTCATAACCTGTCTGTGATATTAGCTGGAATTTGCTTGGACCACTGATGCAGCATAAAAAAGATTTAACTAGAAATAATAAACTCACATATTAGTAAAACTATTAACAAAATAATTAAACTCAATTACCACCTATTTAAAGAACATCACTTTTACCTCGCTTAGAGCTTTCGTTTTCTTCTTCTTTGAGGCATTTGCAATCTGTTTGTCCAACTTTGAACCTAGCCTATTTTTTGGACGTCCTCTTGTTCGAACCCTTGGAGGGTTTTGAAGCTCGTTAAAGGATTCCAAGTTGGCATTTTCGTGAGATAACGAACATGTCCCCTTCCTTTTGGCTTTCATTTCTTCCATCTCAACCATCACGTTATCGTACGCACGGTGCAGAATGGCAGTAAGCTCCTCAGATTCTGATGCAAATTTGCATATATTTTGCGAACGAAACACCAATTCTTCAAACCTCTTTCTTCTTGGCTCCAACAGTGGCTCGTCGTGGCTGCTCTTGATGTGTGTGTGTCGCCTCTTTACCTTCTTGCTCCATCGTTCTAATATATATCTCGGTGACACTTGGGATACTCGTTCAAAGCTTAACACGCTTAGGGCATGACGACACAATATCCCTCTTGACTCGAATAATAAGCATTGGCATTTCACTTGGGCTGCTACTGAGTCATAAGTAACCGCAAACTTGTTGAATATTGAGCTGGAAACTTGTTCTCCAACTTCGTATACTGAATAGCCAAGCGCGGAGTTTGTTAATCTTGTGATGTAATTCGCCTTCCCTCTAAATTGTGCTTGGACTTCCCTAAACTTTTGGTGAGTGTACACATGTTGAAACTGAGCTTCAATGGAGGATTTTGTTTCACACAGTATGACCGTGTGAAAATCTACAGCATCCGATTCTCTCTCTGTTTGCTCCCTACTTCCGAGGCAATTATCGTATTGTTTGACAAATTGGATAAGCGAGCTGTTCTGAGTAACGAACTTGTTAAAAAATGAATGCATGCTCTCGCTCCTTTGTGTGCTTCTCATTCCGGCCCAGAAGTGGTGATCCAGATAAAGTGGAACCCATATATGATGGTCTTTATAAAGATCTACAAAATACACCCAAATCACACTATAATGCACCAAAAAACATGCAATTTGCACCTCTGCTGCAGATTTTAAATGTCATTACCTGAAAGCCACTTGTTGTCCACAAGACCATACTTCAGCAGAAAATCATCCCAATTTCTATCAAATGATTCTTTGGTATGAGAGTTCCAAACAACTTGGCTCATTTATTGTTCGATTTCTATGTGTCCCTTGTATCCGTTTAATTTACTTGGAATCTTCTTCGTGATGTGCCAAATACACCAACGGTGAATTGTTGTGGGCATACAAGCCTCGATAGCCCTTTGCATCGATGCACATTGATCGGTGAGAATCCCTTTCGAAGAATTTCCTCCCACGCAATGAAGCCAACATTGAAATTACCATTTGAATGATTCAATATCTTCGTTTTTTTATCAAAGCGCATCCA
Organism: Arachis hypogaea; assembly: GCF_003086295.3. NCBI lineage: Eukaryota > Viridiplantae > Streptophyta > Magnoliopsida > Fabales > Fabaceae > Arachis > Arachis hypogaea. The sequence continues at coordinate 123,135,215 of NC_092051.1, read as the reverse complement.
AGAAGTGTTGACTGACCGTGGTGATTCACCCCGACAAAAGAACCACAAACCAGATTATACCTGAAATAGATTACCACAAAACAGAATTAAAATCAACAAAATGCACCCAAACAATGACCCTATACACCCAAAAACTGCCAATATACACCTCTGCAGTAGATTAATAAAACAACATAAATTCAGCATCATAAACCAGAACACCATGTTACCTGTTTGCATTGTAGGTGGTGTCAACTGAAATAACATCTTCGAAATACTCACAGGCAGCTCTGCTCCTTGCATCCGCCCAAAAAGCAAGCTTAATGGACTGATCGTTCTCGAGTTCGAGCTCGAAAAAGAAATTTTGATTCTTCTCTTTCATTCTTAATAAGTATTTCCCGAATTCTTTTGCATCCTCTTGTTTCGAAACATTCCCCACTTCTCTAGTGATGTAATTTCTCACGTCTTTTTCGATAAAATTTAACTCACGGTGACTGATAAACCCATATTTTCTGATATATTTTGTGCCTAACTTAAGTGATTTATTCAATCCTTCACTCACTTATTCATGTTAATTGCATGGTTTTACTTTTCCTTCCTTATTATGTGATATATGTGAAAAACATGTTTCCTATGCTTTAAGAATAATTATTTTAATTACCCTTTATTACCATTCAATGTCGTGATTTGTGTGTTGAGTAGTTTCAGATCCTCTAAGGTAGGAATTACTTAAAGGATGGAAAGGGAACATACAAAAATGGAAAGAAAGCACAAAATGGAGTTTTTGAAGAAACTGGCAGCAACGCGAACGCGTGGGCGACGCAGCCGCATGCCCAGTGCGAAGAGAGCATGACGCGATCGCGTGAATGACGCAAATGCGTGCCACGAGCAAAACGCAGATGACGCGGACGCATGACCGAAGCGAACGCGTGATAAGAAAAACTCCAGATGACACGACCGCGTGACCCACACGGACGCGTGACAGAGGCCGCGCACCAGAAATTACAGAAAATGCTTACAGCGATTTCTGAAGCCCTTTTTGGCCCAGATCCAAGTATAGAAGGCACAGATCAGAGGTTATGAAGTGGGGAAATACATCCATTCAAGGAGGCTCCAATTATTCACTTTTGATGATTTAGACGTAGTTTTTAGAGAGAGGTTCTCTCATCTCTCTCTTAGGATTAGGATTTAGGATTTTTCTCGCTTTCATGATTATCCCTTTTTATCAGGTTCAATTTTTTCCTTTTTATTATCTTCTCAATTTAATTTATGAACTTCTCTATGTTACAGATTATTCTCTTAATTAATGTTATTTGAGATATTTCAGTTTATGATTGCTCTCTTTTGTTTATGTTACTGTTACTTCTAACCTGAGATATTTTTATTCGAGTAGATTTATTTTTCCCCTTTTGGTCTTGGTTAAGAAATCAGTAACTCAGGAGTTATCAAACTCAACGTGATCGATAATTGTTATCTTTGCTAATTGAATTGAACTTCAATAATTCCAGTCCTTTCTTACGAATTGACTAGAACCTGAAGATCAGACTAATTAATCCACTTGATCTTCCTTTGCTTTAGCAAAGGCTAACTAAGTGGGACTAAGACTCAATTCTCATCACCATTGATAAGGATAACTAGGATAGGATTTTCAATTTCTCATACCTTACCAAAAGTTTATTTTACAGTCATTTACTTATTTTAATTGCAATTTAAATTCACTATCTCTCCTTGCTTTCAAAACCCCAATTTACAATCTTCATAACCAATAATAAGAACATACTTCCCTGCAGTTCCTTGAGAAGATGACCCGAGGTTTGAATACTTCGGTAATTAATTTATTTAGGGGTTTGTTACTTGTGACAACCAAAACGTTTGTACGAAGGGATTTCTGTCGGTTTAGAAACTATATCTACAACGTGACTATTTTTATAAAATTCTTTACCAGCAAAAATCCTAACGTCAAAATGGCGCCGTTGCTGGGGAATTGCAAACGTGTGCCTTATTATTGGTTATTGTAAATATTTTTCTTTTGCTTGTTTATTTATTTTCTCCTTCTATTTCTATTAACTACTATGAATTCTCACCCCTCTCGCTTTGAGTTTGGTTCTGATATTGTTGAAAGGAATGAAAGCTATAACAGGAATATGCATCAAGGTCAGAGAGATCAAAGATGGATGGAGCCAAGAGGATTTGATCAACCCTTTAGGCAACAACACCCTCCAAGATATCATGGACAAAGGCCATTCTACAATGCATACCAAGCTGACAGATATGATGGACATCCTTGTAACTACCAACAAGCCCACCCTGTGCTTATAGACCACCCTCTCAACGTAGCTTTGAACCACCACACTCACAAGTTCCTTTTCACCATTCACCACCGTATGATCCTTATTTACCCCAATCCCAATCCAATTACCCCTGAACACCACCACTTCCCTATGTACCATGTCCAAATCCATCACCTCCAGAATCATAGGTTCGCCTCAAGGAAACAGTAGATCAACTTCAAACAACCCTTCATCAACTGGAGCAAGCAATAAGTCAATTATCTTCTAGACGTTCGAACATTCAAGGACCTTCCACAAACCCGTATAGACAATCTAATGAAGAGCGTAGCATGAAGGAGATCCTAGAAACTCCAGTGGACAGAATAGAGCATGACTTCGTACTGGAACAAGTAGAGGAAGCTGTCATTATAGAAGAAGAAGAGTTGGTTGAAGACTTAGGAGACGCTGAACTTCCATGGGAATCCAGAATTGTGGAGAATTCTGTCAAAGACGTTACAATTGATGCTAAGGAGGATAGTGCACAACCCCCAAGGCAAGTCTTTTATGAAGAAATAGACGGAATAATCCAAGAAGCAAGTTTCCTTGATGATGATAGTCACAAGTCAAGTTCTCCTAGTAATGAACTTGCATCCGCAAATGAATTATCTGAGATTGAAGAACCTTATCCAAGTGAATATGAAGAAGATGCGGAGGTAGATTTCTCTCAACCTTCAGCTTATGACTTAAGTGATGAGGAAGACATTGAAGACTTTGATCAGGACACAGATGCATGCGAAGAAGTTTGCAAAGAAGTGGAGGAATTCACAGAAGATCACAAGGGAGTAGAGCTTACAGAACCACTAGAAACACCTATCCCAAGGCCATTACCACCTAATACAAGCTTCAAGTGGGTACAATCCTTAACCTTTATCTTTACTTTTCTACTTGAATATGGTTTGCTTGAAACAGATGGCCAGCTTAGAGCTCTCTGCGGCTTTAAGAGTAAAAGGGAAATGGCTCGCACTCAGAGCTGGTGCACAAGGTTCAATAAGGTTCCACGCTTCAACTCGAAGTGCACGGATTGGCATCATGTTCAATCGAAGGGATCTCGGAAAACGTTTGGTTATCTTAGTGAGAATCTAATTTCTAAACCGCCCGGATGGAAAAATGGAGATCAAGACGAAGGCGGATTTAAAAGCAAAGTTTGGGATCCTGGAATCTGTTTTGACATTCGCCACACCGGGAGCCTGAGAATCTGTTTGAAGCTGCTCAAAAGCTTTACATGCCTAGTTTGGGACCCCGGAGGCTGTTGGCACTCCAAGCATTGGTGGAAATTTCTGGATGAATTTAAGCATAAGCCACCATAACAGGAAGCTCATCCAATGTCCAACTTAAGGACTTTAACTAAAAGTGCTAGGTGGGAGATAACCCACCATGGTATGGTCGTTTCTTTTTCAGTTTTATTTCGTGTTATTTATTTTTATTCTTTTTCAATTGAACCTGAATATTATTCATTAGCATTGCATACTGCATAATTGCATAATTGCACAAAAAAAAGGGAAGGCATGCAACGCGACCGCATTGCTCATGCGATCGCGTCAGTTGCGAAAACCACCTTCCACGCGGCCGCGTGATCTGGAAATCGGCGTAAAGATCCAACGCCCAGAAAGTTGGGCTGGAATCGGGCGGCTGTTGTGCGTTTAGCACAAAACGACCCACGCGGTCGCGTCCTTGACGCGATCGCGTCCCAGTGGAGACAGAGAGTTGCGCTAAAATGACGCTGGAATTGTGCATTTCGCACAATTTCCAGCGACGCGGTCGCATGCCTCACGTGACCGCGTCAATCACCGTTTTACCCACTCCATGCGATCGCGCCACCCACGCGATTGCGTCAACCCCCATCCCACCCCATCCACGCGATCGCGTGCCCCATGCGATCGCTTGGATTTAAATTCATTAACCCACTCAGCTACGCGAAACCCTAACCATTCACGCCCCCCAACCCCCTTCTCCTTCCTCTCTTCTCTGCAACCCTCCACCACCCAACCACCAATATCACTCCCAGCCACCACCTCCGACCGCCGCACCGCAACCACCGCCCCAGACCCCACCGCAATGCCACCTCCCCTGCATTCTTCCTTCTTCTTCTTCCATCTCCCTCCCCCTTCTTCCACCACCGCGCCCATCACCACCGCGCTTCCAACTACTACCACCCCCACCCTCTCCCATCATTCTCCCTTAACCCCTACCCCCATTATCCTACCCGAACCCCCTGCCTCCGAACAGCCACCACTGTCGCGCCATCCCCTCAACCGCCGCGTCAGCCACCACCACAACCACCCCCCAGCCATCTCTCTGCCCCACTTTCATTCGTACGCCTACCAGGTTTTGCCGAACGCCACTCTTCTTTCCTTTCGCAGTTATTTGAATTTTTTTTCCGTTTATGTTCAAAATTAGGCTAGTTAGATATGCATGTTGTAGTGGATTCTAGGTGGTTAGGTAGCCTAGGATGTGGTTAGTGGACTTAGGCCTGTTTAATTGCACTGTTCTTGCTACTTGTTTTATAATTTTCGCAATTCTGCTGTTGCTGGGATTTAAGTATTGTTCATATGATGTTCTTACTGTTCATGCTGCTATTGCGACTGCTCTTTCATGTTCATATTATTTATATCTATTTGCAGTTTATTTTAATTCATATGAACTATTCTGCTTGTTGTTTATTTTTCGGGAACATCCAATTTTAGCCGGAATGCTGCCCGAATTTCTGTAAACTATTTTGATTCTCATTCATGTTTTGGTTTTGGCAATTTGAATTCTGCTTTACTCAACTTTTACCAAACCAATTCATGTATGCACGGGCAAGCTTTCTTATTCTTTTCAATTTTTTGGTTAATAAATTGCATTTTGGATGATTCCATTCCACTTTTTGCTATTTACATATTTATATGAATCATCATCAACTTCCTTGTTTGAATGTGAGTTGACTGTAGCTTCTAATTGTAAATTCTTGTTACTTAGAAAACGATCATCAGACCACTTACTCTAACCTTTTTTTTACTAACTCACTGATTTCAACTTCCTAACCTCTTTTTCTTTCCTAACCAACCTAACTTTTACAACATCTCTTCTTGGTTTTTCACTATTCTCTTTAACCTTCTAACCAAGGCATGATGATAATTTTTCCTAATTAACATGAATTCTATTTATATCACATTTTGGATTGTGAAATGTTTCTCAGATTTCTAACTCCTATACAATCCATAATGCATATTTACTCAACTCATTTCATTATTATACTGCTCCTTTGCCACTATGTGCTTATTTTGTTATTTGCCTACTTGTTTTCCTATTTTATTATATCCTTGATTTCTGTTTTTCAGGATGTATGACACCCAAAGGAAAGGAAAAGGAAAGGCAACAACTGGCAAACAGAAAAGAGGAGAATCCTCTATGTCCATCCTGGACATCATGCATGATGACTCCTGGTGGGAGAAACACTTTACCCCGCAGGAGAAGGCTGACCAGCTACTCCCTGCCACTGATCCCATAAAGTTTGCAAACAGATACTGCGAGTTGAAGTATCCGGTGTTTGCAACCTCCAGGAACCTGTACCTGGAGCGGACTCTGAAAATTCTGGAAGAACTCCAGCAATACACCGCCGATCAAATCAAACAAAGAGGTTGGTTCTTCCTGGAGAGAAACCTGACAGAGGTCAATGCTTCTTAGGTAAGAGAGTTTTACTGCAATTACTTCAAAACTTTCCTAGATGCAGTGAACCTAAGAGGGAAGCAGATACTGGTCACTGAAGAGGCCATTGAGGATATTCTGCAGCTTCAGCCTAAATCCGATCAGCTTGATGGTTACCAAAAGGCTGAGGAGGACATGCGCTTCATGAAGTTTGACTGGGATGCGGTCAAGACAAGGATAGCCCTTGACCTGACTGTCCCATGGGTCATGGGTCAGAACACCACCATGCCTAAGGGAATCAAGCGGATATACTTAAATGATGAGGCTCGGCTCTGGCACCAGATCTTGAGTAACTTTATTATGCCGAGTACTCATGAGACGGAGCTACCTGCCGCTATGATCACCCTCCTCTGGTGTGTGATGGAGGGTAAGGACCTGTACCTGCCACGATTCATCCGGTACTACATGGTCAGGGTCTACGTCAGAGGCACTCTCCCCTTTCCATATCTGATTACTCAGCTCGGCCGTCGAACTGACGTGCCTTGGAAGGATGCTGATGAGAAGCCACCTGCTGCAGAATGCAAGAAGATTATCCCTCACAGCAGGAACTTTCTGGCTTTGGGCTACAGACCTCCATTCCTCACTACCCCTGATGAGACAGCTACACCTTCAGCTGACCCCTCTTCATTTACTGCTACCCCAGCTACCACCACTGCACCTCCACCTGCCTCAGAGCCAGTTTATCACCTCGTGCACCGCCTATTTCAGCAGGTAGACCAGATGGACCGCCGCAACCGACGCCGATATGAGAGATCTGACCGTCGCAGCAAGCGACGCTATGAGCACCTAAAGCTGATGATACGATCTGGCGGCGACATCTCCTCCGAGCCTGACACACCATCAGAGCCATCTGAGGAGGAGGCGAATGATCATGAGGCGGAGACCCATCCACAGAGAGAGGCTGAGCAGGCAGGCCCGAAGCAGGCTGCATCATAGCAGGAGGCCCCGCATAAGATTCAGGCTGCAGACCTAAAGGTTCCTATTCAGTCAGCACCTCCTCTGCAGTAGGCAGACCCTCAGGCCACCACCACAGAGACTCCAGCCACACATCCTTCGAGTGATGACACTCCTTCACACCCTGCTTGAGTGAGCATCGAGGACGATACTTTCTTTTAAGTGTGGGGAGGTCGCCATCTCTGGCGTTTTTTTTTTGGTGAACCACTACAGACTCTTTTTATTTTATTTTGTTATTTTCTGTATTTTGATCATTATTTTTATTCCTCAGTACTTATACATTGCTCTTTTCATGTATTTTTATTCTATTTCTGCATTTTGCACTTTAGTTCATATTTTAGCCAGTTAGCTTAGTTGCAATTCTAACTTATTAGTTATAGAATACGTGGATTAATTAGTATAGTTTACCCTTTTAGTATATGATAGTTTGGTTTAAATTGAAAATAAAAAGGAAGTAAACTAGAGACTTTAACATAAACAATCCACACACCTTGTATATATAGCATTACATGTTAGATAGTTAACAACATTTCATCAAGGAGGAACACTAAAACTTTAAAGCCACCCAAAATAAGATTTACATTAAGAATAATGGGAACTCTTAATTTTTACTTGCATGACATGTATAACTGATATATGATTCTTGAGCTAGAGAACACACAGCCTGTGAATTTTGAGCTTAATTTTATGGTTACATTTAAACCATAAATTTTATTCCTGTGTGTTTCGCCCTTCTTTTTATTATGATGTTCTTTACTTTGTTTTAATCTATATGTCCGATTATAGAATATAGATACATACTAAGAAAGTGATTGAGGCCATTAATTAATTGCTCACACATCCCAAAGTAGCCTACCTTTTACATCACCCTTGTTAGCCTCCCTTGAGCCTTTTAATCCCCTCTTGTTCTATAAACCACATTACTAGCCTTAAGCAGAAAAACAAAATAAAAAAAATCCCAAGCTGAATCCTTGGTTAGCTTAAGATAGAAATTGTGTATAATTTAAGTGTGGGGAATTTTATGGGAACATGGATGATAGAAACAAAGGTAGAAAGTTAAAAAGAATAAAAACATTCAAAATAAAAGTTTTGGGAAGCATGTTCATGTGAAATCAAAATAATTAAATTACCATGTGCATAAAAAATAAAAAAAATAAAAAAATAAAAATTTTATTTAAATAAAGGGGATACAAAAATTCCCCAATTGCAAAATAAAATGAATCAATGCACATGGGATTTTTTTGTTAATATATGAGCTTGCAATACAAAGTGAGAAAATTTGGGTAAATAGGCAAAGAAACCTTTGAATTACAAAATATGTATGTTAGGTGAGATCTTAGACTAATCAAGGATTCACTTATTAGCTCACTTAGCATTATACATATACCCTTCCTTTACCTTGACCCCATTACAACCTTGGAAAAGACCTCATGATTTTTGTATGCCTATATTCTATAATTGTTGATTGGTTAGATGAAGAACAAAGCTACAGGAAGTAAGGATAAAAAGAAGAATAGAGTGATTAACCCAATAAACACTGAGTGGCTAGAGAGTAAACATAAAATCCAGTGAGGGTTCAATAGCTCATCACCATATATCTCTGCTTAAATTGTTAATTGTCTTGCAAGTTTGAAAAATATTTCTTTTTACCCATCTCAATTGTAAAAGTACTTTAACATTATCTAAGGTTGGCTCTGCATATATGATTCCTTGAGAATGTGAATTAATTCAACTACATGTAAGTTTTATATACAAGTTAATGACAATTAGAATTGCATGATTCATGTAGGTAGTTGCATTTAGAGTAGATTGCATTGCATGAGATTCCACCACTTTAACTTTAACCTTATTCTTTATCTTGGATTTAGCATGAGGACATGCTATTGTGTAAGTGTGGGGAGGTTGATAAACCCATATTTTATGATATATTTTGTGCCTAATTTAAGTGATTTATTCAATCCTTCACTCACTTATTCATGTTAATTGCATGGTTTTACTTTCCCTTCCTTATTATGTGATATATGTGAAAAACATGTTTCCTATGCTTTAAGAATAATTATTTTAATTACCCTTTATTACCATTCGATGCTGTGATTTGTGTGTTGAGTAGTTTTAGATCCTCTAAGGTAGGAATGACTAAAAGGATGGAAAGGGAACATACGAAAATGGAAGGAAAGCATAAAATGGAGTTTTTGAAGAAACTGGCAGCGACGTGAACGCGTGGGCGACGCGGCCGCATGCCCAGCGCGAAGAGAGCACGACACGATTGCGTGAATGACGCGAACGCGTGCCACGAGCAAAACACAGATGACGCAGATGCATGACCGAAGCGAACGCGTGATAAGGAAAACTCCAGATGACGCGACCGCGTGACCCACGCGGACGCGTGACAGAGGTCGCGCACCAGAAATTATAGAAAACACTCCCAGCAATTTCTGAAGCCCTTTCTGGCCTAGATCCAAGTCCAGAAGACACAGATCAGAGGTTATGAAGTGGGAGAATGCATCCATTCAAGGAGGCTCCAATTATTCACTTTTGATGATTTAGACGTAGTTTTTAGAGAGAGGTTCTCTCCTCTCTCTCTTAGGATTAGGATTTAGGATTTTTCTCACTGGTGCACAAAATTGTTACTCTCTTACAATTTCGCACACATGACCAGCAAGTGCACTGGGTCGTCCAAGTAATACCTTACTTGAGTAAGGGTCGAATCCCATGGAGATTGTTGGTTTGAAGCAATCTATGGTTATCTTGTAAATCTTAGTCAGAAAGTCAATTATGTTTATCAGTTTAAATAGTGGAAAATAAAGGAGTGCGAATTAAATACTTGTTGTGCAGTATTGGAGAATATGTTGGAGTTTTGGAGATGCTTTGTCCTTTGAATCTCTGCTTTCTCCCTATCTTCTTCTTCACGCACGCACGTCCCTCCTATGGCAAGCTGTGTGTTGGAGGATCATCGTTGTTGATGGCTACCATCCTTCCTTTCAGTGAAAATGGTCCAGGTGCGCTGTCACCGCACGGCTAATCATCTGTAGGTTCTCGATCATACCGGAATAGGATTCGTTATCCTTTTGCGTCTGTCACTACGCCCAGCACTCGCGAGTTTGAAGCTCGTCACAGTCATCCAATCCCAGAATCCTACTAGGAATACCACAGACAAGGTTTAGACTTTCTGGATTCTCAAGGATGCTGCCAATGGATTCTAGCTTATACCACGGAGATTCTGATTAAGGAATCTAAGAGATATTCATTCAATCTGATGTAGAACGGAGGTGATTGTCAGACACACGTTCATGGATTGAGGAAGGTGATGAATGTCACGGATCATCACCTTCTCCATAATTAGGTGCGAATGGATATCTTAGATAGGAACACGCATGTTTGAATGGAAAACAGAGATACTTGCATTAATTCATCGAGGCACAGCAGAGCTCCTCACCCCCAACAATGGAGTTTAGAGACTCATACCGTCAAAAGGTACAATGTTCAGATCTAAAATGTCATGAGATACAAAATAAATCTCTAAAAGTTGTTTTAAATACTAAACTGGTAACATAGGTTTACAGAAAATGAGTAGACTATGACAGATAGTGTAGAAATCCACTTCTGGGGCCCACTTGGTGTGTGCTGGGGCTGAGACTAAAGCTTCTCACGTGCCTGGGCTGTTTTGGGCGTTCAACGCCAGGTTGTAACCTGTTTCTGGCATTGAACTCCACTTTGTAACTTGTTTCTGGCGCTGGACGCCAGACAGCAGCATGGAACTGGCATTAAACGCCAGTTTACGTCATCTATCCTTGAGCAAAGTATGGACTATTATATATTTCTGGAAAGTCCTGGATGTCTACTTTCCAACGCAATTGGAAGCGTGCCATTTGGACTCCTGTAGGTCCAGAAATTCTATTTTGAGTGCAGAGAGGTCAGAATCCAACAGCATCAGCAGTCCTTTTTCAGCCTGAATCAGATTTTTGCTCAGCTCCCTCAGTTTCAGCCAGAAAATACCTGAAATTACAGAAAAACACACAAACTCATAGTAAAGTCCAGCAATATGAATTTTTCCTAGAAACTAATGAGAATAAACTAAAAACTAACTAAAGTATACTAAAATCTATGTGAAATTAACCCCAAAAAGCATATAAAATATCCGCTCATCACAACACCAAACTTGAACTGTTGCTTGTCCTCAAGCAACTAGACAAATAAAATAGAAGACTAATAAGTCAAGAAGCAATAATATCTCAGAGTTTTTGAGTGAAGCTCAGATTCTAATTAGATGAGCGGGACTAGTAGCTTTTTGCTTCCGAACAGTTTTGGCATCTCACTTTATCCATTGAAGCTCAGAGTAGTTGGCATCTATAGGAACTTAGAATTCAGATAGTGTTATTGATTCTCCTATTTCAGTATGATGATTCTTGAACACAGCTACTTTATGAGTCTTGGCCGTGGCCCTAAGCACTTTGTTTTCCAGTATTACCACCGGATACATAAATGCCACATACACATAATTGGGTGAACCCTTTTAGATTGTGACTCAGCGTTGCTAAAGTCCCCAATTAGAGGTGTCCAAGGTTCTTAAGCACACTCTTCTTTTTGCTTTGGACCTTGACTTTAACCGCTCAGTCTCAAGTTTTCACTTGACACCTTCACGCCACAAGCACATGGCTAGGGACAGCCTGGTTTAGCCGCTTAGGCCAGGATTTTATTCCTTTAGGCCCTCCTATCCCCTAATACTCAAAGCCTTGGGATCCTTTTTTATTTACCCTTGCCTTTTGGTTTTAAGAGCTTTTGGCTTTTTCTGCTTGCTTTTCTTTTTCTTTCTATATTTTTTTCTGCAAGCTTTGTTTTTTGCTGCTTTTTCTTGCTTCAAGAAACATTTTTATGATTTTTCAAATTATCAATAACATGTCTCATGTTCATCATTCTTTCAAGAGCCAACATATTTAACAGTCTTAAACAACAAATTCAAAAGATATATGCACTGTTCAAGCATTCATTCAGAAGACAGAAAATATTGCCACCACATGTTACTAATTAGAATTTTTTTTCTTATTAAAACTCGAATTTTATTGCCTCTTATTCAAAAGATCTGCTATTTTATTCATGTTTGCTGATGATGAGAAAAATAGACTATAACTTAATTGGGGATAAAATCAAAATAGACACTAATTACTATTATATGACTCCTAAGGTAAACTCCTATAACGACAACTATCACAGAGTTAAAGCAGAAATTGGAATTTAACAACCTTTTGTTCTGGGAAGTGGATGTTCCTCGGATCTGTGGGGTGCTTGGTCCTTCAAGAGATAACTTCTGGCGCTTTAATTCCCTCAAGTCACGCCCTTGCTCTTCCTGTTCTTTAATCAAGTAGCAAAGAATTTGACTTTGTTCCTTCTGTTCCTTTATTATTTGTTCCATAGCTTCTTGCATCTTGGTAACTGATGTTTCAAGATACTCCCAATATTCAGATTGAGGGATTTCTGGGAGAAATTCCTGTGTTTTCTTCTTGATGGGGTCATCCTGTGCTTGTTGTTTTTCCATTGATGCTTTGGTGATTGGTTTCTCAATTGAGATATACTCAGTTATTCCCATCCTTACTCCAGCGTCCTTACAGAGCAGAGAAATCAAGCTTGGGTAAGCCAACCTGGCCTCTTTAGAATTTTTGTTAGCAATTTTGTAGAATTCAGTTGAAATCAGTTGATGAACTTCCACTTCTTTTCCCATCATAATGCAATGGATCATCACTGCTCTTTTAACAGTGACTTCAGAACGGTTGCTAGTGGGCAGCAGAGAATGCCCAATGAAGTCCAGCCAGCCTTTGGCCACTGGTTTGAGATCTTCTCTTTTGAGTTGATTAGGAACACCCTTCGTGCTGGTGGTCCACCTGGCTCCAGGGATGCATATGTCTTCTAGAATCTTATCCAGGCTCTTGTTTGTTCTCATCATTCTCCTATTGAAGGAGTCTGGATCATCTTTCAGCTGAGGTAGCTTTAAGATCTCTCTGATCTTGTCAGGGTGGGTATGAATAATCTTTCCTCTGACCACGGTTCGATAGTCATAGATATCAGATCCAGATAGTCTTTGCCTGTCTGTATGCCACATATTAGCATAGAACTCCTGGACCATATTCCTTCCCACTTTCGTTTCAGGATTAGCTAGGACCTCCCAGTTCCTGATTCGAATTTGCTCCTGGATCTCCGGATATTCGTCTTCTTTCAGATCGAATCTAACTTCTGAGATCACTGATCTTAGACCCATTATTTTATAATAATGGTCTGAATGTTCTTTAGATAAGAACTTCCCTTGATTCCAAAGTGGTTTTGGAACGCTCTCTTTCTTGCCTCTTGAAGTGGGTTATTTTTCTTTAGGAGCCATGCTCTTAGTGATCATGGATAAACACACCAAACTTAGAGGTTTGCTTGTCCTCAAGCAAAAGAAAATAAAGGAGAGGGATAGAAGGAGAGTTAGGTGCAATTGTTGATGGAGGAGGGTGGAGGCCGAACCCATATATAAAGGGAGGGGGGTGGGTTCGAAAATTTTGAAAAGATATGATAAAAAGATTGATTTGGAAAAGATAAGATAGAAGATATGATAAGAGAGGATATAGTTTAAAATTGAAAAGATATGAAAAATTTTTGAAAAAGATAAATCTAGATTTTAAAAAAGATAATGTGGAGATTTGAAAAGATATTAGTTGAAAAAAATAGATTTGTTTTGAAAATTTGAAAAAGAGTTGGATTGAATTTGCAAAAGAGGGTTTGTGCTTATGGATTAAGATACATTTGATATTTTTAAGGTAGGGTTTTTAGAAATTAGGGATTTTAGAAATCAAGGTTCTTAACATGTTTATGCAAGAAATCATGAATTGAAGCATGAAAATTAAGATTAAAATGAAAAATATGAAGAAAAAATGAATTTACCTCCTCCCCACCATCCTGCCGTTTGAACGCCCAAATGCTGCCTCTCCTGGGCATTCAATGCCCAGCTGCTGCTTCTTTCTGGCGTTGAACGCCAGGAAGTCCTTTGTTACTGGGCGTTTTTCTGAACGCCCAGAATGCTGTAAATCTGGCGTTAAACGCCCAGAAAGAGCTTCTTTCTGGCGTTTAACGCCCAGATGGCTATCCTCACTGGCGTTCAACGCCCAGTGGATGCTTCTGTTGGGCGTTGAACGCCCAAAACAGACTTTTACTGGCGTTTTCTTGCCAGTGAGCTCTTTTTCTCTGTTTTGTGTGCAAAATCCTTCTGTAACCCTGTGAACTTATGCAATTGATTCTTTACCTTGTTATCAATGAACTTTATATAAACAAATAAAAAATAAAAATAGGGCAAAATGCTTAGAGGATTGATGCCCCATGGCTGGGTTGCCTCCCAGCAAGCGCTTCTTTATTGTCTTTAGCTGGACCTTGCTGAGCTTTTAGTCTAGCTTCAGCCTTGAGCACTCTTGCTCAACATTGCCTTCAAGATAGTGCTTGATTCTCTGTCCATTGACAATAAACTTCTTATCAGAATCAATATCTTGAAGCTCCACATAACCATATGGTGATACACTTGTAATCACATATGGTCCCCTCCACCGGGACTTCAGTTTCCCGGGGAATAGCCTGAGCCTAGAGTTGAACAACAGAACCTTTTGTCCTGGTTCAAAGATTCTAGATGACAACTTTCTGTCATGCCACTTTTTTTATTTTTCTTTATAAAGCTTGGCATTTTCGAAAGCAGTGAATATGAATTCCTCTAGCTCATTTAGCCGGAGCAATCTTTTTTCTCCAGCTAATTTGGCATCAAAGTTCAGGAATCTGGTTACCTAGTAGGCTTTATGTTCCAGTTCCACGGGCAGGTGACATGCCTTACCATAGACCAGTTGGTATGGAGAGGTCCCTATAGGAGTCTTGAATGTTGTTCTGTATGCCCACAGAGCATCATCCAAGCTTCTTGCCCAATCCTTTCTACGGGTGTTTACAGTCCGTTCTAGGATTCTTTTTAGCTCTCTGTTAGAGACTTCAGCTTGTCCATTAGTCTGTGGATGATATGGAGTCACCACTTTGTGGCGAATCTCATACTGGACCATAGCAGAGTAAAGCTGTTTGTTGCAGAAGTGAGTGCCCCCATCACTGATTAGTACTCTAGGGACCGCAAACCTGCTGAAGATATTTTTCTGGAGGAACTTCAGCACTGTTTTAGTATCATTGGTGGGTGTGGCAATGGCCTCAACCCATTTTGATACATAGTCAACTGCCACCAGAATATAAGTGTTTGAGAATGATGGTGGGAAAGGTCCCATGAAGTCAATTCCCCATACGTCAAACAACTCAATCTCCAAGATTCCTTGTTGAGGCATGGCGTAACCATGAGGCAGATTACCAGCTCTTTGGCAACTGTCACAGTTACGTAAAAACTCTTGGGAATCTTTATAGAGTGTGGGCCAATAGAAGCCACATTGGAGGACCTTGGTGGCTGTTCGCTCACCTCCGAAATGGCCTCCATATTGAGATCCATGGCAATGCCATAGGATCCTTTGTGCTTCTTCTCTAGGAACACACCTACGGATTATTCCGTCTACACATCTTTTAAAGAGATAGGGTTCATCCCACAAGTAGTACTTTGCATCAGTGATTAATTTTTTCTTTTGTTGCCTGTTGTACTCTTTGGGTATGAATCTTGTAGCTTTATAGTTTGTAATATCGGCAAACCATGGTGTTTCCTGAATGGCAAATAAATGCTCATCCGGAAAAGTCTCAGAGATCTCAAGAAAGGGGAGGGACGTGATGTGTGGAAAAACGATCCAACAAAAACTCACCGGCAAGTGTACCGGGTCGCATCAAGTAATAATAACTCACATGAGTGAGGTCGATCCCACAGGGATTGAAGGATTGAGCAATTTTAGTTTAGTGGTTGATTTAGTCAAGTGAATCAAGTATTGGTTGAGTGGTTTATGCTTTGCAGAAACTAAATTGCATGAATTGTAAAAGGGGAAGGGTAAATTGCAGTAAATGAAAGAGCAGGAAAGTAAATGTGCTGAATCTTAAAGAACAAGTAAAGTAAATTGCAGAAACTTAGATTGCAAGAAATGTAAATGACTGAATCTTAAAGTGCAAGAAATGTAAATTGCTTGAATTGTAAAAGGGATTGGGAGTTTGGATTGCAGAAATTAAACAAGCAGAATTAAATTGCATCAAACAGCAAAGTAAAAGATGAATTAAATTGGAATGGATCTCAAACAAAAGAGTAAAAGTGCTTTGAGAATTATAAAGACAGAAAGACAGTGCTTAATTTGCAGTAAAGTAAAAGAGGTTGAAGATCTCAGGGTGGAAGAGACTAGATAACAAGTCTAGATCTCAAATCCTTCCTTGATCCAACAAGAACAATTGCAAAAGAAGTGAAGAAGAGTAAATTGCAGAATTAAAGAGAAGATGAAGCAGTAAACAGAAAGTGAAATTTAATTATGCAGAGAAAGTAAACAAGAGATCTCAAGGTGAGATTGAAACAGAAGTTCTTCAATTCTTCACCCAAGATCCAAAGCAAGAAAATAAAAGAGTGCTCAAGCAAGAACCAAGAAGGAGAGAGATCAATTCCCCTTCCAAGTTCTCAGAGAATTCAAAGTAAAGAGCTCAAAAATGAAAATGACAATTAAAAGGAAAATTCAAAGTAAAATCTCAAAGTGTCAAAAGGGTGGTTGCAAATTACATCAAATTAACTCCTATTTATACACTTTCTATTCTTGGATTTTGGAATTTGGGTGGGCTTTTGATTTGGTGAAGAAATGAATTAAATTGGATTTTTAATCCAATTTCTAGCCCAAATTGCACCTCCAGGGGAAAGCTCAGTTGGAAAATCCAACTTAGCTTTCAAGCATGCTCCATCCGTGTCAAGTGTGGTGTGCCCAGCCTTGTTTGGGGGTCAATTGTCTTAGAGCTAAGTTGGAAAATCCAACTTAGCTTTAGACCGTGTCATGATGCGCAAGGCTTCCTCCTTGGTGCGCCAAAATGTGTGTCACAGCTCCCTTGGTGTGCAAACTTGTGCGCCAAAGTGTGGAGAAGAATGGGAGAAGCAATGCTCAGTTGGAAAATCCAACTGAGCTTTCCTTGTAGCGTCTTGCCCTTGGCCTCAAGGTCCCAGGTTCAAATCCTGGTGGGAGCAAGTGGAGGACACCTTTGGAGCTAATTTCCTTGGATGAGTGGGCACTCCTCCTTATGTTTCCAAGAATACCCAAGTTCGAAACTTGGAGGAAGCAATAAAGCTATTTTCCTTGTATTTCCTTGCAAGCTTGGTGGCACTCCTTCCTTATGTTTCAAAGAATACCCAAGTTCAAGTCTTGGAGGAAGCATTCTAGCTATTTATTCTCAAATTCCCTTGCAAGGAGTAGCGTGTGGTTCCAAGTTCGAACCATGGAGGATGCATTTTGGCTATTTCTTCTTGAATTCTTTTGTGAGGAACGTTCCTTGCCTTCTCCTTGGTCCTTGGTTCGAATCTTGGTGGCTTCACTCATGGAATTTCATCTTGAATTAATTTGAAGAGGTCCCCGATAAAGTTAACTTAGTTAACTTAGCTTTGCACCCATTCCTTGCTTTCTTTAGTGCTAAGTTAACTATTTGAACTTAGCTTTGTAGCTTGCCTTCTCCTTCCATCCCTTGTGAAGCTCAGTTAGCTTTTTCAACTTAGCTTCCCTTTCTTCCTCAATGTGGTTATGCTTTTTCTTCCTTTTGGCACGCTTTCTTTTTCCTTTGGGCACACTTCTTGTGCCACGCTTTTCTTCATTTCTTTCTTTCTTCACCTGCAAGTAATCAAAACAACCAATCAAAGTATCACTAAATTCACAAGGTTTATAATTCATTAAAATTCAATTAAATTTAGCTTAAACCTCATGATTTAGCATCAATTACATGGTGGTTGTTTGATTCAAAGAAGTCATGCATTTTCATTCCAAATCACTTACTTAGAGTGCAAGAAAGTGCATAAAACCTAATAAAAACTAAGAGAAATGCTAGTGAAACTAGGCTAAGATGACTTGTCATCAGGACGTCCCTTCTATTGGCTCTATCCGGGACAGATGATCAGCCACTTGGTTCTCTGTCCCTTTTCTGTCTCTTATTTCTATATCAAACTCTTGCAGAAGCAACACCCATCTGATGAGCCTGGGTTTTGAATCCTGCTTTGTGAGTAGATATTTAAGAGCAGCATGGTCAGTATACACAATCACTTTTGATCCTACTAAGTATGATCTGAACTTGTCAATGGCATAAACCATTGCAAGTAATTCTTTTTCTATGGTTGTGTAATTTTTCTGGGCATCATTTAAAATGCGACTAGCATAATAAATGACGTGCAGAAGCTTGTCATGCCTCTGTCCTAATACTGCACCAATGGCGTGATCACTGGCATCACACATTAGCTCAAATGGTAATGTCCAGTCTGGTGCAGAAATAACTGGTGCTGTGACCAGCTTAGCTTTCAGCGTTTCAAACGCCTGCAGACACTCTGTGTCAAACACAAATGGCGTGTCAGCAGCTAGCAGATTGCTTAGAGGTTTTGATTGCCTTAACATTGGCAGGTGGTGGTAATTTTTCAATTACCTCTATTTTTGCTTGATCCACCTCTATCCCCTTGTTCAAGATTTTATGCCCAAGGACAATCCCTTCAGTCACCATGAAGTGACATTTTTCCCAGTTTAAAACTAGGTTGGTCTCTTGGCATCTCTTCAAAATAAGTTTCAGGTGATCAAGACAGGAGCCGAATGAGTCTCCATATACTGAGAAGTCATCCATGAAGACTTCCAGAAATTTTCCACCATATCAGAGAAAATAGAGAGCATGCATCTCTGGAAGGTTGCAGGCGCATTACACAGCCCAAATGGCATCCTTCTATAAGCAAACACTCCAGATGGACATGTGAATGCTGTTTTCTCTTGATCCTGGGGATCTACTGCAATCTGGTTATAGCCTGAGTAGCCATCCAGAAAGCAGTAATAATCATGATCTGCCAGTCTTTCTAGCATCTGGTCTATGAATGGTAAAGGAAAATGATCCTTTCTGGTGGCTGTATTGAGCCTTCTGTAGTCAATACACATGCGCCACCCTGTAACTGTTCTTGTAGGAACCAGTTCATTTTTTTCATTATGAATCACTGTCATGCCTCCCTTTTTTGGGACGACTTGGACAGGGCTCACCCAGGGGCTATCAGAAATAGGATAAATAATCCCAGCCTTTAGTAATTTGGTGACCTCTTTCTGCACCACTTCCTTCATGGCTGGATTTAGCCGCCTCTGTGGTTGAACCACTGGTTTAGCATTATCCTCCAATAAGATTTTGTGCATGCATCTAGCTGGGCTTATGCCCTTAAGGTCACCTATGGACCACCCAAGAGCTGTCTTGTGTGTCCTTAGCACTTGAATAAGTGCTTCCTCTTCCTGTGGGTTTAAAGCAGAGCTTATGATCACTGGAAAAGTATCACCTTCTCCCAAAAATACATATTTCAGGGATGGTGGTAATGGTTTGAGCTCGGGTTTAAGAGGTTTTTTCTCTTCCAGAGAAAATTTCAGAGGCTCTTTAATCTCCTCTGAATCCTCCAAATCAGGCTGAGCATCTTTAAAGATGTCTTCCAACTCTGATTCGAGACTCTCAGCCATGTTGATCTCTTCTACCAAAGAGTCAATAAGATCAACTTTCATGCAGTCTTTTGGTGTGTCTGGATGCTGCATGGCTTTGACAGCATTCAACTTAAACTCATCATCTTTTAATCTCAGGGTTATTTCCCCCTGTTGGACATCAATGAGGGTTCGTCCAGTTGCTAGGAAGGGTCTTCCTAGAATGAGAGTAGCACTCTTGTGCTCCTCCATTTCCAGCACTACAAAGTCAGTGGGAAAGGTGAATGGCCCAACTCTGACGATCATGTCTTCAATCACGCCTGATGGGTATTTAATGGAGCCATCAGCAAGTTGGAGACATATCCGGGTTGGTTTAACTTCTTCAGTTAAACCAAGCTTTCTGATAGTGGATGCAGGTATTAGGTTGATGCTTGCCCCAAGATCACATAAAGCTGTCTTGGTGCAATTACCTTCTAATGTGCATGGTATCAGAAAACTCCCAGGGTCTTTAAGCTTTTCAGGAAAGCTTTTCAGAATGACTGCACTGCATTCTTCAGTGAGGAGAACTCTTTCAGTTTCTCTCCAATCCTTCTTATGACTCAAGATCTCTTTCATGAACTTGGCATAAGAAGGTATTTGTTCAAGTGCCTCTGCAAATGGAATCTTTATTTCAAGAGTCCTGAGATAATCTGCAAAGCGAGCAAATTGCTTATCCTGCTCCTCTTTTCGGAGTTTTTGAGGATAAGGTATCTTGGCTTTATATTCCTCAACCTTAGTTGCTGTAGGTTTATTGGCTACAGAAGTGGTTGAAGAAGCCTTTTTAGAAGGGTTGTCATCAGCACTTGTGTGTGTCTGATCCCTCACTGGCAATGGAGTGCCAGAGTTAGAAGCTGGAGTGACGTTAGACGCCAGCTCCTCATCTGTTCCTAGCATTTGAACGCCAGAACTGTGCCTCTTTTAGGCGTTCAACGCCAGATCCTTGCTTGTTTCTGGCGTTGAACGCCAGTCTTGAGCATGGTCTGGGCGTTCAGCGCCAGCCTTCCACCCAACTTCTGGCGTTTTAGCGCCAGAATTATTTTTCCCTGGGCTCTTATTGTCCTCAGATGGATTTTGGGTGGTTTGCTCATTTCTTGGTTTCCTGCTGCCTTGAAGTGGGGCATTTAGTGCTTTCCCACTTCTTAATTGAACTGCTTGGCATTCTTCTGTTATTTGTTTTGACAGCTGCTGCTTTGTTTGCTTTAATTGTACTTCCATGTTTATATTAGCCATCCTTGTCTCTTGTAGTTTATCCTTGAATTCGGCTAACTGCTTTGTTAGAAAGTCCAATTGCTGATTGAATTCAGCAGCTTGTTTTACAGGGCTGAGTTCAGCAGTTACTGTTTGAACCTCTTCTTTCATGGAAGGGTCACTGCTTAGGTACAGATGCTGATTCTTGGCAACTGTATCAATGAGCTCTTGAGCCTCTTCAATTGTCTTTCTCATGTGGATAGATCCACCAGCTGAGTAATCTAGAGACATCTGAGCTCCTTCTGCAAGCCCATAATAGAAGATGTCTAACTGAACCCACTCTGAAAACATTTCAGAGGGGCATTTTCGTAGCATCTCTCTGTATCTCTCCCAGGCATCATAAAGAGATTCATTATCTCCTTGTTTGAAGCCTTGGATGTCCAGCCTTAGCTGTGTCATCCGTTTTGGGGGAAAGTATTGATTCAGGAATTTTTCTGTCAGCTGTTTCCATGTCCTTATGCTGGCCTTAGGTTGGTTATTTAACCACCTCTTAGCTTGATCTTTTATAGCAAACGAAAATAGTAATAGTCTGTAGACATCCTGATCTATTTCCTTATCATGTACTGTGTCAGCAATTTGTAAAAATTGTGCCAGAAACTCTGTAGGTTCTTCCTGTGGAAGACCGGAATACTAGCAGCTTTGCTGCACCATGATAATGAGCTGAGGATTCAACTCAAAGCTACTGACTCCAATGGAGGGTACGCAGATACTACTCCCATATGAAGCAGTAGAGGGGTTAGCATATGACCCCAGAGTCCTCCTGGACTGTTCATTTCCACTTAGATCCATAATGGAGAAAGGGAGATGATGTCAAATAAAAAATTTATTTTTATTTATTTATTTATTTATTTACTTATTTAGAAAATAAATAAATTAAAATAAAGTAAAAAAATAGGTGAATATTTTTGAAAAAATTGAGGAGAGAGAAAGTGGTTAGGAAGTTTTGAAAAAGATATGATTTGGAAAAGATTTTAAATTTTGAAAAAAAAATCTGAATTTTTAGAAAATAATTTTCGAAAATTTGTTTTAGAAATAGAGAGAAAAGATATTTTTGAATTTAGTGAGAAAAGAGAAAAACAATAAAATAGCACAAGATTTAAAATTTTTTTGATCAATGCTCCTAGTTTTCGAAAATTTTGGAGGGAAAACACCAAGGAACACCAAACTTAAAAATTTTAAGATCAAGACACAAGGAAAACTCAAGAACACTTTGAAGACTCACAAGAACACAAGAACATGAAGGAAGAACACCAAACTTAAAATTTTTTTTGAAAACCAAACTAAAATTTTCGAAAAACACAGAAAAATCAACAAGAAAACACCAAACTTAAAGTTTGGCACAGAATTTAATAGAAAAATTATTTTTTGAAAAAGATTTTTAATAAAACTGGTGCCCAATCATCAAGAACATAAACCAACACTCTAGCCAATTGGGCAATAAATGTAACACTTGTTTTGAAGAAGGATATTTTTTTTTGAAAAGAAAATAAAAGACTCTGACCCAAAAGACAAAAATTTCCTAATTTAAGCAACAAAATTCACCGTCAGTTGTTCAAACTCAAACAATCCCCGGCAACGGCGCCAAAAACTTGGTGCACAAAATTGTTACTCTCTTACAATTTCGCACACATGACCAGCAAGTGCACTGGGTCGTCCAAGTAATACCTTACGTGAGTAAGGGTCGAATCCCACGGAGATTGTTGGTTTGAAGCAATCTATGGTTATCTTGTAAATCTTAGTCAGAAAGTCAATTATGTTTATCAGTTTAAATAGTGGAAAATAAAGGAGTGCGAATTAAATACTTGTTGTGCAGTATTGGAGAATATGTTGGAGTTTTGGAGATGCTTTGTCCTTTGAATCTCTGCTTTCTCCCTATCTTCTTCTTCACGCACGCACGTCCCTCCTATGGCAAGCTGTGTGTCGGAGGATCACCGTTGTTGATGGCTACCATCCTTCCTTTCAGTGAAAATGGTCCAGGTGCGCTGTCACCGCACGGCTAATCATCTGTAGGTTCTCGATCATACCGGAATAGGATTCGCTATCCTTTTGCGTCTGTCACTACGCCCAGCACTCGCGAGTTTGAAGCTCGTCACAGTCATCCAATCCCAGAATCCTACTAGGAATACCACAGACAAGGTTTAGACTTTCCGGATTCTCAAGGATGCTGCCAATGGATTCTAGCTTATACCACGGAGATTCTGATTAAGGAATCTAAGAGATATTCATTCAATCTGATGTAGAACGGAGGTGATTGTCAGAAACACGTTCATGGATTGAGGAAGGTGATGAATGTCACGGATCATCACCTTCTCCATAATTAGGCGCGAATGGATATCTTAGATAGGAACACGCATGTTTGAATGGAAAACAGAGATACTTGCATTAATTCATCGAGGCACAGCAGAGCTCCTCACCCCCAAAAATGGAGTTTAGAGACTCATGCCGTCAAAAGGTACAAAGTTTAGATCTAAAATGTCATGAGATACAAAATAAATCTCTAAAAGTTGTTTCAAATACTAAAGTGGTAACCTAGGTTTACAAAAAATGAGTAGACTATGACAGATAGTGCAGAAATCCACTTCTGGGGCCCACTTGGTGTGTGCTGGGGCTGAGACTAAAGCTTCTCACGTGCCTGGGCTGTTTTGGGCGTTCAACGCCAGGTTGTAACCTGTTTCTGGCGTTGAACTCCACTTTGTAACTTGTTTCTGGCGCTGGACGCCAGACAGCAGCATGGAACTGGAGTTGAACGCCAGTTTAGGTTGTCTATCCTTGAGCAAAGTATGGACTATTATATATTTCTGGAAAGCCCTGGATGTCTACTTTCCAAAGCAATTGGAACCGCGCCATTTGGACTCATGTAGCTCCAGAAATTCCATTTTGAGTGCAGAGAGGTCAGAATCCAACAGCATCAGTAGTCCTTTTTCAGCCTGAATCAGATTTTTGCTCAGCTCCCTCAATTTCAGCCAGAAAATACCTGAAATTACAGAAAAACACACAAACTCATAGTAAAGTCCAGAAATATGAATTTTTCCTAGAAACTAATGAGAATAAACTAAAAACTAACTAAAGTATACTAAAATCTATGTGAAATTAACCCCAAAAAGCGTATAAAATATCCGCTCATCACTCACTTTCATGATTATCCCTTTTTATCAGGTTCAATTTTCCTTTTTATTATCTTCTCAATTTAATTTATGAACTTCTCTATGTTACAGATAATTCTCTTACTTAATGTTATTTGAGGTATTTCAGTTTATGATTGCTCTCTTTTGTTTATGTTACTGTTACTTCCAACCTGAGATATTTTTATTCGAGTAGATTTACTTTTCCCCTTTTGGTCTTGGTTAAGAAATCAGTAACTCAGGAGTTATCAAACTCAACGTGATCGATAATTGTTATCTTTGCTAATTGAATTGAACTTCAATAATTCCAATCCTTTCTTAGGAATTGACTAGAACCTGAAGATCAGACTAATTAATCCACTTGATCTTCCTTTGCTTTAGCAAAGGCTAACTAAGTGGGATTAAGACTCAATTCTCATCACCATTGATAAGGATAACTTGGATATGATTTCCAATTTCTCATACCTTACCAAAAGTTTATTTTACAGTCATTTACTTATTTTAATTGCAATTTAAATTCACTATCTCTCCTTACTTTCAAAACCCCAATTTACAATCTTCATAACCAATAATAAGAATATACTTCCCTGCAGTTCCTTGAGAAGTCGACCCGAGGTTTGAATACTTTGGTTATCAATTTATTTAGGGAGTTTGTTACTTGTGACAACCAAAACGTTTGACGAAGGGATTTCTGTCGGTTTAGAAACTATATCTACAACGCGAATATTTTTATAAAATTCTTTACCAGCAAAAATCCTAACGTCAAAATAGCGCCGTTGCGGGGAATTGCAAACGTGTGCCTTATTATTGGTTATTGTAAATATTTTTCTTTTGCTTGTTTATTTATTTTCTCCTTCTATTTCTATTAACTACTATGAATTCTCACCCCTCTCGCTTTGAGTTTGGTTCTGATATTGTTGAAAGGAATGAAAGCTATAACAAGAATATGCATCAAGGTCAGAGAGATCAAAGATGGATGGAGCCAAGAGGATTTGATCAACCCTTTAGGCAACAACACCCTCCAAGATATCATGGACAAAGGCCATTCTACAATGCATACCAAGCTGACAGATATGGTGGACATCCTTGTAACTACCAACAAGCCCCACCCTGTGCTTATAGACCACCCTCTCAACGTAGCTTTGAACCACCACACTCACAAGTTCATTTTCACCATTCACCACCGTATGATCCTTATTTACCCCAATCCCAGTCCAATTACCCCCGAACACCACCACTTCCCTATGTACCATGTCCAAATCCATCACCTCCAGAATCACAGGTTCGCCTCAAGGAAACAGTAGATCAACTTCAAACAACCCTTCATCAACTGGAGCAAGCAATAAGTCAATTATCTTCTAGACGTTCGAACATTCAAGGACCTTCCACAAACCTGTGTAGACAATCTAATGAAGAGCGTAGCATGAAGGAGATCCTAGAAACTCCAGTGGACAGAATAGAGCATGACTTCGTACTGGAACAAGTAGAGGAAGCTGTCATTATAGAAGAAGAAGAGTTGGTTGAAGACTTAGGAGATGCTGAACTTCCATGGGAATCCAGAATTGTGGAGAATTCTATCAAAGACGTTATAATTGATGCTAAGGAGGATAGTGCACAACCCCCAAGGCAAGTCTTTTATGAAGAACTAGACGGAATAATCCAAGAAGCAAGTTTCCTTGATGATGATAGTCACAAGTCAAGTTCTCCTAGTAATGAACTTGCATCCGCAAATGAATTATCTGAGATTGAAGAACCTTATCCAAGTGAATACGAAGAAGATGCGGAGGTAGATTTCTCTCAACCTCCAGCTTATGACTTAAGTGATGAGGAAGACATTGAAGACTTTGATCAGGACACAGATGCATGCGAAGAAGTTTGCAAAGAAGTGGAGGAATTCACAAAAGATCACAATGGAGTAGAGCTTACAGAACCACTAGAAACACCTATCCCAAGGCCATTACCACCTAATACAAGCTTCAAGTGGGTACAATTCTTAACCTTTATCTTTACTTTTCCACTTGAATATGGTTTGCTTGAAACAGATGGCCAGCTTAGAGCTCTCTGCGGCTTTAAGAGTAAAAGGGAAATGGCTCGCACTCAGAGCTGGTGCACAAGGTTCAATAAGGTTCCACGCTTCAACTCGAAGTACACGGATTGGCATCATGTTCAATCGAAGGGATCTCGAAAAACGTTTGGTTATCTTGGTGAGAATCTAATTTCTAAACCGCCCGGATGGAAAAATGGAGATCAAGACGAAGGCGGATTTAAAAGCAAAGTTTAGGATCCTGGAATCTGTTCTGACATTCGCCACACCGGGAGCCTGAGAATCTGTTTGAAGCTGCTCAGAAGCTTTACATGCCTAGTTTGGGACCCCGGAGGCTGTTGGCACTCCAAGCATTGGTGGAAATTTCTGGATGAATTTAAGCATAAGCCACCATAACAGGAAGCTCATCCAATGTCCAACTTAATGACTTTAACTAAAAGTGCTAGGTGGGAGACAACCCACCATGGTATGGTCGTTTCTTTTTCAGTTTTATTTCGTGTTATTTATTTTTATTCTTTTTCAATTGAACCTGAATATTATTCATTAGCATTGCATACTGCATAATTGCATAATTGCACAAAAAAAAGGAAGGCGTGCGACGCGACTGCATTGCTCATGCGATCGCGTCAGTTGCGAAAACCACCTTCGACGCGTCCGCGTCATTCACGCGGCCGCGTGATCTGGAAATCGGCGTAAAGATCCAACGCCCAGAAAGTTGGGCTGGAATCGTGTGGCTGTTGTGCGTTTAGCACAAAACGACCCACGCGGTCGCGTCCTTGACGCGATCACGTCATCTGAACAACACCCATCCCACGCGATAGCGTGAGCGACGCGATCGCGTCGCGTGGATATCATAGAACCCCAGTGGAGACAGAGAGTTGCGCTAAAACGACGCTGGAATTGTGCGTTTCGCACAATTTCCAGCGACGCGGTCGCATGCCTCACGCGACCGCGTCAATCACCCTTTTACCCACTCCATGCGATCGCGCCAACCCCCATCCCACCCCAGCCACGCGATCGCGCGGATTCAAATTCATTAACCCCCTCAGCTACGCGAAACCCTAACCATTCACGCCCCCCAACCCCTTTCTCCTTCCTCTCTTCTCTGCAACCCTCCACCACCCAACCACCAATATCACTCCCAGCCACCACCTCCGACCGCCGCACCGCAACCACCCCCCCAGACCCCACCGCAACGCCACCTCCCCCTCATTCTTCCTTCTTCTTCTTCCACCCCCCTCGCCCTTCTTCCACCACCGCGCCCATCACTGCCGCGCTTCCAACCACTACCACCCCCACCCTCTCCCATCATTCTCCCTTAACCCCCTACCCCCATTACCCTACCCGAACCCCCTGCCTCCAAACAGCCACCACTGCCGCGCCATCCCCTCAAACGCCGCGTCAGCCACCACCGCAACCACCCCCCTAGCCATCTCTCTGCCCCACTTTCATTCATACGCATACCAGGTTCCACCGAACGCCACTCTTCTTTCATTCGCAGTTATTTAAATTTTTTTTCCATTTATGTTCAAAATTAGGCTAGTTAGATATGTATGTTGTAGTGGATTCTAGGTGGTTAGGTAGCCTAGGATGTGGTTAGTGGACTTAGGCCTGTTTAATTGCACTGTTCTTGCTACTTGTTTTATAATTTTCGCAATTCTGCTGTTGCTGTGATCTAAGTATTGTTCATATGATGTTCTTACTGTTCATGCTGCTATTGCGACTGCTCTTTCATGTTCATATTATTTATATCTATTTGCAGTTTATTTTAATTCATATGAACTATTCTGCTTGTTGTTTATTTTCCGGGAACATCCAATTTTAGCCGGAATGCTGCCCGAATTTCTGTAAACTATTTTGATTCTCATTCATGTTTTGGTTTTGGCAATTTGAATTCTGCTTTACTCAGCTTTTACCAAACCAATTCATGTATGTACGGGTAAGCTTTCTTATTCTTTTCGATTTCCTGGTTAATAAATTGCATTTTGGATTATTCCATTCCACTTTTTGCTATTTACATATTTATATGAATCATCATCAACTTCCTTGTTTGAATGTGAGTTGACTGTAGCTTCTAATTGTAAATTCTTGTTACTTAGAAAATGATCATCAGACCACTTACTCTAACCTTCTTTTTACTAATTCACTGATTTCAACTTCCTAACCTCTTTTTCATTCCTAACCAACCTAACTTTCACAACATCTCTTCTTGGTTTTTCACTATTCTCTTTAACCTTCTAACCAAGGCATGATGATAATTTTTCCTAATTAACATGAATTCTATTTATATCACATTTTGGATTGTGAAATGTTTCTCAGATTTCTAACTCCTATACAATCCGTAATGCACATTTACTCAACTCATTTCATTATTATACTGCTCTTTTGCCACTATGTGCTTATTTTGTTATTTGCCTACTTGTTTTCCTGTTTTATTATATCCTTGATTTCTGTTTTTCAGGATGTTTGACACCCAAAAGAAAGGAAAAGGAAAGGCAACAACTGGCAAACAGAAAAGAGGAGAATCCTCTATGTCCATCCTGGACATCATGCATGATGACTCCTGGCGGGAGAAACACTTTACCCCGTAGGAGAAGGCTGACCAGCTACTCCCTGCCACTGATCCCATAAAGTTTGCAAACAGATACTGTGAGCTGAAGTATCTGGTGTTTGCAACCTCCAGGAACCTGTACTTGGAGCGGACTCTGAAAATTCTGGAAGAACTCCAGCAATACACCGCCGATCAAATCAAACAAAGAGGTTGGTTCTTCTTGGAGAGAAATCTGACAGAGGTCAATGCTTCTTGGGTAAGAGAGTTTTACTGCAATTACTTCAAAACTTCCCTAGATGCAGTGAACCTAAGAGGGAAGCAGATACTGGTCACTGAAGAGGCCATTGAGGATATTCTACAGCTTCAGCCTAAATCCGATCAGCTTGATGGTTACCAAAAGGCTGAGGAGGACATGCGCTTCATGAAGTTTGACTGGGATGCGGTCAAGACAAGGATAGCCCTTGACCCGACTGTCCCATGGGTCATAGGTCAGAACACCACCATGCCTAAGGGAATCAAGCGGATATACTTAAATGATGAGGCTCGGCTCTGGCACCAGATCCTGAGTAACTTTATTATGCCGAGTACTCAAGAGACGGAGCTACCTGCCGCTATGATCACCCTCCTCTGGTGTGTGATGGAGGGTAAGGACCTGTACCTGCCACGATTCATCTGGTACTACATGGCCAGGGTCCACATCAGAGGCACTCTCCCCTTTCCATATCTGATTACTCTGCTTGGCCGTCGAGCTGACGTGCCTTGGGAGGATGCTGATGAGAAGCCACCTGCTGCAGAATGCAAGAAGATTATCCCTCACAGCAGGAACTTTCTGGCTTTGGACTACAGACCTCTATTCCTCACTACCCCTGATGAGACAGCTACACCTTCAGCTGGCCACTCTTCATCTACTGCTACCCCAGCTACTACCACTGCACCTCCACCTGCCTCAGAGCCAGTTTATCACCTCGTGCACCACCTATTTCAGCAGCTAGACCAGATGGAGCGCCGCAACCGGCGCCGATATGAGAGATCTGAGCGTCGCAGCAAGCGACGCTATAAGCACCTAAAGCTGATGATACGATCTGGCGGTGACATCCCCTCCGAGCTTGACACACCATCAGAGCCATCTGAGGAGGAGGCGGATAATCATGAGGCAGAGACCCATCCACAGAGAGAGGCTGAGCAGGCAGGCCCGAAGCAGGCTACATCACAGCAGAAGGCCCCACATCAGATTCAGGCTGCAGACCTAGAGGTTCCTATTCAGTCAGCACCTCCTCTGCAGCAGGCAGACCCTCAGGCCACCACCACAGAGACTCCAGCCACACATCCTTCGAGTGATGACACTCCTTCACACCCTGCTTGAGTGAGCATCGAGGACGATGCTTTCTTTTAAGTGTGGGGAGGTCGCCATCTCTGGCGTTTTTTTTTTTTTTGTGAACCACTACAGACTCTTTTTATTTTATTTTGTTATTTTTCTGTATTTTGATCTTTATTTTTATTCCTCAGTACTTATACATTGCTCTTTTCATGTATTTTTACTCTATTTCTGTATTTTGCACTTTAGTTCATATTTTAGCCAGTTAGCTTAGTTGCAATTCTAACTTATTAGTTATAGAATATGTGGATTAATTAGTATAGTTTACCCTTTTAGTATATGATAGTTTGGTTTAAATTGAAAATAAAAAGGAAGTAAACTAGAGACTTTAACATAAACAATCCACACACCTTGTATATATAGAATTACATGTTAGATAGTTAACAACATTTCATCAAGGAGGAACACTAAAACTTTAAAGCCACCCAAAATAAGATTTACATTGAGAATAATGGGAACTCTTAATTTTTACTTGCATGACGTGTATAACTGATATATGATTCTTGAGCTAGAGAATACACAGCCTGTGAATTTTGAGCTTAATTGTATGGTTACATTTAAACCATAAATTTTATTCCTGTGTGTTTCGCCCTTCTTTTTATTCTGATGTTCTTTGCTTTGTTTTAATCTATATGTCCGATTATAGAATATAGATACATACTAAGAAAGTGATTGAGGCCATTAATTAATTGCTCACACATCCCAAAGTAGCCTACCTTTTACATCACCCTTGTTAGCCTCCCTTGAGCCTTTTAATCCCCTCTTGTTCTATAAACCACATTACTAGCATTAAGCAGAAAAACAAAATAAAAAAATCCCAAGCTGAATCCTTGGTTAGCTTAAGATAGAAATTGTGTATAATTTAAGTGTGGAGAATTTTATGGGAACATGGATGATAGAAACAAAGGTAGAAAGTTAAAAAGAATAAAAACATTCAAAATAAAAGTTTTGGGAAGCATGCTCATGTGAAATCAAAACAATTAAATTACCATGTGCATAAAAAAATAAAAAAAATAAAAAATAAAAATTTTATTTAAATAAAGGGGATACACAAATTTCCCAAATGCAAAATAAAAGGAATCAATGCACATGGGATTTTTTTGTTAATATATGAGCTTGCAATACAAAGTGAGAAAATTTGGGTAAATAGGCAAAGAAACCTTTGAATTACAAAATATGTATGTTAGGTGAGATCTTAGACTAATCAAGGATTCACTTATTAGCTCACTTAGCCTTATACATATACCCTTCCTTTACCTTGACCCCATTACAACCTTGAAAAAGACCTCATGATTTTTGTATGCCTATATTCTATAATTGTTGATTGGTTAGATGAAGAACAAAGCTACAGGAAGTAAGGATAAAAAGAAGAATAGAGTGATTAACCCAATAAACACTGAGTGACTAGAGAGTAAACACAGAATCCAGTGAGGGTTCAATAGCTCATCACCATATATCTCTGCTTAAATTGTTAATTGTCTTGCAAGTTTGAAAAATATTTCTTTTTACCCATCTCAATTGTAAAAGTACTTTAACATTATCTAAGGTTGGCTCTGCATATATGATTCCTTGAGAATGTGAATTAATTCAACTACATGTAAGTTTTATATACAAGTGAATGACAATTAGAATTGCATGATTCATGTAGGTAGTTGCATTTAGAGTAGATTGCATTGCATGAGATTCCACCACTTTAACTTTAACCTTACTCTTTATCTTGGATTTAGCATGAGGACATGCTATTGTGTAAGTGTGTGGAGGTTGATAAACCCATATTTTATGAAATATTTTGTGCCTAATTTAAGTGATTTATTTAATCCTTCACTCACTTATTCATGTTAATTACATGGTTTTACTTTCCCTTCCTTATTATGTGATATATGTGAAAAACATATTTCCTATGCTTTAAGAATAATTATTTTAATTACCCTTTATTACCATTCGATGCCGTGATTTGTGTGTTGAGTAGTTTTAGATCCTCTAAGGTAGGAATGACTTAAAGGATGGAAAGGAAACATACGAAAATAGAAGGAAAGCACAAAATGGAGTTTTTGAAGAAACTGGCAGCGACGCGAACGCGTGGGCGACGCGGCCGCATGCCCAGCGCGAAGAGAGCACGACGTGATTGCGTGAATGACCCGAACGCGTGCCACGAGCAAAACGTAGATGACGCGGACACATGACCGAAGCGAACGCATGATAAGGAAAACTCCAGATGACGCGACTGCGTGACCCATGCAGACGCGTGACAGAGGTCGCGCACCAGAAAACGCTCCCAGCGATTTCTGAAGCCCTTTCTGGCCTAGATCCAAGTCCAGAAGGCACAGATCAGAGGTTATGAAGTGGGAGAATGCATCCATTCAAGGAGGCTCCAATTATTCACTTTTGATGATTTAGACGTAGTTTTTAGAGAGAGGTTCTCTCCTCTCTCTCTTAGGATTAGGATTTAGGATTTTTCTCGCTTTCATGATTATCCCTTTTTATCAGGTTCAATTTTCCTTTTTATTATCTTCTCAATTTAATTTATCAACTTCTCTATGTTACAGATAATTCTCTTAATTAATGTTATTTGAGGTATTTCAGTTTATGATTGCTCTCTTTTGTTTATGTTACTGTTACTTCCAACCTGAGATATTTTTATTTGAGTAGATTTACTTTTCCCCTTTTGGTCTTGGTTAAGAAATCAGTAACTCGGGAGTTATCAAACTCAACGTGATCGATAATTGTTATCTTTGCTAATTGAATTGAACTTCAATAATTCCAGTCCTTTCTTAGGAATTGACTAGAACCTGAAGATCAGACTAATTAATCCACTTGATCTTCCTTTGCTTTAGCAAAGGCTAACTAAGTGGGATTAAGACTCAATTCTCATCACCATTGATAAGGATAACTTGGATAGGATTTCCAATTTCTCATACCTTACCAAAAGTTTATTTTACAGTCATTTACTTATTTTAATTGCAATTTAAATTCACTATCTCTCCTTACTTTCAAAACCCCAATTTACAATCTTCATAACCAATAATAAGAACATACTTCCTTGCAGTTCCTTGAGAAGACGACCCGAGGTTTGAATACTTCGGTTATCAATTTATTTAGGGGTTTGTTACTTGTGACAACCAAAACGTTTGTACGAAGGGATTTCTGTCGGTTTAGAAACTATATCTACAACGCGACTATTTTTATAAAATTCTTTACCAGCAAAAATCCTAACGTCAGTGACCCCCGGCTGCTGCAACAAAGGATTGGAAAGTTTTACTAGGTCTGGTACCTGCTTCCTCGTTATTCACTATTGTACGACGCACGGACATGCTTAGTTCACTGTACTGTTTGAGCATCTGTGCTTGATCTGGACAGCAGGGATGTGAATAATGCAACACGACCTTCGAAATTATCCAAACACCAACATCCTTCAATACGTGTATATAAATTCTTGCAGGACAATTTAAACCAGCGGAGGGATTTGTCTTCTCGGTCAGAGATATTTTCGATTTCCATTTTCCCTCTCTGCTACATGTAATTATTTGATTCTTAATTTTGTTTCCCTTCTTATTTGTGCACCAAACTCTTGTAGAAAAACCTGAAACCTTTGAATAATCCTTGTAGAATTTTATAGCATCTTCAAGGGTGTTAAAATTCATCCCAACCTTGGGGACATACTAGTCATCAACACCACAGAAGGTCTGCAAAAATACACTCAAAATACACCATATTAAAACAAGCATAAACTATAGAATGCAAACATAACTATAAAACCATTATAAAAAATAAGAAAACCAGATTCATGAATCATAACTAAACAGAAACTAAAACAATTCAACTAAAATAATAAGACAATTCACCTTCCATCAGATGAAAAGTCATAAAATGTAAATGCACCCAAACATCCCTTAAATGCACCCAATTATTACTGATCTACACCCGAATGTCTGATATAAAATGGACAAAATTATTTTAATTCTAATGAGAACTAGTGCATTAGATTGAATTCAAATAAGGAAGAATAAATAGCAAATATCATAGACAAGGTGCACGCATGATTCAGCTACACAATCAAAAACTACTAATTGGATTCAAATTCAGATTCAATTACTAACTAAAACTAAATCACACCTCAGGAACTTCAGTGGATTTAGTTTTAAAATCCACTTCGCTCTGGTTTAGCTAACAATCTGAAGTTGAATCATCCATTATCTTCAAAAACGATTTCACAGCTTGATGGATAAAACCACAATGAAAAATCTGAAGCACGTAAATGAAGAAGAAGAAAGCAGAGAGAAACGCGCGTAAAGAACAAAGGAGAAGACAGAGAGAAATGCACAAAAGAGATGGAAAAGAGAAGACAAGAAAATGCAGAAGAAATTCGAAAAAGGAAGCAAAATCTTTTCGAAAAAGGAAGTTATATATTCGCGCGTTGATTGATTGAAAAATCTGTTAAACAGGCGCGTGAAACATACGTGCCAAGAGAAGCGCGTTTTAGAGATAAGGGATATTGAGGACTTGTAAGACATGTATAGGAAAAAGACTTGTATGTGGAGATTTTCTGTAATAAATTTTGGCACCGTCAACAAAGAAAATGTTAGAAGAATTAATGCAATCAATTTAAAATCTTTGAAGGATGAATTTAATTAAAAAAATCTTTTGGAGATAAATTTAAAGAATGAGTGATCTTTTAAAGACGAATTTGACCATTTACCAAAAAAAACAAAATATTTTATTAAATTTTAGCGTGTTTGATTTTTTTAAGTAAAAACAGATGTTTCCTAACCTAATTATCATTATCCATCACCGTCATTATCCTCAATTTTAACTGTACGCTTTCCACCTAACAAATATCGGTTGACCGTCGACTTACCGATTTCTTCTTTGCTCTTTAAAGTGCGGGCTATGCTACACATCCAAGTGTTTTTCATCCAAGTTTTATTCAAGTAGGTCTAACACCAACAAAAAGTCACTCTCACTAAAAGAGCGTCATTACACGCGCTGATCTTCTTCTTCTTTCAAATTCACGTATACCTCCTCCTTGTTCTTCTTCGCGTCCGCAGATTCTTCTTCTACTTCTCCTCCTCCTCCTCCTCTTCCTCCTTCTCTTCTTCTTCTCATCTTTCGTTATCATCATCACCAACAACATCAATATTTTGTTAATGGATTATTTTTTCAATCGAATTGAATGAAATGCAATTGCTAAATTGAATTATTGAAAGGACGCAAGTGCTTTGAATATGAATTGAATTGAATTGATAATCTCTAAATTGTAGACAAATGTGTTTCGAATTTAATTTTATATAATGGATTATGTTTCGTTTATTCAATACTATACAATTGTTTCACCATGAGTACATATTCGATTCATTATGCAGAAAGCTGTTCAAATTTGAATTTATATAATGGATAATGTTCTGTTTATTTAGTACTATATAATTGTTTCACCATAATAACATGTTTGGTTCATTTTTGTTCTGCACAATTCAAAACTCTACCTCCTCATCTTCTACTGCTTCTTCACCAGGGAGAGGAAGAAAAGACAAAAAAATACAGCAACAACAATAACAAAAGAACGACGATAAGAAGAAAACACGTGAAAAAGAAGGAATGCGAAAAAGGAGGAGAATGAGGAGGAGGAGGAACGCGAAAAAGAAGGTGAAGAAGAAGACGACGCTCCGTGCGTAAACGAACGTGAGAAGAAGAAGAAGAAGAAAAAGCGCGGGAGAGAAGAGAAGAAGAAAAAGAGAAAAAGCATAAGGAAACACGTTACCTAAAATTGCTTGGATGAATTTAAATGCTAAAATTATTTGGATGCGAAGAATATCTCTTAAAGTGCCACTCTACTATCCACATTAAAGTTAGATTAAAACTGCATCATTAAAGTGATTTCTTTATGAAAAGTACATACTTTTTTTTTCTTTTTCTGGTCTTGCAAACATACTTTATCTTATATATATGCCGAACAAAACTTAATTCTTTAAAAAACAAAACAAAAAAACAAAGGTGGGGAAACGCTATATATTTCAAAAATGAAACCAATTGTAGCAAAAAACTGAAAGAAAATGGAAGTAATGTCTGATTAACTGTACCAAATCTTGCAGGATTAAATTCAACCAAATATGTAACGAATTAAAAGCTACTGAAAGATTATAGCAAGGCAAACATACAAGATAATCTATTATTTAACCATAGCTCACAAACAAGCTCACATGACCATAACATATAAGACGTAATTTTTATTCAAATATTCCAACAAAGTAATACAAATAAACTACAAATCTGCCCTAGTTCTGCCTTGATTTAATTCAATTCCCCAAGGATGATCAATATTTTCAACAGCCAAGCCAAAAAAAGCATTTCAAATTTCAAAATTTAATTCAGATTACTTAGTGTTGCCACGGGAACTGTCTACTTCATGCACACTTCCACTATCACCTGCATTAGCTTTCTCAAGCACAAGTTCTTGCTGCAATGATTCCATCATCTCCTTTAAGGATTTCTCGTCTCCTCCTATAAGTTTCGTCAAAATCTCGGCTTCCTGCGGGTTGATTTCCGATTGGTCTATTTGTTGCATGTTTGCAATTTTTTCTGTTTTGGCTTGTTTCAGTGCAGCATGTTGCTGCAGTGCTTCTATCATCATATTTGAGCTTCTCTCTTCACCTTCTAGTTGCATTTTCATTACAGCCTCCGCTTCCTTGTCAAGAGGCTTGAAATATTCTTCAATGGTTGCCTCCTGCATGAAAGCAGCATCTTGTCATGCAACAATTTAAGTTATGCAAAATGAAACAATTACAGAACTTATTATGAATTAGAAAACAAATATCATTGAAAAGATACTGTTCACAGCAGGTGGTTATTTTAAATGACAGAAGATGATGCATCCAATTACAGTATTTTCACAAGCAACATGGAGTGGCAGGTCCACACCCCAAAGCATGCTAGTAGAACTTCTTAAGGGAGAAGGAAAAAACATGATTAGAAGCACTACCTTCAAAGTCTAACCGAAGGAAAGAAATGGAAGATTCAAAGAAGATTCCAAAGAAATACATGCATCTAAAATTTTATATTTTTCATGACAATACAACTTACTGCTTGTTCTAGTTGCTTGTTCAAAGCTTGCATGTCTTGAATCATGCGACGAACCTCAGATAAAATAATCTGCTCAGGTACTTTATTTATGGCTGCCTTCCTTGCTTGTGCCTTTACAAGAGAGAAATAATACACATCACAATGAGAGGGCAAACAATGCTGGTTCAAAAGAAATGTTGATATCTGCTTTCAAATTATTGTGGTCGTGGACACATTTATATAAGCACGGACACATCTCCTAACTTGTGTAAGGCACAACAGTGACACTGACAAGGCAGTGACACAGCAGATATGCGACTGACATGGCATTAACACTATGCAACCACTATCAGAACCAGAGGCAGCGGCAGTGCCAACAAGAGCGTAAGCAGCAGAAGCGTGATTGGAGACAATGATACCGAAACAGATGTGCAAGAACTAGACTCTCCCTCTTCGAACTGGTTTATAGTTTTCTTCTCTCTCCTCTATGTTGAAGTTTAGAGTGTAATTGCATATGTTGTGCATTGCGGAATTGAAATTTGTAGAACTGAAATTTATTCAGTTATGAATATATTTATTTTTTATTAACGTATTTTACTGTTTTTACTGATATTGTGTACCATTAATGCCACCCTCACCAATCACAATACACTTTATAACTATAACTTGCTGGATGAATCCTCACTATTTTAATTGGGTTCTTTTCCAGTACAAGCACTTACTGTGCTTTTTCAAATATACAGGTTGTGCTGTTTGCAAATGCTAAACTTGGAAGAGCTTAAGACATAACATTTTGGAATAATGCTATTATTTTTTTAATTAGCATAGCATTTTCATATTTATAATATTAACATATCATTTCATTATTATAATATATACTACATTTTATTACATGACGTGTCTTAACCATGTCCCGTCCTATAATTTTAATTGCCAGTGTCTGCATAGTGCCATGTGTTAATATCTGCTTCCTAACTAAAGCTAAATTCATATCAACTCATTAGGAATCTCGAGAGCTTAGCAACTAACACAAAGTACAATAAAGTAATAACTATTTTGTTCTCCCTCTTTTATAGAAGCATGATATCAGCAACAAGAAAACGTGAGCATTCTTAGAAACTTAGTATTTACGATCTATTCCAACTATAGATAAAAAAGGTAATGTTCTACGTTCTATCAACTACATTTTAAACTGCATGATCATTACGACAGCTCCATTATAGTAGAATAAGAAGTGCCTTTGATTTGAAGTGACAGTTAACTCTAACTAATCACCCTATTTGACATTTACTGCACAGGCCTTACAAATGAAATCTTGAGTCAAGCTCACAACATACTCCAGCAAAGAGTATAATAAATCAGAAAAGAGAATATATCAGACCTGTTGGAGATGATTCTCAAGCCGGTGCCTAAAGTTTCGGATTTTTCGTTCTTCATACCCTGACATCACCCGGACATAAAATAGCATCCTCCTCCCAAACTCTAACAACTTACTCATACTGGCAAATCATCAACCAGTATTTGTTTGGGAATTTCCTGCAAAAGTTAATCCACGTCAGAGTCGCAGAACTAAAGCTCATTAATGTTAATTCATCTGAAAACTCTTGCAAAAATTAATTCATACTGTTTCATGTGGCAGCCATATGGAATCAAAATTTGGTTAAATGATCACCAAACAACGAGACATGAACCTCACACAAGAAGAAAGCCTTATTTTCCCCTAAATCTGCCTTTCAGAAACAGAAAATAAACATTATAAAACCAAATTTAAGTTCACAAGTAAAATGGAAATGGAACAAATTCTGCTTTAACACTAGTGAGGTTTTGACACAATGAAAAATGAAGTTAAATTCATCACTCCATGAAAAAAATATCAGGAGCTTAGTAACTAGCAAAAAATACAATGTAGTAATAGCTGGCATTTTCTCCATATTTCATAGGAGTATGATATCAGGTCAAAGAAAAACTTAACTTTACTTCATAACTGAAGAATTAATTACAAAAATACTTCATAAACTAATCTTGGACACTGGATATCGATAAACCTCAAACTAGAAACATATATTTTTTGGTGAGGGAAAGGGATCACAGACCCCAAACTGGAACATCCAGAGCAAAATAAAAGAACTGGCTATTCACCAAGCTCAAGAATCTAGCAGCTATCAATAGACCAATCGGTACAGTATCGCTATTCGCCACATGCACTAAAGAGAGACATAAATAAAACCTGAAAGTTCATTTCGGCATTTTATCAAACACAAAACTGGCAGCCCATAAATCAATTTAGAACAAATAAAATTTTGTGTATAACTAAGCCGGAAAATTAAAAGAAATCATCTATTTCGTGTTATTCAATCTGGGATTAAGATCCATAGCATGCCAAGCCACGACGTAATTCGAAATTTCCAAATGCCCATAAAGAATATTAGATGCATTTCTCGATTTCATAGCCAAAAAATATAATAATAAAAAGAAAAAGAAACAACAACATTAGATTAGATCATCCAGAAATTAGAAGTAAGTTTACCGAGAACTGAAGCAGAGCAACACAAGTTTTTTGGGCAAATTCTGCAGAGTACTGTAGTGTGGAGCGAGGTGCGAAGTATCGCAGCTGGAAGAGAATACAAAATTATTCCTTCGTGCTTTTCTTTTTCTCCTTCTCTTTCTCTCGGTTTTTTTTTTTTTCTTTTCTGTTTGTTTGTTTTTTTTTTTTTGAGGGAAATGTTTAAGATGGTCAAGTTAAAATCTTGAACATTGATGAGCCAACTTGCGGTCAGTAACACTTTTTTTTTTTCTTTGGGACTTAATTATGAGAATCGGTGATCAAATCGATTAAGTTATTAGATTATTAGATCCCTAATTTAATTGGTTGATCACTGATTAAATCGATTAATCCGGTCTTATATAAATAAAAATAAAAAATAATAAAAAATTTAAAATTAAAATTTAAAATACATAGTTTTATTAACATTTTAAAAATATCTAGCTATTAAAAACAATATAGAATAGAAATAATAAGTATTTTGTTAATTTTACTTTATCATAAATATTTTAATTTTATTTTTCTATTAAAATAACCATTATTTTTTAATTTTAATAATTTATTAATTAATTTATATCTATTATAATATTATATACAAGTATTTATTAAAAAATAATATTAATAGATATTATATAATTATAAAAAGAAAAAATAAGTGAATTTATAACTAAAATTAAAATAAATTAAATAAAAATAAATTATTTGATGAAATATATTTATATATATATATTATAATTTGTAATTAAATTAATAAAAAATATGATTGCCTAGTGGTTGTGAATGGCACCCTTTTCATTGAGGCACCCCAAGCATTTAAAAAAAAAAATTACCTTCCAAACAATTCGGTCGGACTGGTCTCACCGATTTTCACCAGTTCACTCTGAGTTTGATCAATTTGCACCGATTATCTACTTTGTTCGATTCAAGCATCGGATCTGACTAGTATAAGATTCGGTTTATCAAATTTTCGGTCGAACCGGCATAATATGAACCTAAGAAAAATAATTTGTTTATTTACTAGTTATTAATACTTTTAATCAATACCAAAATCATAATTAAAAATGCTTCTTGTACCGTATCCTATCTTGTGCCGATCTTTGAAATAATGAACTTTGAAATGCCTAAAAATTTTACGCTTCTAATGACACTGGCGCCGTACAAGGGGATCGGAGATCCTAAAGTTCACGTTACAAAATTTGAATCCATGATGTTTCTTAACAGTGACTCCGATCCTATCTTGTGCTGATCTTTTCCTACTTTTTTAGATGGAGCAACTTTATTGTAGTTTTCTAATTTACCTGCAGGTTCAATCTCGAGTTTTGACAAATTCACCAAGTTATTCATAAACAACTTTGCATCATCCAAAATTTACGTACAAGATTCAGACTACCTCAGTACGATCAAGCAGGGACAACATGAGAGCCTAAAAAACTACATGACACGTTTCACAATGGCAGCCATGAAAACCCCATACCTCAATCCGGAGGTACACCTGCATGCAATAAAAAGTAACCTCCAACTTGAAAAATTCCTTGAAGCAGTAGCAGTGGCAAAGCTGAAGACATTGGAAGAATTCAGAGACAAAGCAACTGGACAAATTGAAGTCGAAGAACTAAGAGAAGCTCGAAGAATGGAAAGACTACCATCTCGAAAAGAGGAAAAAAGGTGATGAGCAGATAATTTATACGCTTTTTGGCATTGTTTTTAATACGTTTTTAGTATATTTTAATTAGTTTTTATTATATTTTTATTAGTTTTTATTTAAAATTTACTTTTCTGGACTTTACTATGATTTTGTGTGTTTTTCTGTGATTTCAGGTATTTTCTGGCTGAAATTGAGGGACATGAGCAAAAATCTTATTCAGAGGCTGAAAAAGGACTGCAGATGTTGTTGGATTCTGACCTCCCTGTACTCAAAGTGGATTTTACGGAGCTACATAAGCCCAATTGGAGCGCTCTTAATTGCGTTGGAAAGTAGACATCCTGGGCTTTCCAGCAATATATAATAGTCCATACTTTGCCCGAGATTTGATGGCCCAAACAGGCGTTCCAAGTCGCTCAAGAATTCTGGCGTTTAACGCCGGAACTGGCATAAAAACTAGAGTTAAACGCCCAAACTGGCACAAAAGTTGGCGTTTAACTCCAAGAAAAGTCTCTACACATGAAAGCTTCAATGCTCAGCCCAAGCACACACCAAGTGGGCCCCGGAAGTGGATTTTTACACTAAACATCCTAGCTTACTCATTTTCTGTAACCCTAGGTCACCAGTTTACTATAAAAACTATTTTTAGTGATTCATCTTGTACCTCATGATACTTTACACGTTTCTTATTGTATTCTCTACGGCATGAGTCTCTAAACCCCATTGTTGGGGGTGAAGAGCTCTGCTGTTCTTCATGAATTAATGCAATTACTACTGTTTTCCATTCTATCACGCTTGCTTCTATTCTAAGATATTCATTTGCACTTCAACCTGATGAATGTGATGATCCGTGACAATCATCATCATTCTCACTTATGAACGCGTGCCTGACAACCACCTCCGTTCTACATGCAATCAAGCTTGAATGTGTATCTCTTGGGTTTCTAATCTAAGATTGGAACCTTCGTGGTATAGGCTAGAATTATTGGCAATCATTCCTGAGATCCGGAACGTCTAAACCTTGTCTGTGGTATTCTGAGTAGGATCTGGGAAGGGATGACTGTGACGAGCTTCAAACTCGCGAGTGTTGGGCGTAGTGACAGACGCAAAAGGATCAATGGATCTTATTCCGACATGATCGAGAACCGACAGATGATTAGCCGTGCGGTGACAGCGCATTTGGAATATTTTCACTGAGAGGACGGGAAGTAGCCATTGACAACGGTGATGCCCAACTTAAAGCTTGCCATGGAAGGAGCCTTGCGTGCATGAAGAAGAAGATAGTAGGAAAGCAGAGATTCAGAAGATAAAGCATCTCCAAAGCCTCAACCTGTTCTTCATTATTGCGTAATAAGTATTTATTTCATGTTCTTTTACTTTTTACAATTAAATCTGAGAATTATTGACATCCTGACTAAGAGTTATAAGATAACCATAGCTTGCTTCAAGCCGACAATCTCTGTGGGATCGACTCTTACTCACGTAAGGTATTACTTGGACGACCCAGTGCACTTGCTGGTTAGTTGTGCGGAGTTGCAAAAGTGTGATTGCAATTTCGTGCACCAAAAGGCCGCACAGATCTCAAAACGAGGGACTTAAGAAACTTTTCAAGTTGACACCAAAATTTGATTCATATACCAAGTTCAACACCAAAAGAGAGGATATAATTACAGAAATCTTACACAACAAACTTAA
This sequence comes from Arachis hypogaea, assembly GCF_003086295.3. NCBI lineage: Eukaryota > Viridiplantae > Streptophyta > Magnoliopsida > Fabales > Fabaceae > Arachis > Arachis hypogaea. The sequence continues at coordinate 123,092,382 of NC_092051.1, read as the reverse complement.
AAAGCCGCCAAGAAAAGCCGGAACATATCAAGATCAGAAGTATGTAGACAAGATCAAATACTATGCATTCCTCCAAAAATATGGCCATACCACTGATGAATGTGTAGTAGCCAAAGACCTATTGGAGAGGTTAACCAGACAGGGTTTATTGGATAAATATGTCACTTCCAGAAATCAAAAGGAAGCAGCCAGGGATACTGACAAGCTGAGCCATTGTTTAGATCATAAAGACAAAGGAACTTGGCATGGAGCGGTCAAAATTCCTACTTCGAAAGGAGTAATAAATTACATTTCATGAGGTTTTGAAGGAGGAAGAGCAACCAATACAGCCAGAATAAGAAGTTACTGAGCCATGATGACGATTGATGGATTTTGTCAAAAGATACATACTTCACCTCCATTTGCTGTAAAAGATCAAGCTAAGAGGTGGTTAAATAACCAACCCACAGCAAGCATAAAAACATGGAGACAATTAACGGACAAATTTCTGAATCAATTTTACCCTCCAAAAAGGATGACACAGCTAAGGCTGGACATCCAAGGCTTTAAACAAGAGGATCATGAATCTCTTTATAATGCCTGGGAGAGGTACAGAGGGATGTTAAGAAAATGCCTCTCTGAAATGTTTTCAGAGTGGGTACAGTTAGACATCTTCTACTATGGACTTACAGAAAAAGCTCAGATGTCTCTAGACCACTCAGCTGGTGGATCTATACACATGAGAAAAACAATTGAAGAGGCTCAAGAACTCATAGATACAGTTGCTAGAAATCAACATCTGTACTCAAACAGTGAGTCCTCCATAAAAGAAGAGGCTATGGCAGTAACTACTGATCCCAATCCTCAAGAACATATTGTTGAACTTAATCAGCAATTACTCCTTATGACAAAACAATTAGCAAAATTCAAAGAGATGCTCCAAGACACTAAAAATGCTAACAAGAATATAGAAGCACAATTGAATCAGACAAGATAGCAGTTATCTAAACAGATAACAGAAGAATGCCAAGCTGTCCAACTAAGGAGCGGGAAGACATTGAATAACTCAGCTCAAAATAGCAAAAAGTCAAGAAAGGAACAAATGACAGAGGATGACCAAACCACTACCCAAGATCCCTCTGAGGACATCAAGAGCCCAGAGAGGAATAACTCTGGCGTTCAAACGCCAGAAAAGGGTGGGAAGCTGGCGTTAAATGCCCATCCAGCACCTAACCCTGGCGTTCAAACGCCTATGAGGAATCAGACACCTGCAAGTGCTGATAGTAACCCCTCTAAGAAGGCTTCTCCAACCACTTTTGTAGGGAATAAACCTGCAACAACTAAGGTTGAAGAATATAAAGCCAAGATGCCTTATCCTCAGAAGCTCCGCCAAGCAGAACATGATAAACAATTTGCCCGCTTTGCAGACTATCTCAGGACTCTTGAAATAAAGATCCCGTTTGTAGAGGCACTTGAGCAAATACCTCTTATGCTAAGTTCATGAAAGAGATCTTAAGTCATAAGAAGGATTGGAGAGAAACTGAAAGAGTGTTTCTCACTGAAGAATGTAGTGCAGTCATTCTAAAAAGCTTACCAGAAAAGCTTCAAGGTTGGGCCATTTGCCCTTCCCACTGACTTTGTAGTGCTGGAAATGGAGGAGCACAAGAGTGCAACTCTCATTCTAGGAAGACCTTTCCTAGCAACTGGACGAACTCTTATTGATGTACAAAAAGGGGAAGTGACCCTGAGAGTCAATGAGGATGAGTTCAAGTTAAATGCTGTCAAAGCTATGCAGCATCCAGACACAGCAAATGACTGCATGAGCACTGATATTATTGACTCTTTGGTGGAAGAGATCAATATGACTGAGAGTCTTGAATCAGAGCTAGAGGACATCTTTAAAGATGTTCAGCCTGATTTGGAGGAACCAGAGGAAATAAAAGAACCTCTAAAAATCCCCCAGGAAGAGGAGAAACCTCCTAAATCAGAGCTCAAACCACTACCACCATTCCTGAAATATGCATTTCTGGGAGAGGGTGACACTTTTCCAGTGATCATAAGCTCTGCTTTAAATCTACAGGAAGAGAAAGCACTAATTCAAGTGCTAAGGACACACAAGACAGCTCTTGGGTGGTCCATAAGTGATCTTAAGGGCATTAGCCCAGCAAGATGCATGCACAAGATCCTATTGGAGGATGATGCTAAGCCAGTGGTTCAACCACACAGGCGGCTAAATCCAGCCATGAAGGAAGTGGTGCAGAAAGAGGTCACTAAGTTACTACAGGCTGGGATTATTTATCCTATTTCTGATAGCCCCTGGGTGAGCCCTGTCCAAGTTATCCCTAAGAAGGGAGGCATGACAGTGGTTCATAATGAAAAGAATGAACTGGTTCTCACAAGAACAGTTACAGGGTGGCGTATGTGTATTGACTACAGAAGGCTCAATACAGCCACCAGAAAGGACCATTTTCCTTTACCATTCATAGACCAGATGCTAGAGAGACTAGCAGGCCATGAATATTACTGCTTTTTGAATGGCTATTCAGGCTACAACCAAATTGCAGTGGATCCTCAAGACCAAGAGAAAACAGCATTCACATGTCCATTTGGAGTATTTGCTTACAGAAGAATGCCTTTTGGTCTGTGCAATGCACCTGCAACCTTTCAGAGGTGCATGCTCTCTATCTTCTCTGATATGGTAGAGAAGTTCCTGGAAGTCTTCATGGATGACTTCTCAGTATTTAGAGACTCATTCAGCTCCTGTCTTGATCATCTAGCACTTGTCCTGAAAAGGTGCCAAGAGACTAACCTGGTCTTAAACTGGAAAAAATGTCACTTTATGGTGACTGAAGGAATTGTCCTTGGACACAAAATTTCAAGCAAGGGGATAGAGGTGGATCAAGCCAAGGTAGAGGTAATTGAGAAATTACCACCACCTGCCAATGTTAAGGCAATCAGAAGCTTTCTGGGGCATGCAGGATTCTACAGGAGGTTCATAAAGGATTTTTCAAAAATTGCAAAACCTCTAAGCAACCTGCTAGCTGCTGACATGCCATTTGTGTTTAACACAGAGTGTCTGCAGGCGTTTGAGACCCTAAAAGCCAAGCTGGTCACCGCACCAGTCATCTCTGCACCTGACTGGACATTACCATTCGAATTAATGTGTGATGCCAGTGACTATGCCATTGGTGCAGTGTTGGGACAACGGCATAACAAGCTTCTGTACATCATTTACTATGCCAGTCGTGTTCTAAATGACGCACAGAAGAATTACACAACCACAGAAAAAGAGTTACTTGCAGTGGTTTATGCCATTGACAAGTTTAGATCCTATTTAGTAGGTTCAAAGGTGATTGTGTATACTGACCATGCTGCTCTTAAATATCTACTCACAAAGCAGGATTCAAAACCCATGCTCATAAGATGGGTGTTGCTTCTGCAAGAGTTTGATATAGAAATAAGAGACAGAAAAGGGACAGAGAACCAGGTAGCTGATCACCTGTCCCGGATAGAACCAGTAGCAGGGGCGTCCTTCCCTCCTACTGAGATCTCTGAGACCTTTCCGGATGAGCAACTTTTTGCCATTCAGGAAGAACCATGGTTTGCAGACATTGCAAATTATAAAGCTGTGAGGTTCATACCCCAGGAGTACAGCAGGTTGCAAAAGAAAAAACTAATTTCTGATGCAAAGTACTACTTATGGGATGAACTATATCTCTTTAAGAGATGCGCAGACGGAATGATCCGCAGATGCGTCCCTAGAGAGGAGGCACAGAAGATCCTGTGGCATTGCCATGGATCACAGTATGGAGGACATTTCAGAAGTGAGTGAACAGCCACTAAAGTCCTCCAATGTGGCTTCTATTGGCCTACTCTCTATAGAGATGCCCGAGAGTTTGTGCGTAACTGTGACAGTTGCCAAAGAGCTGGTAACTTGCCTCATGGTTATGCCATGCCTCAACAAGGGATCTTAGAGATTGAGTTGTTTGATGTATGGGGTATTGACTTCATGGGTCCTTTCCCACCATCATACTCAAACACTTACATTCTGGTGGCAGTAGACTACGTATCTAAATGGGTGGAAGCAATTGTCACACCCACTAATGATACCAAGACTGTGCTGAAGTTCCTCCAGAAACATATTTTCAGCAGATTTGGTGTTCCCAGAGTACTAATCAGTGATGGGGGCACCCATTTCTGCAATCAACAGCTTTACTCTGCTATGGTTCGATACGGAATTAGCCACAAAGTAGCAACTCTGTATCATCCACAGATAAATGGGCAGGCTGAAGTCTCTAACAGAGAATTAAAGAGAATCCTGGAACGAACTGTAATTGCCCGAAGAAAGGATTGGGCAAAGAGCTTGGATGATGCTCTGTGGGCATACAGAATAGCATTCAAGACTCCTATAGGAACCTCTCCATTTCAGCTTGTGTATGGCAAGGCCTGTCATCTGCCCGTGGAACTGGAACATAAAGCCTACTGGAAAACCAGATTCCTAAACATGGATGCTAAGTTAGCTGGTGAGAAAAGATTGCTCCAGCTAAATGAGCTAGAGGAGTTCAAACTCAATGCTTTTGAAAATGCAAAAATTTATAAGGAAAAAGCAAAAAAGTGGCATGACAAGAAATTGTCATCCAAAGTCTTTGAGCCAGGACAAAAAGTTCTGCTGTTCAACTCTAGGCTCAGATTATTCCTCGGAAAATTAAAATCCCGGTGGAGGGGACCATATGTGATCACAGGAGTGTCACCATATGGTTATGTTGAGCTTCAAGATATTGATTCTGACAGAAAGTTCATTGTTAATGGACAGAGAATCAAACATTATCTTGAAAGCAATTTTGAGCAAGAATGCTCAAAACTGAGGCTTGAATGAAGCTCAGTAAAGGTCCAGCTAAAGACAATAAAGAAGCGCTTGCTGGGAGGCAACCCAGCCATTAGCAAGTTTTTTGTCTTAATTAATACTTGTAGAAGTTGATATACATTTTTCTTCAAAGGTTAATCATCAAAATTGAAGGAATTCACAGAGTTACAGAAGAATTCAGTGCAAAAAGCAGAGAAAATGAGCTTGCTGGCAAGAAAACGCCAGTAAAGGGCATTTTGGGCGTTAAACGCCAGAATGGGTACCATTCTGGGCGTTTAACACTAGCCAGGGTACCTGGCTGGGCGTTAAACGCCCATAATGGCCAACAATTGGGCGTTAAACGCTAGAATGGATACCATTCTGGGCGTTTAACGCCAGAAAGGCAGGGGGAGGAGATTTTGTTTCCAACTTCAAATTTTTTCAAATTTTCATGTTTTGATTCATACTTTTCTGCATAAAAATGTTTCAAACTTTCATCATTCACCCTCAATTTTCAAAAATTCAAACATTTTCTAAATCTCTTTTCAATTTTCTTTCAAATCCTTCCCAAATCTTCTTCAAAAACTCAATTATCTTCTTAATTTCTTTCCAAATCTTTTTCAACTCATCATATCATCTTTTAAATTCTTAGATGCATAACCAAATTTTCAGATTTAACATCTTTATATCCTTTTCAATTACAAATCTCATCTTTTTCATATCATGATTTTATTTTCTTCCATCAATCATATATCTATGTCATATCTCTTTCAAATTTTTCGAAATCCCTCCCCTCTTCCTATAAATATACATTCAGCCATCCCCTCCTCTCCACCATTCGAATTTGCCTCTTCTCCTCTCTCTCCCATTTCCTTTCTTTTGCTTGAGGGCAAGCAAGCTTCTAAGTTTGGTGTGTTTTTCCGTGATCACTGAGCTAAGACTCATCAAGATCATGGCACCTAAGGGAAAACAAACCAAATCAAGAGGCAAGAAAGAGAATACTCCAAAGAACATGCAGACCATTACCACAAAATAATGGGTCTGAGGTCAGTGATTCCGGAAGTTAAATTCAATCTGAAAGAGGATGAATATCCGGAGATCCAAGAGCAAATTCAAAACAGAGGATGGGAAATTCTAGCTAATCCTGAGACAAAGGTTGGAAGAAACATGGTTCAGGAATTCTACTCAAATCTGTGGCTGACAGATAAGCAAAGAATAACTGGAACCGCCTTTCATACCTACCGAACCATGGTCAGAGGGAGGTTTATTTACTTCCATCTGGACAAAATAAGAGAGATCTTCAAATTGCCTCAACTACAAGATGATCCAGAATCCTTTAATAGGAGAATGGTGAGAGTAGATAAGGGGTTGGATCAAGTTCTAGAGGACATATGCCTCCCTGGAACTAAGTGGATAACCAATTCAAAAGGTGTCCCAAACCAACTCAAGAGGGGAGATCTCAAACCAGTTACAAGAGGCTGGTTGGTCTTCATTGGGCGTTCTATATTGCCCACTAGCAACCGCTCTGAGGTCACTGTCAAAAGAGCAGTGATGATTCATTGTATTATGCTTGGAAAAGAAGTGGAGATTCATCATCTGATTTCTTGTGAGATTTACACAATTGCAAACAAGAACTCCACTGAAGCCAAACTGGCCTACCCAAGCTTAATTTCTTTGCTATGTAAAGATGCTGGGGTGAGGATGGGAATAGATGAATTCATCCCAATCGAACACCCAATCACCAAGAAGTCAATAGAAGGACAAGTGCAAGACAACTCCATCAAAAGGAGGGCACAGGAGTTCCTCCCAGAAATTCCTGAAATTGACTACTGGACCCGCCTAGAAGCATCTGTTACCAAGCTGCAAGAAGCTATGGATTTTTTGGAGCTACAGAAACCCAATTGGAGCGCTCTCAATTGCGTTAGAAAGTAGACATCCTGGGCTTTCCAGAAATATATAATAGTCCATACTTTTCTCGAGATTTGATGGCCCAAACAGGTGTTCCAAGTCAGCTCAAGTATTTTGGCGTTTAACGCCGGAACTGGCATAAAAACTGGAGTTAAACGCCCAAATTGGCACAAAAGTTGGCGTTTAACTCCAAGAAAAGTCTCTACACATGAAAGCTTCAATGCTCAGCCCAAGCACACACCAAGTGGGCCCCGGAAGTGGATTTTTACACTAAACACCCTAGCTTACTCATTTTCTGTAACCCTAGGTCACCAGTTTACTATAAAAACTACTTTTAGTGATTCATCTTGTACCTCATAACACTTTACACGTTTCTTATTATATTCTCTATGGCATGAGTCTCTAAACTCCATTGTTGGGGGTGAGGAGCTCTGCTGTTCTTAATGAATTAATGCAATTACTACTGTTTTCCATTCTATCACGCTTGCTTCTATTCTAAGATATTCATTTGCACTTCAACCTGATGAATGTGATGATCCGTGACAATCATCATCATTCTCACTTATGAACGTGTGCCTGACAACCACCTCCGTTCTACATGCAATCAAGCTTGAATGTGTATCTCTTGGGTTTCTAATCTAAGATTGGAACCTTCGTGGTATAGGCTAGAATTATTGGCGATCATTCCTGAGATCCGGAACGTCTAAACCTTGTCTGTGGTATTCTGAGTAGGATCTTGGAAGGGATGACTGTGACGAGCTTCAAACTCGCGAGTGTTGGGCGTAGTGACAGACGCAAAAGGATCAATGGATCCTATTCCGACATGATCGAGAACCGACAGATGATTAGCCGTGCGGTGATAGCGCATTTGGAACATTTTCACTGAGAGGATGGGAAGTAGCCATTGACAACGGTGATGCCCAACTTAAAGCTTGCCATGGAAGGAGCCTTGCGTGCATGAAGAAGAAGATAGTAGGAAAGCAGAGATTCAGAAGACAAAGCATCTCCAAAGCCTCAACCTGTTCTTCATTACTGCATAACAAGTATTTATTTCATATTCTTTTACTTTTTACAATTAAATCTGAGAATTATTGACATCCTGACTAAGAGTTACAAGATAACCATAGCTTGCTTCAAGCCGACAATCTCCGTGGGATCGACCCTTACTCACGTAAGGTATTACTTGGATGACCCAGTGCACTTGCTGGTTAGTTGTGCGGAGTTGCAAAAGTGTGATTGCAATTTCGTGCACCAAAAGGCCGCACAGATCTCAAAACAAGGGCCTTAAGAAACTTTTCAAGTTGACACCAAAATTTGATTCATGTACCAAGTTCAACACCAAAAGAGATGATATAATTACAGAAATCCTACACAACAAACTTAAAAAGCCGCCAAGGAAAGCCGGAACATATCAAGATCAGAAGTATGTAGACAAGAGCAAATACTGTGCATTCCTCCAAAAATATGGCCATACCACTGATGAATGTGTAGTAGCCAAAGACCTATTGGAGAGGTTAACCAGACAGGGTTTATTGGATAAATATGTCACTTCCAGAAATCAAAAGGAAGCAGCCAGGGATACTGACAAGCTGAGCCATGGTTTAGATCATAAAGACAAAGGAACTTGGCATGGAGCGGTCAAAATTCTACTTCGAAAGGAGTAATAAATTACATTTCATGAGGTTTTGAAGGAGGAAGAGCAACCAATACAGCCAGAAAAAGAAGTTACCGAGCCATGATGACGATGGATGGATTTTGTCAAAAGATACATACTTCACCTCCAATGGAACAACGCCTTCAGCGTGTCCGACATCAAATCACAGTGTCCGAACTTGGATGATCCAGTGGTGATTTCGATACACATGGGAGAACTAACAGTAAAAAAGGTCCTACTCGACCCCGAGAGCAGTGCCGACGTGCTGTTCTACTCCACCTTAAAAAAATGCAACTCAGCGACAAGGCCATGCAGCCCTCATCCGGAGAATTGGTAGGATTCTCCGGAGAAAGGGTACCCGTATCAGGTTATGTATGGTTGAGAACAACACCAGGAGAGTCTCCGATCTCAAAAACCCTAGATATCCAATTTTTAATGGTTGATTTCACTAGTCCTTATAATATTATTTTGGGACTCCCATCTCTTAACTCTTTTTGAGCTATTGTTTCTACAATTCACCTTTGTGTAAAGTTTTTTGTGCAGGACAACATAGTGGCCACAGTGCATGCCGACCACAAGGAAGCTCGGCAATGCTACAATGCAGGCTTAAAGACTATTCCAAGGGAACAAGAGTTCACGCTGTCTACAATATAGAGAGCATTTCAACTCTGGCCGATCTGGACCCTCGGAACAATAACAGTCGACTTGCCTCAATGGGCGACCTAGAAAAGGTACAATTAGGGGCAGCTAACCAATTTACTAACATCGGTTCTGTTTTTCTTGCAGAAATAAAACAACAACTCATTGAACTATTGAAATCCAATTCTGACCTTTTGCATGGACATCTTCCAACATGCTAGGAATTGATCCAAACTTTATATGCCATAAGCTAGTAGTCAATCCTAATGTCCGGCCTATGCGACAGAAAAAAAAAGGAACTTGGGCACAGAAAGAAGAAATGCAGCAATAGCAGAAACACAAAAATTGCTCGATGCAGGCTTCATCCAAAAACTTAGATTTTCATCTTGGTTAGCAAATGTGGTAATGGTTAAGAAGAGCATGAAAAAATGGTGTATGTATGTAGATTTTTTGAACTTGAACAAAGCATGCCCGAAAGATTCCTACCCACTTCCAAACATTGATAGATTAGTATATGATACTTCAGGATTTCAAGTACTTAGTTTCATTGATGCTTATTCCGGTTACAATCAAATACTAATGCACCCCGACGATGAGGACAAAACAACATTTATAACAGATCTAGGAAATTTCTGTTATAAGGTCATGTCTTTCGGGTTGAAAAATGCAGGGGCCACTTATCAGCGATTGATGGACAAGGTTTTCAAGGATCAGATTGGCCGAAACATTGAAATATATGTTGATGACATGTTGGTCAAATGAAGCTCAGAAGAACAACATAAGACCGACCTTAACGAGGTATTCCAACAACTTCGACAATATTACATGAGGTTAAACTCGGAAAAGTGTGCATTCGGAGTGCATGGAGGCAAGTTTCTCGGATTTTTGTTGACTCATAGGGGAATAGAAGCCAACCCTGACAAATGTCAGGCTGTGATTCACATGCAGTCACCTTGGTCAATCAAGGAGGTACAACAACTCACAGGTCGCCTAGCAGCCCTGTCACGATTTCTACCCGCAGTAGCTACCAAATCATATCATTTCTTCAACACCCTCAGGAAAGCCGAGAAGTTTGTTTGGACGGACGAATGCGAAAAAGCTTTCACCAATTTCAAAAATCTTCTTGGCTCACCACTATACTATAGAAACCACAGAAAGGTAAGACTCTTTACTTATACCTTTTAATTTCCCCTAACACAGTCAGTTCTATGCTTGTAACAGAAATAGGGAAGGAACATCATCTAGTATATTTCGTGAGCAGGGTACTATAGAACACCGAAATGAGGTACCCAACAATAGACAAGTTGGCATTCGTCGTAATCATAACAAATCGGCGTCTGCGGCACTATTTCCAAACACACCAAATAATAGTTCGGACTGGTCAACCGTTACGACAAATATTGGCAAAACCAAATCTAGCAGGACGACTCACAAAGTGGTCAATAGAACTTTTGGAATTTGATATAGGCCATCAATCACGAGGATCCCCAAAGCACAAGCATTGGCTGATTTTATTTCAGAATTCACCACTGCAGAAAGTACAACCACCGAATAGGAGTTGTATGTAGACGATGCATCAAACAAAGGTGGATGCGGAGCCGGAATCTTACTAAAAGATAACGTGGTGTGCATGATGAGCAGTCAATAAAATTTCTCTTTCAAATGACCAATACTTAGGCCGAATACGAAGCACTACTAGTCAGCTATGACTAACAAGACAAGTCAAAATTGAAAACTTAAAGGTATACTGCGACTCTCTCCTTGTGATGCAACAGGTAACCGGCCATTTTCAGGTACGAGATCAGGTCTTAGAAAAATATTTAAATTTAGTAAAAGATATGATACAAGATTTCCAAAATTTTGAAATATCACATATACCTAGAGAGCAAAACTGTAGGGCTGATATTTTATCTAAATGAGCTACTTCCAGAATAACCGACTCAACAGATTTAATGTCACATCTCACACTAACAAAACCAAGCTTAAATGCCAAGTTTCTTTTAAGTGTGTCGTCACAGGAAGAAGACTGGCGAAGTCCATACATTCGATATTTAAGAACTGGAGAAATACCAGACAATGAGCAGCTGAGGTCATTCAGACGCAAAGCAAGCTATTACACTATCATGGAAGACGACCTGTACAAATGGGTTGACCGTTATTGAAATTCCGTGGCCATCAGAAGCAGAAGCTGCCATAGACGAGGTTCATGACAACATTTGTGGCCACCACACTGGAGGTTGGAGGTTGGCCACAAAATTTTACGAGCAGGGTATTATTGGGCGACCTTGTGTAAAGATTGTATGAACAAGGTGTAGAAGTGCGATGCATGCCAAAAATGTGCACCGCTTATTCATAGTCCGGCCAAATTGCTGCACACTTCAGATATTAGTTGGCCTTTTTACAAATGGGGGATGGACATTCTCGGACTATTCCCAGTATCGCTAGAACAGGTAAAATTTCTATTAATAGCAATTCATTACTTTACTAAGTGGATAGAAGCATAGCCACTTGCAAAGATAACCTCAGACAAGGTACGCACGTTTATTTGGAAATCAATCATATGTAGATATGGTTTGCCTAGAGAAATTATTTCTGATAATGGTCACCAGTTCATTGATAAAAAAATTGCATCATTTTTATCTGACCTTCACATTAAGCATCGTTTTTCCTCTGTGGAGCACCCACAAAGTAATGGGCTCGCAGAGGCAGCACACAAGATCATCTTGCAGGCCTTAAAGAAAAAATTAACAGATGCTACAGGACGCTGGACCGAGCTAATACCAGAAATATTGGGGAGCTACAACACAACACCACAATCCACAACTAACAAAACCCCATTCCGGTTAGTATATGACACAGATTGTATAATTCCCATAGAAGTCGGCCAAGGTTCAACCCGCACTGAGTACTTTGATGAAGATGCCAATATAGAGGCAAGATCAGCTGAACTCGATACAATAAACAAAGAACGATGCCTGGCTGAAATTCGACAGAAATCCATACAGTTAGCTATGCAAAAGCAATATAACAAAAAAGTACGACCAAGGATGCTACAACAAGGAGATTTGATGCTGAGATAAATAGAAAAAGTCCGAAAACCCGCAGGTCATGGAAAATTAGCAACTACCTACGGGGGCTCTTTTCGAGTCTCCAAAGTCATCGAAAAGGGGGCATATTGCCTCGAAACATTAGATGGAATGACCCTACCCGACACTTGAAAAATTTCATCGTTGAAGTTTTATTATAGTTAATTTTTATTTGTAAACAAGTTGGAGTGGCCAGGTACTCTTTTTCCTGATCACGGGGTTTTTTCCTAAGGAGGGTTTTACTCGGACAGGTTTTAACGAGGCCGACCACTCCACGCCTTTCAAATTCGAAAAGTATTTTTCATATAACAAATAAAGCGCATTCTTTTTCTCTATTTACTACATTGTTCTATCTACAAAGTCATTTCGTTCAAACCAATGCAAGTCAAAAAGTTGGAATCAAAATCTAAAAGCAGCATGCAATAAACATTCAAAGTTCAAACCGACATCATAAGTCAGATAAGCAGTTCACAAAAACAAACCGAAACAAAATCGTTAACCAAGTCAAAATATTCCAAAATACAAATTCTCAAAATGATCAATATTTATCAAGAGGGGGGAGGAACATTCTCGTCATGCTCCTCGCCTGCCTCATCCTCAACAAGCTCCCTGTCCACCACAATTTTTGTAACATCAAGCTTCCTAACATCAAATTCAGGCGCAAACATTGCAATATGGCTTACAACTCGATCGAAGCCAACAGCAAACATCTCCAAAATTTCATTCTCCAGCTCGTGAATACAAGAGGCCATCTGACCTTTGGACTTGTCATTTTCTTTAATTTCATTTTGGAGAAGACGGATTTGGTCTTAAAGCCTACCGACCTCTTCCTCCCTGTCCTTCATCTTAGAGGTCACATTAACAATGGCGCCCTCTTTTTCTCTCATTGATCACCCCAGATTCACAATTTTTTCACCAACAGCACCTTACTCCGCACCCAGCAGTTCAATAGCACGGCCAACGCACAGCAAATGCGAGGCCACAATCTATGACCAAAATAAAAAAAAAACATAAAGCACACATATATAGATGACAACACCCAAATAGCAACAAAGATATACTAATCTGGATAAACTTTTCCATTCCTTCTATACCCGTACAACGAGTCAGCCGCATATCCCTAAGGTACTGAGACACCCTATCAGCAAGTTCGGAGATGGGATATTGATCACTCCAAAGGGATTGAGGGTTCACCCCCTCTATAAACCCATGAAGCTTCCTTTGCTTCTCAAAAGCCGACCTATCAACTTTATCCTCCTTAGAAAGCACTTCCAACAATTTTTCGGAATCGACTCTTTTTCTCTTCGGAGAAGGATGAGGTCGAGTAGTGGAATGACCGACATCCCTACCACTTTCTTTCCCTATTCCCAAACCACTGCCAACCTTTTCATTTTTCTTTTTAAGAAAAGATTGCAGGTGAGAAGTAGACAAATTAGGCATTCTGCCACCTGCAAAACAAACAAAGTGCTACGTTAACAATTACCAACCAACCAGCAAAAGAAACAACTAAAATACAATACCTATAGAAGCCTTTAAACCCTCTTTGTCATTTTATTTCTCAAAATTCAACAACTCCGGGATCGACAGATATTTACCGGCAGCAAAACATTCTATTAAAAAATCAAGAAACATGCCCTCTTCCTCATTTCTTTCCACAGCCTCAAGAATTTGCATTGGCTCCGGATACTAATACAAAGGAAACCTCTCCATCAACTCATCATCCAGATAAAAAGGGTATTCGGTCTCTACCGACCAAACCTTCACAAACATCAACTTGAAATTTTTAAAAGAAGATTTATATAACAGGAAGAGGGAATGACCCGGAAAGCTACTAAGTAAACCCACAAACCTTTTCGCACCCCCTTAGACTAAAATAAAGAAAAGAAAATATTTAATGATGCAGGATATTCCAAAAAATCTATCAAACATTCAAAAACTCACAGAAAAGCCCAAGAGTTTGGGTGTAACTGCAAGGGAGCACAGTTTAGTTGCATCAAAATTTTGCACTCAAAGTCAGTAAAAGAGAATTTCAAATAAAGTTCTAGTATATATATAGAAATAAGCCAAATCTCCCCTCCTCTCACAAACCCTCTGCTCACTGCCCCAAGGGAGTAGTTCGACGCTAAAAGCCGAACCTTTTTTGGTCAGTTTCACAGCACTAAGCTCTAGCAATGACTCGTTATCGCAATAGGCAGACAAACGAGTTTTAACGTTAGCATGCACCCAGTGATAGGGATTTTCGCTTTTAACCTCAACTACTTTTTCCTTTTCTTTTTCTTTATCCATTGTCGAAAAACAAAAAATACAGACAAGGACAAAAAATTAACCTCTTGAAGTCATGTCTCTTTCATGAACTTAAGCAAGAAGAGTAAGGTCAAGAGTTTGTGTCTCTTTCCAAGAAACGGTAATAAAGCATCAATACTACCCATTAACTTAGTGAGTAATTCAAAATGTAACTGTTCACATACCATGATGAAAAAAATGGTCCAGATCTCATCCAAAGAAACAAATGCGGATTTATTACAGCCCGGTTCACAAGGTATAATAATTATTAATTACTAAGTTTTAATTACTGTTGCTATTATTTTCAATATTTAATTTGTTTCAAAAACCCAAGCTTGAACAAAAGCAACCACGTTGTGTTTGGGGCTAACATATTCATCCTCAACCGAGGTATAACTGTACGACAAAAGCTCAACTTGCTAAAACATAAGTTCGGCAAGTCAAGCTTGGGGGTTATGTATCGTATCCTTCATACATTGGAGAAAACAGATTATACCTTGGCAGGACTAAATAAAATTCAAATTAATTAAACTCCTCATCATAACAAACTTTTTCTCTAAAATCTCGCAACTTGTCGGCCACGACTAACGGACTGACGAATAATTTAGCTATAGTGGCTATAAATTAGAGGGAAAGCCGACAATAAAGAGGCAGAAGATCAACAACACAATAAACGATATAATTGACTTGAGCGTCAGAATCCTTTTTGCAGGTACCATGCTTGGGTTCGAGTTCATGGGGATACTTCACTTCTGAGCCAGAAGCTACAAGAGTCCTCAAAGGCAGTCTGAAGCTGACCTATAATGCGGAAGAATATCCTTGCCAAAACACTTCCAATATAGATATTTGAGTGAATTGCATATGACAGCCCTATCCTTTTATAAGGTAGATAATTCGCAATTTAATAATTAGAAAATGATAATTTTTTTAATAGACACATGAATCTTTCTGTGAGATCTAGTCTTGTTCAGTCCTACGTGAATGATAATCATTTGATTAAAACTGTTTAGCTCCTACATAATTATCAAAATAATGACTCAATCAAATAGTTATTATTCCTTTATAATGTCGTTTTAATAACTATATAGGCGAAAACAGTCCCACTCAAATGATTATAATTATATAGAACAGAATTATACAAGCAAAAGTCATATGTAAGTATTTTTTGCTATTTTTTTGAGCGAGATTCTCCTAGAAGGGTTATGCGCTTAACGAAGAAGAAAGATAGGGGCGAATTGTCATTTTCCAATTATTAAGTTGTAGATTATGTAAATTAAAAAAAACAAAGATCAAAAATAAATTTTACTCTTATATATAATTGTACTCCACTCTAAATTTTATTAAAATTGAAATAAAAAAACAGTATTATTATACGAACAATTTTTTTTAATAATTAAATTTAATTGAGTTGGCCTAATAATTTATTGGCTTAAACTAAATTATTGGCCCAATTTAAAATCAACAAAAATTACTCACACTATTCTGCGCGAAAATTACACACTTTAATCTCACAATTTTCATGAAAATTATTTCAAAATTTTCAGTCTTCTTCGTTATTTCTATCAAATCTCTTTTAGAAAAAATATTGAATCTCTAAATATAATTCTCGTCTTTCATCGGTTCCACTCTCAATCTCATTTCTTCATTTTTTTCCCCTTATCTTTATCACGTTCTCATTAAGTTGTTAAAAACAGAAATCTGTAACACAGAAGGGTAGCTACTAACTCTTTAATTTTTTTAATTCACAATCGCTATATATATATATATATATATATATATTGTGTCTTTTTAACCTTGAATGCATATCAACTATGAATTAGTTTGAATCTTTTTTATTTTGTTACTATCCATTACAAATTTTTTGTGTTCTCCTTTAATAACTTTTGCATTTTTTTTAAAGAGTATAATATCTGGTTTTAATTTAATTTTTGTCTGTAAGCCTTTATGTGTTTTAATGATAGTAGATATGTTAAGTTAGTGCCTACGAATTTTTGTGTTTTTATTAGGAATTTTTATATTTTTTAAAGAGCTCATAATTTCAATCTGTATAATGATGAAAATCTATGAAATCGAAACACACTACAGGTATTACTACACTCCAGGTCAGCATCTCTTCGTCACTTTGTGTTTATTGAGGAACGATATCATGCAATGGCCGTATGTCATAGTTCAACGAATCTATATAGTCATTAGCATGAATTGACAAAATTTTTAACCTCTAAAGTAGCACTACAATCCGCTTACATCTTCCAAAAGCCTGATTTTGGGGTTCACCAAGAATCAAACTTTTGACCTTTCAAATCTAGCGCTCTAATACCATGTCATGATACCACTCATCCGAAAAGCTTCAGCTGATGGGAAAATGTAACACTAATAATTATATCTCTAATACTCCATAAACCTCCATTGTAGACATTGTACAAATATTCCATTAGCTCCTCATACTTTCCCTAAATTTAAAGTTAAATACTATATCATATGGGATCATGTTCAATGACTACCTCCAATGTAACAACATCTGCCCATCTCATCTATGCTGGTTTGGCAACACAGCCAACCTGAGACCTCAAAACCGAATAATATGTTCAGTACTTCAAAAAAAATAACTAAATAAACACAGAGATAAAAATGATGCATGCCATACTATACACATACTTCACAACCAAAGGAAACGTAACCACATTTCTCGCATCAGGGCACCACTTTGAAAATCTACGGTTGATCCAAGAAAGTAGTAATCGGATACTGCGGTTAAATCGCCCACGTCCAAATTGATAGCCATGTATAACGAGTGGTAGGTCCAAATGAGCACAGTCAATCCCCACGGTTTAGTTGTTTTTTTTTTTAAATTTCATTCAATAAGTTAATAATTCTTGTTAGAAAAGCAATGATTTTATAATTTAGTGAGTATTACTTTGAGTTAGTTTGAATTCATTTATTATAGGAAAATTTAGAGAAGAGTTAGCAAAGATCAAATAGGAAGAAAAAGCTAATAAAGAAGAGACAAAAGAAAGAGGAATCAAACAGAGAGTTCTATGGATAAAAAAGAGAGCTCATTGGACAAAAAATCACCAAAGCAGCCCATGCGTGCAACGTGGGGCTTGGTGCGTTGCACGTGAAGAGCAAACAGAGGCAAATTGCACTAAATCAAACCATGCAATGCACGTGGGAGCCCAAGTGTTGCACTTGAAAATCAAACAGAGGCAAATTGCACTAAAATCCAATCATGCGTGCAACGTGGGAACCCATGCGTTGCACTTGAAGATGAAACAGGGGTCAATTATGCTAAATGGAGCTATGCGTTGCACGTGGAGGATGGTGCATTGCACTTGGAGCATCAAACAGAGATCAATTACACCAAGAAAAGGTCATGTGTTGTACGTGGGAGACTATGCATACAACATACCAAATCGGCCACTCCCAGGGGCCTTAATTCTCTCATCAAGTTCTCTAATTCTTCAAATACTTAAGTGATTAACTCAAGACTTAACATAAGCCCATGAAATCAAGCATTAATTTGTGTTATTGGCGGAGATTAACCAAGATTGACATCAAACCGGTTAATTGACTGCCTATATTAGACCTTTATTTTTCTGTCTTTTTAATTTTTCATCTTATCCAAAATTTCATTCACTGTGACGTTGAAAATTCTACCTTTCCTATTTGCTTTTTATTGCTTTTTCATGCAGAGAAATAAAGACAAATAACCTCTCTTGTTTGATCCAGAAATTGAGCGAACTCTTCACTAATTAAGGAAGAAATCTAAAATTCAAGAAGAGAAAATTCTGGAGGAGGAAATTCAAGAGGAACTTGAGCAAGAAAGCATAGAAAACAACAATTTCAATGCAAAGAGGACTCTTGGAGACTTTGTTACCCCCACAAGTAATAGTTATGGGAGTAGCATAGTGAGACCCATTGTGGAGGCAAACAACTTTGAGTTGAAGCCTCAACTCATCTCTTTGGTGCAACAAAATTGCTAATTTAGTGGGAGTCCTCAAGAAGATCCTAATTTGTTCACCTCTACCTTCCTACAAATATGTGACAGGTCAAAATCAATGGTGTCTCTATTGAAGCATATCGCTTAATGTTGTTCCCATTCTTTGTAAGGGATAGCGAAGCAGTGGTTTAAAACTCAACCAAAGGAGAGCATTGCAACATGGGATGATTTGGTTAATAAGTTCTTAACTAAACTTTTTCTCAACCCAGAGGTTAAAAAGTTTAGACATGATATCCAAACTTTCACTCAGAAAGATGGAGAATCTCTCTATGAAGCTTGAAAAAGGTACAAAGAAATATTGAGAAAGTGCCTCCAAAATATGTTTGCTGATTGGGTGCAACTCCAAGTCTTTTATGATGGACTCACTGGTGCGGATTTTGCAATCCATAACTTACTGGCAAGTGCACCAGGTCGTACCAAGTAATACCTCAGGTGAGTGAAGGTCGATTCCATGAAGATTGATGGACCAAGCAACAATGGCTGATTGATTCACTTAGTCAGACAAGCAGAAAAGAGTGTTTTGGGTTTCAATTTGCATCAAACAGTAATTCAAGAAAGCAATTATTAAATTTGGTGTGAAAACTATATAAGAGAACAGTTAAGGTTTCAGAGATATTTATTTTTCCGGATTAAAAATTCTTAATAACTATTTTAATCATACAAGATTCAATTCATGGCAAATGGTAATTGACTAAACTCTAATTCCTTAGTAATTTAGTCTTCTCTAACCTAATCAACCACCAATTCCTTTGTCACTTAATGTAGATTAAAGGTTTAGGTCCAATTCTAGTTTATTAGCTACAAAACCCTAATTACCCAAATATAAGATGATTATATATCACATATCACGTTAAGTCCAGGCAATTAGTGATTTAGGAGGAATTACTTTGAAGCTGATATTCAAGTGAGTTAACTTTTCCAAGAATCAACAAGAATTTATGTAGAAAAAGAGTTATCTTCCAATACACTCAAATTCATAAGGTAAAGAACGAAAGTAATCCTTGAATGAAAATCAGTGCATTAATTAAAATAGAGTGACAATAGTATTAATCCATAGAATAAACAGAGCTCCTAACCTTAACAGGGGAGGTTTAGTTGCTCATGGCTCAGAGAAAAGCTAGGGTTCCAAAAGTGTGTAAAGTGTAGAATGAGCCACCGAGGAGAAGAAGGAGCCCGGAGGACTAAATCTTTTCCCTTTTATATCTAACCTAATTGATTTGAAAATTAAATAAAATAAATAAAATAAAATAATATCTTAACCCTAAAAGATTGTGTTTGATAATAATAATAATAACCAAAAGAAAACAAAATAAATTAATTATTATAAAAATCTTCTATGGATGAAGCCCTTTCCTTGAAGTCCAAAACGCGATGCTGGCACTAAATACCAGACTCAGCGTTTAGCACCGAGGAGGCAGAGAGGGTTGTGGGCGTTGCGATCTTCCTGGTGTTAAACACCAGGCTCGGCATTTAGCGGCACTAGTGTGTGGTTGTTGCACGAATTACGAAGCTCCTGGCGCTAAACGCCAGGTCGGGGCGTTTAGCGCCAACTAACTAGAGGCCTTGCACACATCATGAGATGCCTGACGCCAAATGCCAGGCTTAGCGTTTGGCGCCAGTTTAGCAACTTCACTTTTTTTCTGTACAAACTCTGCCAAACTTACCCGAATTTTTTCTGAAACAAATATAACCATAGTGCGCCTCAAAGTAGCATCCAAATAGGCTTCAAATACTAAAATCTCAATAAAACTTAATAAATTCATATCTAAAATAATAAGAAAATAAAGAACAGTTGCTCACGCATCACAACACCAAACTTGAATTGTTGCTTGTCCTCAAGCAACTAAAAACAAATTTAAACTGAGAAGTGGAATTGCCTGAGAACTGATCTTTCAATTAACCTCCTGTCTCTTCTCTTAGTAGGGTTAATGACACTGTGATCCTGAACAGTTTCGGCATTTCACTATCCTTTGGAGCTCAGGAATGTTAATGTTCCTCAGAACTAGAACTCGGATAATATTATGAATTCTCTTTCTTTTTAACTGCTGATTAATCCTTGAACACAACTTTTTCTTTTGTTCTTTTCTTTGGTGCTTTGTACCTTGAGCCTAGCCGTGACTCTAAATATTTTTTCTCAAGCTTTACTTGACATAAAAACACCACAAGCACTTAATTGGGGAACTCTTTGAGTTCTAATTTTTTTTTTTAATTTTTTCCAGTCAGTGGTGCCCAGAGCCTTTGGCATACTCTTTATTGGCACTTGGTCTCGATTCTAAGTGCACTGTCTCAGGAATCCCTTGACACAGTCACACCACAAACATATGGCTAGAAAATTAACTTTTTGAGCTTTTGATCATATTTAACCTTCCTAGCCATTGATGCTTAGAGCCTTGGACCTTGTTTTTTATTTTCTTTTTCTTTTTGCTGTTTCTTTTTCTTCAAGGATTAATTTCTTGTTTAATTTAGAGCATTCATAATACTTCTCTAAATTCCTGTATGTCAGGAATTAACAACCTTAACTCCAATGTCAAATATACACTATTCTATTCATACATCCAAAACCACAGATAAATACCACCACATCAAGATAAATAAGACAACTCAAAATATATAAGCTCAAGTTCTCATGCATTATACCACCTCTTCTCTTTTTCTCTTTTCTTTTTTTTTTCAGATTCAAGCTTAATGGCTAATACATGAGACAATTTTTTCAATCAAAATAAAAATACTAAAATAAACAACTAGAAATAAAAAGACTTAAATTGCTACTACTCATGCAAAAGGATTAAAAACAAACAGTAAAAAATAGGAAATAATAACTGAAAACAGAAAATAAGGAAAATATCAATAAAAGAACTAAACCACCTCAGTCATGGTGGATGCCTCCTCCTGGGAATCCTCTAGGAGCTCCAAAATCACACCTCAACTGCTCCATCTCCCGCTGCTGGCGCTGCTGCTCCTCCATAAGCTGTTGAAAGAGAGCAGAGTGGCCTTCAAAGTCCATCCTCAGCTAATTAACAAATGATGCCAGATGCCCAATGGATGATGTCAACTGATCCCAATAATTCTGTAGAGGAAAATAGTATCTCTGGGGCATCTCAGGCTGCTGTGGCTGAGGTGGGGGAGCCGGCTCTTCTCTTGGGACTCTAGCATACTCCCGAGCACACTCCATAGTCTTCTTGGAGATGGGTCGCTCAATGTGGATGAGGGTGTCATGGTTAGTCCGCACCCTAGCAGCCTCACAGAGGTGGAAGATCAGATGTGGGAACACTAGTCTGGCACTGGTGGAGGCGTTCGAAGCTGCACTATAAATCTCTTGTGGAATCATCCACTCCACCTCCACCTCATTACCGAGTATGATACAGTGAATCATCACTGCTCGATCCATGGTCACCTCAGAACGGTTGCTCATCAGGATGATAGAGCGTTGAATAAACTCCAACCATTCCCTAGCAATCGGCTTTAGGTCGTGCCGTCCCAACTGGCTAGGCTGCCCCCTCTGAATTGAGCCTCCACTGAGCTCCCGATAGGCTTATATCCGCTAAAATTTGCTCCACACTCTTGTCATGGTTGACTTGCTCAGTGTAGGACTCATCATCATCCCCGGTCTATAGTAGGCAGAGTGTATCTCTCACAATCTGTGGATTGAAGTCAAGTACTCGTCCTTTGACCATGGTGCGCCAGTTCTTAGGGCTGAGGTTTACGACATGCACATGCTTGTAAGTCATCCAAGCATTGGTGTAAAATTCTTGAACCATGAGTTAGCCCACCTCAGTGACTGGGTTGCACAATGTGCCCCAGCCCCGCCTCTGTATCTCTGCTTGTATTTTCGGGTACTCGTCCGACTTTAGATCAAATCGAACCTCTGGAATCACCTTTTTTTGCCCGGTAATCTCATGAAATTGCTCTTCATGGACCTTAGAGCTAAACCGGTGTAACTCATAGGGACTAGTCACTGGGGTCTTCTCCTTCCTCTTCCTAGAGGATGACTATCTATCCTTGGGTGCCATAGAAAATTTTGAAAAGGAGAAAGCGGCGCGGCCACACCAAACTTAGAAAGTTGCTCGTCCCCGAACAAGGAAAAAAAGAGAATATAGAGAAAGAGGGGGTAAAAATGGTGGGGGAGAAAGGAAGATAATGGGAATATAAAAATTGTGGAGGGTGGATTGGTGAATAGAAAATGGTGTGCGAAAGGAAAAGGGTAAAAGAGGGGGAGTGTGAAGTGAAACTTTGTTGTGTGAAAAAGAAGAGGTGAAAGGGGGGTATAAATAGGAGGGGAAGGGGAGGAGAAGGTAAAAAAATTGAATTGAAATAAATGGGGAGGGGGGTAACGGTTGGCAGGGGATGGGAAAGAGAGATTTGGAGAATAGATGTGATGTGATTGGGGAATAGGAGGTATGGTTGGTGGGAAAGAGAGATACGAGGGAGTGGGACCCACAGGTTTTCACCTTTTCAAATTTCAAACCCCTGCCAAAGTAACCGTTTGGGCGCTGTAGCGCCAGCCTCGGCATTTAGCGCCGCAAGTGCGTCTTCATCATTTTTTTGGCAGGATGGCCTGGCGCTAAACACCCAGGTCTGCACTTAGCGTCAAGGAGGCAGAGATTAATTTTTTACATTGTATCACCATTGGCGCTAAACCCTAATTCCTTAGTAATTTAGTCTCCTCTAACCTAATCAACCGCCAATTCCTTTGTCACTTAATATAGATTAAAGGTTTAGGTTCAATTCTAGTTTATTAGCCACAAAAATTCTAATTACCCAAATATAAGATAATTATATGTCACATATTACGTTAGTCCAGGCAATTAGTGATTTAGGAGAAATTACTTTCAAACTGTTATTCAAGTGAGTTAACTTTTCCAAGAATCATGTAGAAAAAGAGTTATCTTCCAATACACTCAAATTCATAAGGTGAAAAACAAAAGTAATATTTGAATATAAATCAGTGCATTAATTAAAATAGAGTGACAATAGTATTAATCCCTAGAATAAACAGAGCTCCTAACCTTAACGGGGGAAGTTTAGTTGCTCATGACTCAAAAAAAAGCTAGGGTTCCAAAATGTGTAAAGTGTAGAATGAGCCATCAAGGAGAAGAAGGAGCCCAGAGGGCTAAATCTTTTCCCTTTTATATCTAACCTGATTGATTTAGAAATAAAATAAAAGAAATAAAATTAAAAAAATATCTAAACCCTAAAAGATTGTGTTTGGTAATAATAATAACCAAAAGAAAACAAAATAAACTAATTATTATAAAAATCTTCTACGGATGAATCCCTTTCCTTGAAGTCCAAAACGCGGTGCTGGCGCTAAACGCCAGACTCGGTGTTTAGCGTCGAGGAGGCAGAGAGGGTTGTGGGCATTGCATTCTTCCTGGTGCTAAATGCCAGGCTCGGCGTTTAGCCTGGCGTTTAGCGCCAGTAGTGTGTGGTTGTTGCACAAATTACGAAGCTCCTGGCGCTAAACTCCAGATTGGGACTTTTAGCGCCAATCAGCCAGAGGCCTTGCATAGTTGCATGCATCACGAGATGCCTGGCGCCAAACGCCAGACTTAGCGTTTGGCGCCAGCTTGGTAGCTTCGCTTTTTCTTCTTTTTCTTCTGCATGAACTCTGCCAAACTAGCCCAGATTTTTTCTGAAACAAATAAAACCACAATGCATCTCAAAGTAGCATTCAAACAGGCTTCAAATACTAAAATATAAATAAAATTTAAATTCATATCTAAAATAATAAGAAAATAAAAAAAAGATACTCACGTATTACTCACCTCGCCTCTAAAACTTTGTTTGATTCTTCAGCTAGAGGATCCATACATATGAAGACCACTAAAAAAGCCTTGAAGTTGATTGAGATTGTGGCTAACAATAAATATTTATACTTCTTTAAAAGAACAATGAAGAGAGGTGTGATGGAATTGGATACTTGGACACTCTTTTGGCACAAAACAAGGCTATGTCACAATAAATCAGTGCAATCACCAAGCATCTAGGACATTTACAAGTTTTTGCAATAGGAACCCAAGACCTCACATATGAGGACCATCAAAGTGAAGTTTCTGAGTCTTTCAATCAAGAGCAACCCTTTGTTGAGCAAGTTAATTACATGAAAAATTTCTCTAGATTATACAATGACCCTTTTCTAAAATCTACAACCCTGGATAAAGGAATCACCATAACTTTGGCTGGAAAAATCAAAATCAAAGAACCAATAATCTCAATACCTTCAACAACCCTCACCTTTCATAAACACCTCCCAGACAGCCACCACAAAAACCGCAAAAAATACTATCTGAAAAATTCCTTAGAAAAAATCACCCAACATACATCCATATTTATATATCCAAAGAAGTACCAATTTCATGGAAGAAACCTCCAATTTTATACAAGAAACTAGAGCCACTTTTAAGAACTAAGAGGCCTCCATCAGAAATTTAGAGGTGCAAGTAGTTCAACTTGCATAGCAATTTGTTGAAAATCCACAAATACTTTTTTCAGTTATACAATTCTAAATTTTAGGAAAGAGTGCAAACCTATTAATTTGAGAAGTAGAAATATGGTGGAAAAAGAAGTCATGGAAGATGCCAACAAGAAGCACTCTGAGAAAGTTATGGATAACTCCATTCCACAAGATGCACAAGCCTCTGATTCTCCGATTCAAGCTCACAAAGGGAAAGTATCAGAGAAGGCAAAAGTGAAAGAGTATGAGCCTAAACTACCATTCCCTTAAAGGTTTCAAAAAGAGAACAAGGACAAGCAATTCTCCAAGTTCTTCGAAGTGTTTCAAAAATTACAAATCAATATCCCTTTTGCTGAGGTCTTGGAACAAATGCCTCTTTTTGCCAAATTTATGAAGGAGTTGATAGTAAAGAACATGAATTAAAAAGAAGATGAAATAGTGGTTCTCACAAAGTAATGTAGTACAATAATTCAAAAGAATTTACCCCAAAAATTAAAAGATCCTGGGAGCTTTGTCATTCTTTGCACTATTGGTGAAATCACTATAGAAACAACTCTCTGTAATTTAGGAGCTAACATTAATTTAATGCCTCTTTCTTTGATAAAAAAATTGCATATTGAAGAAGTCAAACCAATAAGAATCTCTTTCCAATTAGTTGACCGTTCCATTAAATTACCATCTGGGGTAGTTAAAAATTTGTTAGTGAAAGTAGAAAAATTCATATTTCCTGCTGACTTTGTTATTCTTGATATGGAGGAGAATGCAAATGCTTTCATAATCTTGGGGAGGTCATTTCTTGCCACTAGAAGAGCTTTAATTGATGTGCAAAAAGAAGAGTTCACTTTAAGAGTTCATGATGAGCACATTGTGTTGAATGTATTCAAGGCCATGCAACATCCTAGTGACTCAGAGCATTGCATAAAAATTGACTTAATTGATCCTTTGGTGTAAGAAATCTTAGAAGAGGAAGAGCTAAACAATTTCCTGGAGGAGTCCCCTAAAGAAGGCCACGTGGGTGATGAAAAAAATTATCCAGCACCACAAAATGAAGCTATTTTAGCCCCTGACAAGAAGGAGGGGCCCCAAGTTTGAATTAAAGTCCCTGTCTCCAACCTTTAAATATAATTTTCTTGGTGATGATAATAACCTTTTTAGTGATCATAAGTTTCTCTTTGAGCTTGTCTGAGAAAGTTGAATTGCTTAAAGTGCTAAGAGACCATAAAACAGCACTTGGGTGGACCATCAAGGATCTTAAGGGAATAAGTCCCGGTGTATGCATGCATAAAATCCTTCTTGAAGATGATGCTAAACTGGTGATTCAAGCACAACAGAAGCTCAACCCAGTGATGAAGGAAGTGGTGCAAAAAGAAGTAATGATGTTGTGGGATGCAAAAATAATTTACCCAATTTCTGACAGTATTTGGGTGAGCTCGGTTCAAGTTGTTCTGAAGAAAGGCGGAGTCACAATGATCACCAATAAAAAGAACGAGCTTTTTCCTACAAAAATCGTCATAGGATAGTGCATGTGCATTGACTATAAGAGGCTGAACAATGCCACTAGGAAGGATTACTTTTTCTTGCCTTTTGTTGATCAAATACTAGAAAGATTGGCAGGACATGCTCTTTATTTTTTCTTGGATGGCTATTCCGAGTATAATCAAATTGCAGTAGATCCATTGGACTAAGAGAAAACAACATTCACTTGTCCATTTGGTGTCTTTGCCTACCGCTTCATGCCTTTTGAGCTTTGCAATGCTCTTGCCACTTTTCAAAAGTGCATGCTTTCTATTTTTCCTAACATGGTAGAAAAATTCATTGAGGTATTTATGGATGGTTTCTTTATTTTTGGTGACTCTTTTAATACTTACTTGCAACATCTATCCTTAGTTTTGAGAAGATGCCAAGAGATAAACCTTGTCTTGAATTGGAAAAATGTCACTTTATGGTTACTGAAGGAATTGTTCTTGGCCATCGGATCTCAAACAAAGGCATAGAGGTTGACAAGGCTAAGGTGGAGGTAATTGAGAAATTACTACCCCCTATAAGTGTCAAAGCCATAAGGAGTTTTCTTGGTCATGCTGGATTTTACAGGAGATTTATAAAGGATTTTTTCAAAATTGCTAATCCTTGAGTAATCTTTTGGTCACTGATATTCCTTTTAATTTTGACAATGATTGTTTGTATGCCTTTGAATCCCTTAAAGGCAAGCTTGTCTCTGTCCCATAATTGCTCCACCAAATTGGACTT
This sequence comes from Arachis hypogaea, assembly GCF_003086295.3. NCBI lineage: Eukaryota > Viridiplantae > Streptophyta > Magnoliopsida > Fabales > Fabaceae > Arachis > Arachis hypogaea. The sequence goes on along the minus strand of NC_092051.1, from coordinate 123,065,292 downwards.
TACCTTTCGAACTTATGTGTGATGCAAGTGACTTTGCAATTGGTGCTGTCTTGGGACAAAGACAAGACAAGGTTTTACATGTCATTTATTATGCAAGCCGTGTTTTAAATGATGTTAAAAATAATTATACCACAATAGAGAAAGAGCTTTTAGCCGTGATTTTTACTTTTGATAAATTTAGATCATATTTAATTTGTTCAAAAGTAATTGTCTACACTGATCACTTTACTCTTAAGTTTCTTTTGACCAAGCAGAATGCTAAACCAAGGCTAATTAGGTGGGTGCTTCTTTTGCAAAAATTTGATATTGAAATCAGAGATAGGAAAGATTTTGAAAATCAAGTTGCTGACCATCTCTCAGGAACTGAACCTTTAGAATCCCCTGTTGAGCAAATTCTTGTGAATGAAGGATTTTCTAATGACCAACTTCTTGTTATACATAAGGCTCTATGGTTTATGGATATGGCTAATTACAAGGCTGAAAAACGCATTTCAGTGAAGCTCACTTGGCACCAAAGAAAGAAGTTGTAGTATGATGCTCGCTACTTCATATAAGAGGAGCCATATCTGTTTAAGAGATGCTCAGATGGTATAATCCGAAGATGCATCCCGGAGGAAGAAACTAAAGAGGTCTTATGACATTGCCATGGTTCTAAATACGGTGGTTATTTTGGTGGTAATAGAACAGCCGCAAAGGTTCTCCAATGCGACTTATATTGACCAACAACCTTCAAGGATGCCAGTGAATTTGTGAAGAATTGTCCACAATGTCAAAGGTCAGGAAACCTGCCAAAGAAGAATGAAATGCCATAAAATTTCATTTTGGAGGTGGATTATATTTCTAAATGGGTGGAGGCAATCCCATTGCCCACTAACAATGCTCAAGTGGTGCTTTAATTCCTCAAGAATAATATTTTCAATAAGTTTAGTGTTCTGAGAACTTTGATCAGTGATGGAGGAAGCCACTTCTGTAACAAGTAATTAGATGCTCTTCTCCATAAGTATGGGGTCAAACATAAAGTGGATACTCCTTATCACCCCCAGACAAGTGGTCAAGTAGAAGTTTCTAATAGAGAGCTCAAGAGAATTCTAGAAAAGACTGTGCGAGCTTCAAGAAATGATTCAGCTAAGAAACTAGATGATGCTCTCTGGGCATACAGAATGACCTTCAAGACACCCATTGACATGTCCCCTTACCAGCTTGTTTATGGCAAATCTTGCCACTTGCCAATGAAATTAGAGCATAGAGCTTATTGGGCTACCAAGTTTCTTAATTTTGATGCTAAGGTCATGAGGGAGAGGAGGCTCCTTCAACTCAACAAGTTCGATGATTTTAGGGTTGCCGCATATGAAAATCCTAAAGTATACAAGGAGAGGACAAAAATATTACATGATAAGAAAATCTCCTCATGAACATTTGAGCTCGAACAACAAGTTCTTCTCTTTAACTCAAGGCTGAAAATCTTTTCTTGAAAACTCAAAACAAGATGGTCAGACCCTTCACAATCACTAAGGTGTCTCTTTATGGCTACATTGAGGTTATAGAGGTAGAGTCTCAAAGAAAATTCACTATGAACGGTCAATGATTGAAGCATTAAAGAAGTGCACCGTTTATCTGTTAACCTAGAAAGTGCACCGTCAAGCTAGTGATATTGAAGAAGTGCTTGTTGGGAGGTAACCCAATGATTAGTGGTGCACGAAATTGTGATCTCAGGCAACGGCACCAAAAACTCTGTACGCACGTCTTAGTAAATTGTTTTTCATTCACAACTTCGATACAACTAACCAGCAAGTGCACTGGGTCGTCCAAGTAATAAAACCTTACGTGAGTAAGGGTCGATCCCATGGAGATTGTTGGTATGAAGCAAGCTATGGTCACCTTGTAAATCTCAGTCAGGCGGATAATAATTGATTATGGAGTTTTCGAAAATAATACTAATTAAACAGAAAATAAAGATAGAAATACTTATGTATATCACTGGTGAGAATTTCAGACAAAGGTATAGAGATGCTTTCATCCCTCTGAACTTCTGCTTTTCTGCTGTTTTCATCCAATCAGTCCTACTCCTTTCCATGGCTGGCTTCATGTAAGGACATCACCATTGTCACTGGCTACTTTTCATCCTCTCTGGAAAATGGTCTGATGCGCTGTAACTGCATGGCTAATCATCTGGAGGCATCACCGTGGTCAATGGCTGCATCCTATCCTCTTGTGAAAATGGTCCAAATGCTCTGTCACAGCACGGCTAATCATCTGAGGTTCTCGATCATACTGGAATAGGATTCACCCTCCTTTTGCGTCTGTCACTACGCCCAGCACTCGCGAGTTTGAAGTTCGTCACAGTCATTCAATCCCAGAATCCTACTCGGAATACCACAGACAAGGTTTAGACTTTCCAGATTCTCATGAATGCCGCCATCAATCTAGCTTATACCACGAAGATTCTGATTAACAGATCCAAGAGATACTCATCCAATCTAAGGTAGAACGGAAGTGGTTGTCAGGCACGCGTTCATAGGGAATGATGATGATTGTCACGTTCATCACATTCATGTTGAAATGCGAATGAATATCTTAGAAGCGAAATAAGTTGAATTGAATAGAAAAATAGTAGTACTTTGCATTAATTCGTGAGGAACAGCAGAGCTCCACACCTTAATCTATGGTGTGTAGAAACTCTACCGTTGAAAATACATAAGTGAATATAGGGTAAGCATGGCCGAGTGGCCAGCTTCCCATGGAGGTCTAGAGATCTAAAAATGATCAAAAGATAATCCAAAGATGTCTAATACAATAGTAAAAAGTCCTATTTATACTAAACTAGCTACTAGGGTTTACAGAAGTAAGTAATTGATGCATAAATCCACTTCCGGGGCCCACTTGGTGTGTGATTGGGCTGAGCTTGAATGTTACACGTGCAGAGGCTTCTTCTGGAGTTGAACGCCAAGTTGTAACATGTTTTTGGCGTTCAACTCTGGTTCGTGACGTGTTTCTGGCGATTAACTCCAGACTGCAGCGTAGAACTGGCGTTCAACGCCCTTTTGCATCATCTAAACTCGGCCAAAGTATGGACTATTATATATTGCTGGAAAGCCCTGGATGTCTACTTTCCAACGCAATTGGAAGTGCGCCATTTCGAGTTCTGTAGCTACAGAAAATTCACTTTGAGTGCAGGGAGGTCAGAATCCAACAGCATCAGCAGTCCTTCTTCAACCTCTGAATCTGATTTTTGCTCAAGTCCCTCAATTTTAGCCAGAAAATACCTGAAATCACAAAAAAATACACAAACTCATAGTAAAGTCTAGAAATGTGAATTTAACATAAAAACTAATGAAAATATCCCTAAAAGTAACTAGATTCTACTAAAAATATACTAAAAACAATGCCAAAAAGCGTATAAATTATCCGCTCATCACAACACCAAACTTAAATTGTTGCTTGTCCCCAAGCAACTGAAAATCAAATAGGATAAAAAGAAGAGAATATACTATAAATTCCAAACTATCAATGAAACATAGCTCCAATCAGATGAGCGGGACTTGTAGCTTTTTGCCTCTTGAATAGTTTTGGCATCTCACTTTATCCATTGAGGTTCAGAATGATTGGCATCTATAGGAACTCAGAGTTCAGATAGTGTTATTGATTCTCCTAGTTCATTATGTTGATTCTTGAACACAGCTACTTTATGAGTCTTGGCCGTGGCCCTAAGCACTTTGTTTTCCAGTATTACCACCGGATACATAAATGCCACAGACACATAACTGGGTGAACCTTTTCAGATTGTGACTCAGCTTTGCTAAAATCCCCAATTAGAGGTGTCCAGGGTTCTTAAGAACACTCTTCTTTTGCTTTGGACCTTGACTTTAACCGCTCAGTCTCAAGTTTTCACTTGACACCTTCACGCCACAAGCACATGGTTAGGGACAGCTTGGTTTAGCCGCTTAGGCCAGGATTTTATTCCTTTAGGCCCTCCTATCCACTGATGCTCAAAGCCTTGGGATCCTTTTTATTTACCCTTGCCTTTTGGTTTTAAGGGTTATTGGCTTTTTGCTCTTACCTTTTGGTTTTAAGAGCTTTGGCTTTTTCTGCTTGCTTTTTCTCTTTTTTTTTCGCTATTTTTTTTTCTGCAAGCTTTGCTCTTTACTGCTTTTTCTTGCTTCAAGAATCAATTTTATGATTTTTCAGATTATCAAATAACATGTCTCCTTGTCATCATTCTTTCAAGAGCCAACATATTTAACATTCTTAAACAACAACTTCAAAAGATATATGCACTGTTCAAGCATTCATTCAGAAAACAAAAAGTATTGTCACCACATCAATATAATTAAACTAAGTTCAAGGATAAATTCGAAACTCATGTACTTCTTGTTCTTTTGAATTAAAACATTTTTCATTTAAGAGAGGTGATGGATTCATAGGACATTCATAACTTTAAGACAAAGTTACTAAATACTAATGATCATGTAATAAGACACAAACATGGATAAGCACTTAACATAAAGAAAATGAAAAACATAGAATGTAAGAACAAGGAATGAATCCACCTTAGTGATGGTGGCGTTTCCTTCTTGAGGAACCAATGATGTCCTTGAGCTCTTCTATGTCTCTTCCTTGTCTTTGTGGCTTGATCCCTAGTGATTTTTGGTATTCCTATCCTCAGTTGCTTCCAATAATTATGTGGAGGGAAGTGCATCCCCTGAGGTATCTCAGGGATCTCTTGATTTGCAGCCACATGTTCTACCACTGAGCTATAGACCCTTGAGATGAATCTTTCCATCTCCCATGACTCAGAGATGGAAGCCTTTGTCTTTCCTTTCCCTTTTCTAGAGGTTTCTCCGGTCTTAGGTGCCATCAATGGTAATGGAAAAACAAAAAGCTTATGCTTTTACCACACCAAACTTAGAATGTTGCTCGCCCTCGAGCAAAAGAAGAAAGAATAGAAGAAGAAGAAGAAGATATGGAGGAGATGGAGGGATGTGTGTATGGATGTGAGTGGTGAATGGAAAACAGAAGGGATGACCATGAATGGAGAGAGAGAGAGGGTGAGGTGGGTGGGGATCCTGTGAGATTCACAGATCCTGAGGTGTCAAGGATTTACATCCCTGCACCCATTAGGCATGTAAAACGCCTTTGCATACAATTCTGGCGTTTAAACGCCGAATTGATGCTTGTTCTGGGCATTCAGCGCCCAGATGCAGCATATTTCTGGCGTTGAACGCCAGACAGATGCTCCTTACTGGCGTTTAAACGCCAGTAAGATCCTCCTCCAGGGTGTGATTTTTCTTCTGCTGTTTTTTATTTTTCTTCAATTTTTTTAGTTGTTTTTGTGACTCCACATGATCATGAACCTATGAAGACATATAGCTAATAAAAAATATAATTAAATAAAAATTGGGTTGCCTCCCAACAAGCGCTTCTTTAATGTCAATAGCTTGACAGTGGGCTCTCATGGAGCCTCACAGATGTTCAGAGCATTGTTGAGACTCCCCAACACCAAACTTAGAGTTTGGATATGGGAGTTCAACACCAAACTTAGAGTTTGGTTGTGGCCTCCCAACACCAAACTTAGAGTTTGACTGTGGGGCTCTGGTTGACTCTGTTTTGAGAGAAGCTTACTATGCCTCTTTTCCATGTTTACAGAAGGATAACCTTGAGTTGTAAACACAAGGGAGTCCTCATTCAATTGAAGGACTAATTCACCTCTGTCAACATCAATCACAGCTCTTGCCGTGGCTAGGAAGGGTCTTCCAAGGATGATGGATTCATCCTCATCCTTCCCAGTATCTAGGATTATGAAATCAGCAGGGATGTAAAGGCCTTCAACCTTTACTAACATGTCCTCTACTTGTCCATAAGCCTGTTTTCTGGAATTGTCTGCCATCTCTAATGAGATTCTAGCAGCTTGCACCTCAAAGATTCCCAGTTTCTCCATTACAGAGAGTGGCATGAGGTTTATCCCTGACCCAAGGTCACATAGAGCCTTCTCAAAGGTCATGGTGCCTATGGTACAAGGTATCAGGAACTTTCCAGGATCCTGTTTCTTCTGAGACAATCTCAGTTGATCCAATGCATTTAGTTCATTGGTGAACAGGGGAGGTTCATCTCCCCAAGTCTCATTACCAAATAAATTGGCATTCAGCTTCATGATTGCACCAAGGAACTTGGCAACTTGCTCTTTAGTAACATCCTCATTCTCTTCAGATGAGGAATACTCATCAGAGCTCATGAATGGCATAAGGAGGTTCAATGGAATCTCCATGGTCTCTAGATGAGCCTCAGAGTCCTTTGGTTCCTCAAAGGGAAACTCCTTATTGATCACTGGACGTCCCAGGAGGTCTTCCTCCTTGGGATTCACGTCCTTCTCCTCTCTTGTGGGTTCGGCTATGATGGTCAATTCAATGGCCTTGCACTCTCCTTTTGGATTTTCTTCTGTATTGCTTGGAAGAGTACTAGGAGGGATTTCAGTGATCCTTTTACTCAGCTGGCCCACTTGTACTTCCAAATTTCTAATGGAGGACCTTGTTTCATTCATGAAACTCATAGTGGCCTTAGACAGATCAGAGACTAAATTTGCTAAGCTAGATGGATTCTGCTCAGAATTCTCTGTCTGTTGCTGAGTGGATGATGGAAAAGATTTGCTATTATTAAACCTGTTTCTTCCACCATTATTAAAGCCTTGTTGAGGCTTTTGTTGATCCTTCCATGAGAGATTTGGGTGATTTCTCCATGAGGGATTATAGGTGTTTCCATATGGTTCACCCATGTACTTCACCTCTGCTATTGCAGGGTTTTCAGGATCATAGGCCTCTTCTTCAGAAGGCGCCTCTTGAGTACTGTTGGATGTAGCTTGCATTCCATTCAGACTCTGAGAAATCATATTGACTTGCTGAGTCAATATTTTATTCTGAGCCAATATGGCATTCAGAGTATCAATTTCAAGAACTCTCTTCTTCTGAGGCGTCCCATTACTCACAGGGTTCCTCTCAGAAGTGTACATGAACTGGTTATTAGCAACTATGTCAATAAGTTCTTGAGCTTCTACAGGCGTTTTCTTTAGGTGAATGGATCCACCTGCAGAAGTATCCAATGACATCTTTGATAACTCAGATAAACCATCATAGAATATATCCAGGATGGTCCATTCTGAAAGCATGTCAGAAGGACACTTTTTGGTCAGTTGCTTGTATCTCTCCCAAGCTTCATAGAGGGATTCACCTTCTTTCTATCTGAAGGTTTGAACATCCACTCTAAGCTTACTAAGCTTTTGAGGAGGAAAGAACTTGGCTAAGAAAGCCGTGACCAGCTTATCCCAAGAGTTCAAGCTATCCCTAGGTTGAGAGTCTAACCATACTCTAGCTTTGTCTCTTACAGCAAACGGGAAAAGCATGAGCCTGTAGACTTCAGGATCTACTCCATTAGTCTTAACAGTATCACATATCTGCAAGAATTCAGTTAGGAACTGAAAAGGATCTTCAGATGGAAGTCCATGAAACTTGCAGTTTTGTTGCATCAGAGAAACTAATTGAGGTTTCAGCTCAAAGTTGTTTGCTCCAATGGTGGGGATGGAGATGCTTCTTCCATGTAAATTGGAATTAGGTGCAGTAAAGTCACCAAGCATCCTCCTTGTATTATTATTATTTTCGGCTGCCATCTCCTCTTCTTGTTCGAAAATTTCTGAAAGGTGCTTGCTGGATTGTTGTAATTTAGCTTCTTAGTTTCCTCTTCAGAGTCCTTTCAGGTTCTGGATCTGCTTCAACAAGAATGTTCTTGTCCTTGCTCCTGCTCATATGAAAAAGAGGGAACATAAAAATAATAATAATAGAGATCCTTTTTGCCCAAGTATAGAGGTTCCCTTATGTGAGTAGAAGAAAAGAAGAAGAGAAAATCTGAACTCAGAGAGAGAGAGGGGGTTCGGATTTTTGGTGAGTGAGGAAGAGATGTTAGTAAATAAATAAATAAATAAATAGAAGAGGATGAGAGGGGGAGGTTTTCAAAAATAATTTTTGAAAAAGAGTTAGTGATTTTCGAAAATTAAAAGAAGAAATAAATTAAAATTGAATTTTGAAACAATTAGTTAATTAAAAAGAATTTTTGAAAAAGAGGGAGATATTTTCGAAAATTAGAGAGAGAGGGTTAGTTAGGTAGTTTTGAAAAAGATAAGAAACAAACAAAAAGTTAGTTAGTTAGTTGAAACAAATTTTAAAATCAATTTTGAAAAGATAAGAAGATAGGAAGTTGGAAAAGATATTTTAAAATCAAATTTTTGAAAAAGATATGATTTTGAAAAAGATAAGATAAAAAGATATTTTTGAAAAGATATGATTGAAATTAGTTTTGAAAAAGATTTGATTTTTAAAATCACAATTAATGACTTGACTCACAAGAAATCACAAGATATGATTCTAGAACTTAAAGTTTGAATCTTTCTTAACAAGTAAGTAACAAACTTGAAATTTTTGAATCAAAACATTAATTGTTGATAATATTTTCGAAAATTATGAGATAAAATAAAAAAAATATTTTTGAAAAATATTTTTTTTATAATTTTCGAAAATAAATAAGAAAAAATGAAAAAGATTTGATTTTTGAAAAAGATTTTGAAAAAGATAAGATTTTTGAATTGAAAATTTGATTTGACTCATAAGAAACAATTGAATTTTAAAAATTTTTGAAAAAGTCAATCCAAATTTTTGAATTTTATGAGAGAAAAAAGGAAAGATATTTTTTTTTGAATTTTGAATTTTTAATGATGAAAGAGAAAAACATGAAAAATGACGCAATGCATGAAAATTTTGGATCAAAGCATGTGATGAATGCAAGAACACTATGAATGTCAAGATGAACACCAAGAACACTTTGAATGTCAAGATGAACATCAAAAACTTATTTTTGAAAATTTTTATATGCAAAGAAAATATGCAAGACACCAAACTTAGAAATCTTTCATGTTTAGACTCTATGGATCCAAGAATGCATAAGAAAAACAAGAAAAGACACAAAACAAGAAAACACCAAGATCAAACAAGAAGACTTACCAAGAACAACTTGAAGATCATGAAGAACACTATGAATGCATGATTTTTTCGAAAAATGCAAGATGAACATGCAATTGACACCAAACTTAAAATCTGACTCAAGACTCAAACAAGAAACACAAAATATTTTTTATTTTTGATTTTTATAATTTTATAAAAAAATTTTGTATTTTTTTCGAAAATTATTGTGAAAAAGAAAAATAAGGATTCCAAAATTTTTAATATGAATTCCAGGAATCTTATGCTCTTTAGTCTAAAGCTCCAATCTGAGGGTTAGACATGGCTTAATAGCCAGTCAAGCTTTAGCATGTAAATCAGGTGGATCAGGAACAACAGCAGGTGGATCAGCAACAACTAGCTTGCTCTCTGGGCATACAGAACGACCTTCAAGACACCCATTGGCATGTCACCTTACCAGCTTGTTTATGGCAAATCTTGCCACTTGCCAATGAAATTAGAGCATAGAGCTTATTGGGCTACCAAGTTTCTTAATTTTGATGCTAAGGTCATGAGGGAGAGGAGGCTCCTTCAACTCAACAAGTTCGATGAGTTTAGGGTTGCCGCATATGAAAATGCTAAAGTATACAAGGAGAGGACAAAAATATTACATGATAAGAAAATCTCCTCATGAACATTTGAGCCCGAACAACAAGTTCTTCTCTTCAACTCAAGGCTGAAAATCTTTTCTTGAAAACTCAAAACAAGATGGTCAGACCCTTCACAATCACTAAGGTGTCTCTTTATGGCTACATTGAGGTTATAGAGGTAGAGTCTCAAAGAAAATTCACTATGAACGGTCAATGATTGAAGCGTTAAAGAAGTGCACCATTTATCTGTTAACCTAGAAAGTGCACCGTCAAGCTAGTGATATTGAAGAAGTGCTTGTTGGGAGGTAACCCAATGATTAGTGGTGCACGAAATTATGATCTCAGGCAACGGCGCCAAAAACTCTGTACGCACGTCTTAGTAAATTGTTTTTCATTCACAACTTCGATACAACTAACCAGCAAGTGCACTGGGTCGTCCAAGTAATAAAACCTTACGTGAGTAAGGGTCGATCCCACGGAGATTGTTGGTATGAAGCAAGCTATGGTCACTTTGTAAATCTCAGTCAGGCAGATAATAATTGATTATGGAGTTTTTGAAAATAATACTAATTAAACAGAAAATAAAGATAGAAATACTTATATCACTGGTGAGAATTTCAGATAAAGGTATAGAGATGCTTTCGTCCCTCTGAACTTCTGCTTTCCTACTGTCTTCATCCAATCAGTCCTACTCCTTTCCATGGCTGGCTTCATGTAAGGACATCACCATTGTCACTGGCTACTTTTCATCCTATCTGGAAAATGGTCCAATGCGCTGTCACTGCATGGCTAATCATCTGAAGGCATCACCGTGGTCAATGGCTGCATCCTATCCTCTTGTGAAAATGGTCCAAATGCTCTGTCACAGCATGGCTAATCATCTGAGGTTCTCGATCATACTGGAATAGGATTCACCCTCCTTTTGCGTCTGTCACTACGCCCAGCACTCGCGAGTTTGAAGTTCGTCACAGTCATTCAATCCCAGAATCCTACTCGGAATACCACAGACAAGGTTTAGACTTTCCGGATTCTCATGAATGCCGCCATCAATCTAGCTTATACCACGAAGATTCTAATTAAGAGATCCAAGAGATACTCATCCAATCTAAGGTAGAACGGAAGTGGTTGTCAGGCACGCGTTCATAGGGAATGATGATGATTGTCACGTTCATCACATTCATGTTGAAATGCGAATGAATATCTTAGAAGTGGAATAAGTTGAATTGAATAGAAAAATAGTAGTACTTTGCATTAATTCGTGAGGAACAGCAGAGCTCCACACCTTAATCTATGGTGTGTAAAAACTCTACCGTTGAAAATACATAAGTGAATATAGGGTAAGCATGGCCGAGTGGCCAGCCTCCCATGGAGGTCTAGAGATCTAAAAATGATCAAAAGATAATCCAAAGATGTCTAATACAATAGTATAAAGTCCTATTTATACTAAACTAGCTACTAGGGTTTACAGAAGTAAGTAATTGATGCATAAATCCACTTCCGGGGCCCACTTGGTGTGTGCTTGGGCTGAGCTTGAATGTTACACGTGCAGAGGCTTCTTCTGGAGTTGAACGCCAAGTTGTAACGTGTTTTTGGCGTTCAACTCTGGTTTGTGACGTGTTTCTGGCGTTTAACTCCAGACTGCAGCGTAGAATTGGTGTTCAACGCCCTTTTGCATCATCTAAACTCGGCTAAAGTATGGACTATTATATATTGCTAGAAAGCCCTGGATGTCTACTTTCCAACGCAATTGGAAGAGCGCCATTTCGAGTTCTGTAGCTCCAAAAATCTACTTTGAGTGCAGGGAGGTCAGAATCCAACAGCATCAGCAGTCTTTCTTCAACCTCTGAATCTGATTTTTGCTCAAGTCCCTCAATTTCATCTAGAAAATACCTGAAATCACAGAAAAATACACAAAATCATAGTAAAGTCCAGAAATGTGAATTTAACATAAAAACTAATGAAAACATCCCTAAAAGTAACTAGATTCTACTAAAAACATACTAAAAACAATGCCAAAAAGCGTATAAATTATCCGCTCATCAATTAGTATCCTTTGAATTCTTATTTTATTAGTTCTTATAGCTTTTTCTTTTTGTTTATGATTCATGAATGCAATCAGAGATAACAAATTGCAAGATTTCACTGCCTAAAGCCCAAGCTAAGAACAAAGTTTGGTGGTAAGCAATGCCATGCATTATACGCATGGTGGTGCATTGTATGTGGGAAGGAAAATAGAGCAACCAATTCTCAGGTCCTTCCCATGCGTTGTACACATGCCTTGGTGCGTGCAATGCACCAAATTTTGGCCTCCCCTGGACCTTACCCTCCCATGTGTTATACGCATGCCTTGGTGCGTGCAACGCACCATATATTACCTTCCCTGGGGCCTTTTCTTCTCTTGTATTGCACGTAGAGGAAGGTGTGTCTAACGCACCAACATTTGCCCCCTTGGGCCTTTATTGCGCCATGCGTTCTACTCAAAGTAAAGTGCTTGTAACACACAAAGTTATGGGAGGCATTGGTCCTCCAAAGGGCCATGCGTGTAACGCATAATGTTATGTGTTTAACACACTATAACCACACTTAAGTTTGGTATGGTTAGTCTTTGCATGGGAGTGCATGCATGTCTCCCCACTTGTGCTTATCAAATCTTCTTTGTTTCATTTCATGTATGATTTTATTTTCTCTATTTTCCTATTTTGTTTTTTCTCTTTAATTTTTATTTGAATTTTGATGGTAGAAGCATGTGAGCACCTATGGAATCTTGATGCGTGAGTATCTTTCTTATCTTTTCTTAGTGAATTTGCATGTGAAATTGTTGAATTAAATCAAGATTTAGGTGTTTTAAGCCACCATGAATGCTACTTTGAGTTGTTTTATAATTTGATTTATTACAGGTGGCATTCGGGTGAGTTTGACAGTGTTCGTGTAGAAGAAAGTGGATGATGTTGTCAACCCTAACCTCCTCACACTGCAATGAGTATAACTTGAACTATAGAAATCTGATTGATGCAATTCTAGCGACATTGAAAAGCCAACTTCTAGAGCTTTCTAACGATATATAATAATCTATACTTTTTCTCTACCATGGTGGCGCCAAACGCCAGAAACTCCAAGTTTGGCGCCAAGGACCTCATACAGCGTGAAATGGTTGCTGCCCTCCTGACGCCAAATGCCAGAAACTCCAAGATTGGTGCCAGAAACGTGGGATTGCATACATTGTTACGTGAACATGGCGCCAAACTTCATCCAGCTCAAGTTTGGCGCCAGAATGCTGATTTTGAAGCGCTTCCGTGTGATCTTCACCAAATCTTTTGATTTAATTTAGTTTTTAAAATTAGTTTTGAATTAAGAAAAGATATTTTTAGGTTTTAGAAATTATATTTTAAATTTATTAGGATTATATATAAAAGGAGAAGAGATTCTGACCTAGTCTTCTTCTTATTCTTCTTCTCCTCTTCCACATTTTACACTTTTCTCTACTAAGGTTTATTTTCTCCATGAGCAACTAAATCTCTATTGTTAAGGCTAAGAGTTCTGTTTATTCTATGGATTAATACTATTGTCACTCTATTTTAATTATTATATTGATTTAAATTCGAGAATTACTTTCGTTCTTCATCTTATGAATTTGAGTGTATTGGAAGATAACTCATTTTTTATTTGAATTCTTGTTGAATCTTGAAAAAAGTTAAATCACTTGAATAACAGCTTGAAAGTAAATTCCTCCTAAATTACTAATTTCCTGGACTTAACAGGATACGTGACATATAATCCTCTTATATTTGGGTAATTAGGATTTTTGTGGCTGATAAACTAGAATTGGACTTAAACCTTTAATCTACATTAAGTGACCAAGGAATTGGCAGTTGATTAGGTTAAAGGAGACTAAATCACTAAGGAATTAAGGTTTAGTCAATTATAGTTTGCCATGAATTGAACCTTGCATGATTAAAGTAGTTGGTAAGAATTGTTAATCCAAAAAAATAAATATCTCCGAAACCTTAACTGTTCTCTCATACATTTTTCACACCAAACCTTTGCTTGCTTTCTTGAATTTTCTGAATTACTGTTTAATGCAATTTGAACCAAAATATTATTTTCTGCTTGTCTGACTAAATGAATCACTCAATTATTGTTGCTTAGTCCATCAATCCTCGTAGGATCAACCCTCACTCACCTGAGGTATTACTTGGTATGACCCGGTGCACTTGCCGGTTAGTTTGTGGTTTTTAAAATCCGCACCAAATCTCTACAATCTTTCAGTCACTAGTCTACTGAGCAAGGCACATGCATTGGTCTCTCTTGTGCATGCATAAATCCTTCAATAACCACCCTATGGTCCACTTTCATACGAAGCTATGCATGCCACTTTTCAAAGTCTCGAGGACCCCCTAAAGGACAAGGTTTTGGTTTTGAATGCAATTGTCCTTACTTGCTTCCATCCACATGCATTGGTCACCTCCCTCTATGCTTCTATCAACCCAATGCCACACTTATCCCACCTCCCTCTATGCTTCCTTCCACATGGTACTCAGCTTCCATGGAGGATAGAGCCACTATTGTTTGCTTCTTTGTTTTTCAAGAAAACAAATATTTGCCTAAGAAGAAGCAATATCTAGTTAAAGAGTGTTTAGTATCGGGGCAGCCGACCTAGTCAGAATCAATGAATCCAAAAATTTGGAAGTCAGAGTCTCTAGGGTAGAATAAGCCTCGACCGGGACTATTCTTCAACTACTTGAGCACCCAAATTGCAGCAGTGTAGTGCATATGAGTTGGGAAAGCCATGAATTGATTTAATTGTTAGGTTGCATAGGTGATATCTGATCTTGTGGTAGTGAGATATATGAGGTGTCCAACTAATCGGCAGTACACGAAAGGATCAGGAAGAATAAGGCTATTGTCTTGGAACAATTTAGTTGTGTTGTCCATATATAGGAGAACTAACAGGCTTTGCACCTAGCAATCCAGAGTCAGATAACATGTCAATACAGTATTTATGTTGTGAGGGGAAAATTCCTTTTGAGGAATGGGCCACTTCAATACCAAAAAAATACTTCAAGGTACCAAGATCCATAATCTTGAAATGTGCATCTAGAGTACACTTGATAGCTGCTAATTTAGAAACTGAACTGCCAGTGATGACAATGTCATCAACATAGACTAATAAAATAGAAATTTTATTGCCAAAAAATTTAACAAAAAGGCTATAATCAAAGACAGTCTGTTGATACCCACAAGATATCAAGAGTACAGAAAGCTTGTCATACCATATTCGGCTCACCTGTTTTAAACCATATAAGGATTTGTGAAGTTGACAGCAGATCCTTGGATTACTGAAAGTGAGGCCGGGAGGTAGATCTATATACACAACTTTAGTAAGATCGCCATGAAGAAAGGCATTATTGACATCGAGCTGATGGATTGGCCACTTTCGGATGGAGGCAATGGCTAAGACCAGTCTAATAGTAGTAAGCTTCACCACTGAAAAAAAGGTCTCCAGAAAATCTACACCCTCTGTCTGCGTAAATTCTTTTGCTACTAACTGTGCTTTGCAACGCTCAATGGACCCGTTTGGATGCCTTTTAATTTTGAAGACCCATTTGTAGCCTATGGATTTCACTCTTAGAGGGCAATCCTCTAGAGACCAAGATTGGTTCAAATCCAAAGCAACAAGTTCCTCTTTCTAGCGGCATGCCACTGAGGGGATTGATTTTCTTCTTAAAAAGACCGAGGTTCATGGTCAGAGTATAGAGATGATAATAAGCTTTTGTGACTGGTTGAGAAATTTGAGAGAAAGGACGAAAGAAATCGGATATCGAGTTCCTGAAGGTGTTGATGTTGATGAATGAAGAGAGGCGTTGCATACATAGTCCTAAAGGTGTATGGGTGGCCTGTGACACAGGAACTTCATCGCAGTGGTAGCATGGGAGGGGTTGAGGGCGCGGTGGAGGGGTCAGGAATGGCTGCTGGAGAGTGAACATGAAGAAGAGAGTTAGAGCGGCACGTTGTGTAGTCTGAGAGAGATGAAAGGGGAGTGATTGGATCATGGGTCAAGGGTTGTGGCCCAATAGGTAAGGAGGGATTTGTTGGAATTTTGTGTGGGCCTATTTCATTTTGTGTAGTGTTTGGGAATGAGGTGTTTTTAGCAAGTGGTATTAGGCTGGGTATTTGGCCTTTTTTGTTATTTATAGAAAAGAAAAATGTTTACTCATAAAACAATATTTCTGGACACTATAAATTTCTTTTGATCCAAAAGATAAAAAACGAATCCCTTTGTACCTATTTGATAACCAAGAAAAATGACTTTGTGAGCCCTTTAATCAAATTTGGAGCGATGGTTGAGAAGGGTTGAAACAAAATAAAGACAACAAAAAACTTTGAGATCATTGTAATTAAATTCTTTGTTAAACAAAATTTTAAAAGGGGTTTTATAATTGAGAATAGAAAAGGAAACTCTATTTATTAAATAAACCGCATGGTTTATAGCATAATACCAAAAATTAAAGGGTAAATTGGATTGAAACATTAAAGCCCTTACTACATTTAATATGTATTGATGTTTACATTCTACTCGCCTATTTTGTTGGAGAGTCTCAACGCAACTTTGTTGATGAAGAATCCCTTTCGAAAAGTAAAAATTTGGAATTAAAAATTCTGGCTCACTATTTGAACAAATTATTTTAACTTTAGAATCAAATTGTGTTTCAACAAGATCAACAAAATTGATGAAATGTTAAGAGACCTCATTCTTGGATTTTAGTAAAATAAACCAAGTGAGTCGACTAAAATCATCTATAATGGTTAGAAAATATTTGTAGTTGTGGATTGAATTTTGTCTAAAAGGTCCCATATGTCAAGATGCAATAGATCAAAAGGAGCATGAGCACGGTTATGACTAACGAAAAAAGAAGGTTTCTTTTGTTTTGAGAAATGACATACATCACATGTTTCATTTTTATGATTCAAGGAAATAAAAAGATATTGTTTATGTAAAATGCTAAGGCGGTGTCCAAAAAATGTCCTAATCTAAAATGTCATAGGTTGGAAGTGTGGATTGAAGTAATATGTGTGGGATGGATGTTGTGTGATGTTGATAAATTTGTCGTGGACTTCTTGTCTAACACATATAACCCATCCTTAATTCACCCAAACTAATCATCCTCGACTTGCTCGATTCTTATATGAGATAATGAAATTGAGAGAAAATAAGTTCACAAGGTAATGTAGAAGTGAGCTTAGACACCGAGATAAGATTAAAATAAAATTGAAGTAAATATAATGCATAATAAGAGTCAAAGAAGATGAAAATTTAACTAATTCTCTTTAATTTTCAATAGCATTTGAACCATTGGGCATGTGGATAAGAATAGGCCTTATTTTTGTGTATGAGACAAAAAAAACAGATTAGAGCAAATATAATCACTAGCACCAGAATCTATGACCCAAGTACCACTAAAAATATTTTGTAGAATCTTGGTTTAAAATAGAAAAAAATTGAAGAATAAAGAATGTGTGTACGTGGGCTAAGGAGAAGCCCAGATTGGGAGGAAGAACCATATCATTTCTAGCCTCTGGCACATAGGTCTCGGCCTGCTTCAAGTAAGCCATCAGAGTGTTATGTTACTGTGGAGTAAGGCCTAAAAGAGGTTCTGGAGTGCTACCATCACTCCCCTATTTCCTTGCAACTGGGCATGTGAATGAGAATAAGATGCCACAGTCATGGCAGTGCTATTGCTGGAAGAAGCTGCTCGGTCCAGAAGCCATGGATGACCAGGGTACCGTGGGTAATCGGGCATATATCTATGCTTTCCATAGCACACATCGATGGTGTGGCCCATCCGGCCGCAAAAGGTACACTGCTTGTTGGAGCCAACACCACGCCCTTGGGAGTTACCACCGCGGCCTCGCCCCGGTGTAGGACAGCGAGTATTGACAACAGCGGCGAGCAAACGTTGATCATCCAGGATTCCAGAAGCGATTTGAAGATTTTGCTCCTGCTGGATCACCATTGCGAAGACCTGAGTAATCGATGGCAGAGGGTCGAGCATCAAAACTTGTGAGCAAACAACAATGTATCTTTCATCCAGTTCTTTCAAAAAATGAATTACGAAGTCTTGATTTCGATGGTTCTTGGCCGAACAGCTACATAGAGGTAGGGGTCTAGCATTCTCCAACTCTTCCCAGAGAATTTTTAGAAAGGTAAAGAAGTCTGTCACTGATTGATTTCCTTGTTTGAGTCCGTATATTTCTTCTTGTAGTTTTGCGATTCCCAACAAATCAATCTATGAAAAATGTTCTTGTAGGTCTTCCCACATAGTGGAGGCGGTGGAGAAGTATATGACACTTTGAGTTATGGAAGGAGAAAGAGAACGAAACAGCCATGATAGATCGAGACTGTTACATCTTTCCCAGGCAGGAAAGATGAGATCATCAGGAGGCGGCGTGGGGATGGTCCTTGTGAGGAATCCATGCTTGTTCTTCATGATGACGACCATGGAGAAAGCACGACTCCATCAGTGGTAATTGTTGGCAATGAGCAGTAGTGTTACCAGGACAGAAGTGGGACTCTCACTAGGATGTATGTAAAAGGGGTTGGATGTATCTATAGAGGAAGAAGAAATAGCTTATGCATTTGTGTTTATAGAGCCACAAGAAGAAGAACAGTAAGGTGTGTTCGGATTTGTGGTCTTGACCATTAGGTATCAGCAGAGCTTCTTTAGAGGAATGAAAGGAATGAAAAAAGCTTAAGAAAGTGTGTATATTTTCATAAATTGAATGATTTTACAGAAACAATATAGAGTAAATACCCTCTCCGGCCCCTGTCCATTTTGAAAATTGACTACCCGCCCCCTATCGTTTATAAATTATCAAATCAGCCCTTATCCATTTACTCCGTGATACCAATTAGCCCTTGAGTTGGTTTCTCCGTTCAAAGTCGACGAAAAACGCTGAGGTGTAACGTGCAATCTGTGACGTGGCTTTGAATCATCAAACGTGGATTGCTCTGTAAGCATGTGGACAAATAAGCCCTGCAGACTCAGCAAAGCGATGCCGTTTTAAAAAGAAGTCCTTTTTCTCGTTTAGGGCAAAATCTCAGTCTCCCCATTTCTGAACCCTAACACTAGTGCCTGAAGCATGAGCGATCCTGAGCAATCTTCAACCTCTAACACACGCCGTGTCTGGAGGAAGAATTTGATGGGTTTGAGTAGCAATGCAAGTGAGGGCAAGAAGGCCAAGTTCCAGCACCCTAAATGCAAGTGTGGCACCTATGCAGTCATGCAACAGTCTGGAACAGCCAAGAACCCAGACAGAATTTTCCTGGGTTGTTCCAACTATGGTGTAAGTGTGCACCCATCTTCAGTTTATGTAATCAACTTCCCACGTTGTTTAACAAGTTGTATTCACTATAATGGCAATTGCAGATGGAGCAACGTCACTGCAACTTTTTTGTTTGGCTGGACGAGCTGATTGCTAAACGTTCTGGCAATGAAGATGACAATGACATTCAAGGAAGAATGATGTTGATGGAGAAAAGGTTGGAGCAACTGGAATTCAAGATTGAAGATGAATATGAAGCAAAATCAAAAAAATGTAGTAATAGCCATAGTGTGTTTGTTATGCTGGCAATGTTAATTGTGTTAACAGCAGTTGTGTTTGTAGTGTTTTAGGGTATATTGTGTTGCTTTAAGTGATGCATGGATATCTGTTGAGATTTGGGTTAATTTGCTCTGTAATTGTAGATTCTAAATGAATTGAATGTGAATTTTTCTTTGTTATAATGTAAAGAGTGAACCCAAGATAACTCTGCACAATGCTGTATAAGGTAAAAGCATAATGTTTATATTCATACTGCTAAGCACAAAGGCATTTACATAGTGAGCCAAAATCATCAGCACATGTCTGAATTCACAAAACAAAAAACATGTTCCATATTGTTTAGTGTATTACTTCCAATAACTTGACAACCAAAAAACTTTACACCAAAATATTCATAACTATAACTAGGATTATATCATTGCTGAATCCTTGGTGGCCTAAACCCATATGTTGGCTTGAATTTGTGGGGTGCATTTAGGCCTAGTGTGGGGATAAACATGAAGGGAGTTGTGGCAGTCCCTGAGTCAGTTGCTCCTTCAGGTGGAAGTTGTTGCTGAGTTGATGGTTGTGAGTTTGGGGTTGTTGCTTGCTGTAGAGGTGGCTGAACTATTGGGGCTGTGGCCTGCTGTTGAGGGTGGTGCACTGTAGGTGCTGGAAGTCTAGTTATAGCTTGCTTGGGTTTGAAATTTGGCCCATGGTTGAGTGCAGTTGGGGTAGCAGGGTTGGAGGGCTCAGTATTGTAGTCCACACCCTAAACCACATGAAAACAACTCAGTTTATTGTATATGCTCTTGGGCCAATTAATTTTATAGTTAAAGAGCATGAATCTGTAAAATAACATTACCTCTACTGGTGGTTGGGCAGGGTGTGAAGATTGAGTGTCAACCCTTGTCTCTTGTTGGACTGAGTGAGTGTTAAAGGTCTTAAGGACTTTTTTCTTTTGCCTTTTTGCTTTACCCTGTGAAAGACATATGAGAAGCAAAGTAAGCACAGCCATGATAGAACAAAAAAATATTTAAGTTAAGGGGAACATTAAGTTCAGACAAAAAACTACCACTGGATCAATAGATGGGGCAGTAACATTTTGGGGAACATTGCTTCCAACTCCTTCCCCTGCTTGTGCAAATAAAAAAATAACAATCTCAGCTACTATACTTTTCAATTGAATAGAGGAAATAACAACTACTACAATGGGAAAGAAAAATATGTAGAAGGCTTCTTACCTGTGCTTCCTGCTGATCTAGAGGTGGCTGTGATGATTGGTTTCCAGTTTGTTGTTGCTTTGCCTTCTTTCGTTTTGGCTGCCAATTCGGATTTGCAGGAGCTCCTTTGCAAGTCATGTGGTAGTGTCCCTTTTGCCCACATTTACTGCACGTGACTTGGAAAGACTTCCTCACCTTGTGACCTTGCTGCTGCATTTGTGACTCAGCCACCACATCAACAGCCCTTTTTTTAGTTGGTCTCCCTGGGGGTCTCCTAATGATTGGTGCCTCTGGACGCAGCCTGTTTGTTTCTTCCCAAAACTCCTCAGAATTCACTGGTTTAATGGAGTCCCCATAA
Organism: Arachis hypogaea; assembly: GCF_003086295.3. Classification (NCBI taxonomy): domain Eukaryota; kingdom Viridiplantae; phylum Streptophyta; class Magnoliopsida; order Fabales; family Fabaceae; genus Arachis; species Arachis hypogaea. The sequence continues at coordinate 123,044,507 of NC_092051.1, read as the reverse complement.
GTAACCCGAACAGCTTCCATTGTAAGCCATTTATGTGCAAAATCCTCTGGCCTCAGCCCTTGTTTCCTTAACCTTGAGATAGCAGCTACTGCATGCTTGCAAGGCAACCCTGGTAGGATAGATACATAAATGCCTTTTACTCACTCAAACTTTACTTAAATAATTGCCAAGAAATGAGTTGATGATTATACCTGTTAGTTGCCAAACGTTGCAAGCACATGTATGTCTTTGCAAATTAACAGCCACTCTGGTCTGGTACCTCTGAACTTCAAACAATACCCTTGCCTCATCCCCAGCCCACTCTGCTGTCCACTTATTGCTCTCAGGAATGATGTACTCATCCAGCCTTAGTTGTTGAACTGGAGCCAATTTACCCTTGCATTTGCTAATTCTGTGCTTGTGCCCTGCCATCTTTCGCATAATGTAACTTCGAAGCTCCTCGCACATAGTTAAAATCGGTTTCTCTCTATACTCCACGATCTTGGCATTCCAAACTTCACACATGTTATTGGTGATGTTGTCACACTTCGGGCCATGGCTAAAGTAAGCCTTCGTCCATGAACCAGGATCAAACTTCCATAGATACTCCCAAGCAGCTGTGTTCACCTTCTTCACAAGTTCCATTGAGTCTTTGAATTCCCTCATTGTTGTGCTCTTAGCAGCCTTCCAAACTAGCCCTTTTGTGTGCTTGTCCTTAAAGTGCTTGATGAAATTTTTCCATATATGTAAGACACAATTCCTATGATGGGCTTGTGGCATTACCTCATGCAATGCCTTAGCCAAACCCTGCAATAACAATTCATAAGAACAGTTGAATGAACAAGTAAACACAGAACACAAACCATATAACAAAAAGGAAACACAAAGAAAGAAGTAATGTAACCTTCTGCTGGTCAGACATGAAGTTCCACCCATTGGCAGCCACAGAACCAAGATCATCATGCAGGATTGAAAGAAACCATTTTCAGGAATCAGTGTTCTCTGCTTCAACTACAGCAAATGCTATAACAAAGAAACTATTATTGGCATCCTGCCCCACAGCTGACAACAGATGACCATCAAAGTACCATTTTAAGAAGCATCCATCCAATCCAATCAGAGGGCGATAACCCACCTTGAAGCCTTTCTTGCAAGCATCCAGTGAAATGTACAACCTATTGAAGAGTGGATGACCCTCCGGTTGAGGAATGACATCAACCATACCAGTGGATCCAGGATTGCTTCTGTGAATTTCATTTAAGTAGTCATGTAGCTTTCCATATTGTTCTCGCTCCTTTCCAATTACTTGCTCTCTAGCAGCTTTCAAAGCTCTGTATATCATCCTATAATTTATATGGACATTATAGTCCTGCTTCATGTGCTCTAGTGCCTCTTTCGGAGTCATTAGAGGTTGAGTTACTAACCTTTTTACCAACTTACTTGTCACCCAAGATCTATCAGCCATGTTGCTGCTCAAATTCCTACCACAGTTATGCTCTCCAATGAATGTCTTGATTTGAAAACTGAGACTCTGACTATTATGAGAGCAAAACACCAGTCATGGACAACCCTCCTCAGCACACCTTGCTCTAATCCTCTTTGGCTCATTCTTCAAATACATAAGCTCTTTTTCCTCATATACAAAGTAATCCTTAAGTGCTTGCTTGAACATTGCCATGGTCTCAAAGTGTTGTCCAAATCATGATTAACAGTAACCAAGTTCAGAAAAAAAAAATATTGGAGCAACACAAGCTAACGAAGCTTCAAGATCAGATAGTGACACTAACCTTAGTAGCGCCGTCAGTTCCTCCGTCTGCAGCACCGTCAACACCTCCCTGTTGGAAGTCTCTATCAGCTTGCTTGGAGGGAGACGTTTCGGTCTCTTAGGGTTTCTTCGTAATTTTCAGGAGAGAACGAGGGTGATGTATGGTGATTGGGGTGTGCACAAGGGGGAGAATGGGATTTCACCCCAAACGAGCCAAATGATGCCAAGCAAAATGGCGTCGCTTTGCTGAGTATGCAGGGGCTTATTTGTCCACATGCTTACAGAACAATCCACGTTTGATGATCCAAAGCCACGTCACGGATTGCACGTTACACCTCAGCATTTTCCGTCGACTTTGAATGGAGAAACCAACTCAAGGGCTAATTGGTATCATAGAGTAAATGGATAAGGGCCGATTTGATAATTTATAAACGATAGGGGGCGGATAGTCAATTTTCAAAATGGACAGGAGCCAGAAAGGGTATTTACTCAACAATATATATACACGTGTACAGCTCACATAACAAATCAAATTTTCCCGTATTATAATGGAAGATTTCTATTTCTAACAGAAAAGAAAAAGTCATCTAAATTCTAGAAACATTAAAAAAGTATAAAGAAAAAAGACAAAAAACAAGGTTTACAAACAGAATAAAAAAAATACAAAAATTGGTCATTCTATTTGGCCTTGCATATTGTTGGAATTTTGTGTGCCTTGGACCTGATGAATTTGATAATTGCAAAATATTCCTTCTTATTTTTATTTTTGTAAAATGAATCTCATATTTGAAAAAATTACAAAAATGAAACATTTTTGAAATTCACACATTTTAGCCTAGTATTAGAATTTTCCGCCTCATTCTCGCAACTAAAATATCATATCAATGATGTTGAAATACACAGTAGTGGTTTTTTATTTCCTTTTGGGAGATGGTGTGGGAATTACTGGTATTTTTAATTTGTTGGTCTTACTAAGAGTTCTCCACCATTTTGTATTATTGAACTCTTTTTTAAACTATATATCAGGTGAAAAAAATGTCTCTAAAATGAGTACATGGTCTTGCATGTTGTTTACAATTGCTTTCAAAAGCAGTAAAATGATTTTTTTCTTACCTAAGTTATGTTAAGAAAAATAAACTAAATAATACAGAAAGAAAAATAGATGAGATAAAATTGTCAGTAACAATTAAGATTTTAAAATATACAAATTATTAATGCTCAAAAAATTATTTTAACATCAAATTTCACTGTCCAAAAACTTACAAAAGTAATGAGTAAAGACATCAACTATAATCCTTCATGAAAAGATGAAGAAACTAAAAACAAGTCTCTTTGCTATGCTAGGTGCTGCTATAGTGACCAATTTTCATGAACAACTTCCATTAAAATAACATTTTTCTCTCTATTCCATTTGATTTCATAGGATTTTTGTGCACACAGAAAATTTTCTTATAAACCCAAATTGTAGCATGTACATACACTCCGTACTTTTGATCCTAGATCATACACATCTTATGGATTTCAAGTTTGGCAACAAAAATCGTATGAAAGCTTTTAAATGCATCATCAAGATTGAAGTTCTTCAATCTAGTCAAGAACAAGCCTCATGTCACATCCTTTTTCCACTATTAAAAGAAATTGAGACATTAAATTAGTGAATGGTTAAATCAAACTCATATTAGACATCACACATCATCTTAAGCCTCCTGGATTTTTGTTCCAGGACAAGTATGTTGGATCCCCAAGTGGTCTGCATAGAACAACAATATAACAATGCATATTAGCTTGCAATGCAAGTTGTAATTTCTAGACAGAAAGAGGTAATCTATGAATGACAAAATAGAATAGTGATTAGCTTTTTGTATCAAATGTCACATAATCTTCTGAGTATATATATGATTATAAACATTAAATGAGACAACTTTTGAAGAGACAAAACAGCTTTAAGCAATAGGAGAATACATATGAATAATTATATCTCAAACTCTAGACCTTTAGATCATAAAAACTCTTATACCATATCATAATACTATTTCTCCCAAAAACTTATATTAATAGGAAAAGACATATAAATGTTTATATCTCTTGATAGATATCTAAATCTTATTACCAAGGACCGACTAATCCGGCACAAGATATGTGATTGCCCTTCCCAACATAGTGTTTTCTATTACCTTCCCCGGAGCTAAGACTTGAGACCACAAAGAAGGGATCTAATTGGTCCTTACATTGTTAAACTAACTCAGATTCTGGTAGATTATAGATTTTATAGATTTGTTCAAATACATATAACTGCAAAAGTAATGACAGAACTATATAGTGTAAGAGAAAAGAATGATGGGGACTATTTTCCTGACCTTGGTTTCAAGATATATAGAAGTAGGAAACCCAAAGCCAGCAACAAGGACATGCTACCAATGACAACATAAGCAATTCCCAAGAAGTTATTTCTTCCACCAATCCAAGTTGCTGTTGAAAGAACCAAGCTCTTCTTGCCACCAAACTCATATGTATTGTAATTGTTCTCTATCACTACCACTATTTCATCATTAGCTTCAAGATCAGTCTCAATCTTCCCATATAACTTTCTGAATTTGGGCAGCGCCGCCGTTCGCATCCAAACAATGAGATCTTCTTGCTCACTCAGCTGGTTCATCACACATGATCACAAGGATTAGTTTATCAAATTATTCTGAAGGTTAAAATGAATGCAAGAGAAAATAATAATTAATTAGATGTTTATGTAAAACATTTTACAAATTAAAAACCTATGTTTTATTCTTAAGAAGGAGGTATGGTTAAGAGTGTTTATTTCTCATGAAGAAAATCAGAGGTATGGTTTGAATAGTAGTAGATATATTTACAGGTTTGGTTGGATCCAGTTTAGCACCCCCAATCAATCCTGAAGCTTGAAAATTTTTGGGATAAACATCGGATCCGAATTTGGTGGTTCGGTCACTCGCCCATGCTATGTTCGTTTTGTTGATGACAACTTCCTTATCCTTGTTTTGAATTTTGTAGGTGTCATTGAATAGACTCCATGCAATAAGGCCACAAGGAACAATTGGTTCAGACTTATTGTTGATTGTTACATAATCTTCAGGACTACATGATGATACATCATTCTCTTTGTCCTTTGTCCTCAGTTGTTCATCGCTTCTACTTTTAACATATCTGCAGATACCAACCAGAGAAAATTAATTATGGAAAAGCATTTCAGCATCTGAGAGAAATGGTTTCCAATAGATTACTCTCTCATTCTCCTTCCTAAATTTATCTCATAAAGCATCATAATTTTGGACAGTGAATCGTTAGATAGCAATCTAGTTAAATATGTCAAATTATCTAATAGTTTTCAATTATCAGCTTCACATGAAGATAGTGAATCTCTAACTATTTTGTGTTAAATTCTTGTAATCACATGTTTATACAAAAAAATAATATAATATAATACTGCTGAGTGAAATCAGAACTTTAAAGAACATCAAGATTCAGATGCAGTACTTTTTCAGTACTCTAATGAACTTGCTTTTCTGCTTAAAATTGGAACGAAACATCAAATGAAATCAAATTCAGCGATGGGAAATGATTTTACTAGTTGATGCCACATACCGGCGATGGTTCTGGTAAAAGTTATCAAGCTGATAATAGACGAAAATCGGGGCCTGCATTTTACTCTTAATCTGCAAAATTCCGCAGCAAATTACTTCCACACAAGAGATTCAAACTAAGTTTCTATATCATATCATTAATCATACAAAAAAGAATCAGATTACTAACACTCAATTTCTGCGTGCAAGTCTTGTTTGTATTATCATCTTTAATGTATGCAGTTGCATTATCTTTGTAAGAATCCGGAATGCATGCTGTGTCATATTCGTATTCAACTTCCACCACCTGCATTAATTTTTTTTTTCTTCTTGTTCATTATTTCAAATTCAAATACACTGAAAACACAAAATCAAGCTGCTATATATAATGTATTGAAACGATGTCGTTACACTCTGTGACGCAGAAAATGCAGCAAGGCCAACAGGGATGAAGACAAGTGCTATAAGTGTAAATATTGTAATGACCTGGGAAACAAATAAAACAAATTAAAATTACTGTTTTATAGAAATTAATTATTATTCAGTTATGAAATTATTAAACGTCTTACCCATCTAGGTGTTAGAATTGGTTGCCAAGCAGGAAGTTCTTGCTGTGTAAATCTAGAATCTACAAAATCAAATAAAATAAAATCGTGAGTTACAATTGTCAATTACGTTACCTATATTATAAATGTTTCAGAAGACACATAGATTAAAAGCCTAATGCTAAAAATTCAAAGTTGATATATGGAATTAACAATTGCTATTCATGTAACTGAAGAGATGGATGAATATTCTTTAAGCATGTTTTAAAGAGAAATCAACGGAATTAGAAAATCAATAAATATATATGTTATTATTAAGTAATAATCAGAGACCAATTTTGTGGCTCAATTGAAAAATTGAAGCTGTCAGATAATGTACAACAAATTTTTGTTTTTATCTTAATAAAATCTTGTCTGTGATTGTTTTAATGGTAAACAACATTTTTGGAATTCATAAATTTTTTAAATATTTTTAAACAAGAAATATTGCATGTCAATATCAAACCCAGGATGAATGTTACAAACTTTTTAGATTCAAAAATCACATTGACCCGGTAATGATCACCAGAAAATTATAAAAAAATCAAAATTAATTTCTAAAAAATAAAATAAAATAAATGAGAGAAATGGAAGGGAAGATGTTGTACATACATTTGGGTTTCTTGGATTTTCTCTTGTTGGATTTTTCCTCTGCGGCAGCCGCAGAACTTGTTGAAGGGTCTGTAGACATGGCCAAGAAACCCAAATGTGACTAAAATTTACACAGCAATTAGGACAACACGATCAAAAAAAATTAAAAAAGAAAAATAAAATGAAAAAAAAGACACTTGCAGAAAAGGGTGGTTTTGTGTGAAGGTGCTAAAAAACCACCTTAATTCTGTTCCACTCTTTCTGTCTTTGTCTCTCTCTCAATCTCTATTTATATTCATTGTTAATTATTTTAGGTGTGGGCTTTGTTGTTATGTTAATGAGGCTATTATGATGAAGAAGATTTAGGTGACAACTTTGAATCAGATTTTTTGGGTACCTAATAAGCACCACACGTTGTGCCAAATTAACTAACTAGTCACATTTGTTTTGAGGAAGAGAGAATGTTGCAAGTACGAGTGCAACTACCAGTCATCAATCCAATATATCATGCAAATCCATAGCTATATGTTTATATAATTATACCTCAATTTTCTCTCCCTTCAATAATATATAAATAGATTTTTTTTTAGAAAAATGAAAAAAAAAAAAAATTTCCCGGCCGGCCCTCCTTCAAGAGGTACGGAACCAGCCTGAATCCAGGCGTTCTTCCGCATGGCTATCGGACACCAAGGACTAGAAGACAAATATTATTGCTGACTTAAGATAAAGTATTAAAATAAAATCTTGAAAGTATACCACGCTCATAAAAATAATTTCAAAAAATATTAACAATAAATAAATTTTTTAATAATTTAAAAATATGATAAAAATAGTTATTATATTAAAAAAATAAGATTTTGATGTGATTTAAATTAAAAAACTATAAATTGACAAAAAGAAACTATATATTGACAACAAAATTTAGAGATAAGATTATTTTGATGCGATTTTTTATAAGTATTAGAAAAAAAAATTTTTATCTTTACAATTTAATAATTTTATATCAAGTAATTATTGTGAATAACTAAATTTTACTCTAATTTTTGTGTACACTTTATAAATAGTTATTTAAATATTGTCACATAAATTTGGACTAAACGTAAAAAATATTTATTAAATATAAAAATTATTTTTGTCACTTATAAAAAATATATATAATATTTTTTAATTATTTTTTTATATTTTTAAATCATTCATAAATTTATTATCGTTCGTTTTATTTAAAATAATTTTGTTAACAATATGTATTTTGGATACTATTTTAATAATTTATTTTTACTAACTAAAATCAATAATAAAAAGAAGGGTAAAAAACGTAAACAAGCAAAGGACAGAACAATTTGACACAAATAAGTCAAAGCAGAATCTGATTCATCAATCAACCAAAGCACATTTAAATGTAGTTCGAACCTACCTGTTTCGAACTCACTTTTCATGTAATTCGAACCATGTAGATTCGAATTACACATTGATACCCAAAGCCACATAGTTCGAATTCAGCTGATTCGAATTACACAGAAACATGTAATTCGAATCAAGCTGATTCAAACTCCTCCCATGCACGCCATGCAACGTAATTCAAAGTTGCTTAATTCGAATTATAAAGGAGCAGAGCTGTATATATATGGTATGGATGTGAGTTGCTCTCATTAGAGGGGTAAAATGGCTAGTGAGGAAAGTTTTGTGGTGTTGGTTCACCACAGAGGATCGATTAAAAGAAAAACACATTCCGGTGTGAAGTTCACTGATAAGGATCCTCTCTGTATTATCATGAGGCCTACGACTAAGTATGATGACCTTGTTAGCTCTGTACTGATGAAACTTGGTCTGGATGGTGTGAAACGGGTTAAGAAGTTTTTCTATCGCATTCCAATCACGGTGCTCCAAGAAACCGTGAAGTATGATTGTTTCACGATCGGGAGTGATGAGGACTTGCAGGTCATGTTTCATTGTCGCCGGCAGTTTTCGGAAGTGAGGACACCAGAGCTGTTGGCAAAGTTGGTTGATGTGGTATCCAGCTCGGGAGGTTCGAACCGGAATACCACCACTTTAGCCACGGTAGCCGGTTCTAGCTCCAGACCTGCCATTGCTTCTTCCTCCGTCCCTGCGTACAAGCCACCCGTCCAGCCTGTCGCCTCCCTTTCGTTCGCTGTTGATCTCAACGGCAGTGTAGGCGACGAGGTTGGAATAGGAGAATTTCGGACGACCTCTTTACAGTGTGCTGCACCGGTTGGGGTTGGAGATGGATTGTTGGATGATCCAAAGGACAATGATGTCGAGCCGGATATGATTGCTGATGACAGTGGCGATGATATTGGAGTGAGTGAGCCTGCTGGGGCGGGAGGTGGTTCTAGCTCTGGCACACAGCAGTACCCTCCACATTTTTCATCTTTGGACTTGGATGCCATGAGGCAGGAGGGGGTTCCTGGGCAGCCTGCTGGATTTGGCGCTAGAGATGCGGAAAGGTCTGCAGGTCTGACAGAGTTCCAGGTTGGTCAGCAATTTCAGGATAAAGATGAGGCCCTGTTAAGTGTGAAGACTTACAGGGTACTGTTAGGAGTCCAGTTGACGATGCCTGGTACTGTTGCAGTCCTTAGGACGAGCCCTGTTCGAGTTGGTGGACAGCTGGACGAGTCTCAAGCTTATTTTCACAGACTGTTCTGGACGTTTCCATCGTGTATCGAGACATTCCGTCATTGCAAGCCGCTGGTTAGTATTGACGGCACCCATCTGTATGGCAAGTATGGGGGAACGTTGCTTGTCGCGATTGCACAGGACGGGAACTCCAACATACTCCTTGTTGCATTCGCACTAGTCGAGGGTGAGAATGCTGAGTCCTGGTCCTTCTTTCTCTCCCACCTGCGTCAGCACGTGACACCGCAGCCGAGTCTGCTGGTTATATCGGACAGGCATAACGGCATCAAGGCCGCGCTTGGGGCTCCCGACGGAGGCTGGTTACCTCCATCTGCATACTGGGCATTCTGCATTCGACATGTAGCGGCAAATTTCGCCCTAACCTTCAAGGGCAAAGATGCACGGAGGCTTCTTGTCAACGCGACATACGCTAAGACCGAGGTAGAGTTCGATTACTGGTTTGATATTCTGCGGTCTGAAGACCCGGCGATGTATGAGTGTGTGAATCGGATTGAGTATTCCTTGTGGACACAGCATTGTGATGAGGGGTGGAGATTCGGGCACATGACGATGAATATCTCCGAGTGTGTGAACTCAATCCTCAAGGGTGTCAGAAACCTCCCTGTGTGCTCGCTGGTGAAGGTAACATACGGAAGGCTGGCCGAACTATTTGTTCGCAAGGGGAGAGAGGCTGAGGCCCAGCTGGGAACCGGACAACAATTCAGTCAGCACTTGGTGAAGTGTGTTGAGGCCAACTTGAAGATGACGAGGTGCTTCACGGTGACTTTGTACGACAGGGATAACTCGGAGTTCACCGTCGCAGAGATGAATCCGACTGGTTCGTTCTCACTGGGTAGCTACAGAGTCTCACTTGCATCCCAGACATGTGACTGCGAATACTTCCAGGCATTTCATTTCCCGTGTCCGCACGCACTGGCATGCTGTGCCTACTCACGGCTTACATGGCAGCCTTACGTCCACCAGGTGTATCGTCTTAGTTCGGTGTTCAGTGTGTATCAGATGGGATTCACACCTCCCATTCCAGAGGGTTTCTGGCCACCATATAATGGGCCGACTGTGATCCCGGACCCTAACAAGAGGCGTGCGAGAGAGGGTCGTCCGAGGTCCACTAGGATACGGACCAATATGGACGAGGCAGATCCGAACCGGCCAAAGAGATATGGCCTCTGTCGGCAACCCAGACACATACGTCGGAGTTGCCCACAGGTCGGAGGAGCAGAGCACACAGGGGGACATGAGTAGGTGTATTCTTAGCTTTGGTACTTTGTTTATTTCACTTTGGTGTTTAGATTCCACTATTATAGGTTTCATTACTTGTAGTTGATAAGTGATAGAATTTGTTAATGTTAATGCGATGTACTGTGCATGGGATCTTAATTAATGAATATGTTCTATTTTCGGAGTTTTGAACGAAATGTCTGTTGAATGCACACGGCAATAAATAAATCTACAAATTAAATTAATACATGATGCGGAAACTATGCTAGTAATTGAAATAAACACTAAACAGCCATTTTCAAAGTACAATATCATGATTTGGAACAACATACTGAAACATAAATAACCAAACTACATGTTGGATCGTCAAAGTACATCAACGACAATAATAAACTTGGCTAAGATACAACAATGAACATGAACAAACAACATATAGGATACATGAATCATCTAAACAGATGCAAGCCGGTGAAGCAACGACGGGGTACCCGTGTCCTCTGGCCTCTCCGGATAAGCGGCTCCTCGTCCTCGATCTCATCCTCCTTCTCATCCGGGGCAGGCTGTGCAGGTGGCCTAGGCTGGACGGGTGCCCCAGACGGCCCGGCAACTGAATGCGACACAACAGTGTATGCGGAAGGAGGAGTACCACCCAATGCAAAATGGTCAGCAACAGGCATCGTAGGAGGCTTGTTCAGATCGACATCTAAAGGTGCCTGTGTGCCGGAGCTCTGACCACGCCTACGGGCCGCATCATCCTCTTACATGATGGCAGTAATCTCGTCTAGAAAGTGTGACCCGCCGAAGTCCGCATCAAGCCCATCACCTGCCATGAAGTCTGAAAACATCGTCCCCAGGCTAACCCATGGCGTACTCTCCTGAAGTGTCTGGTCATCGGCTAGTACACCAATGAAGTAATCTCCAAGCGGCCCCGAACCAAGTCCACCGTCACCATGGTCAGCCCCGTCACCCATACCTGACCCGTACCACTCGCCTCCATGCCCGCCAACATGGGGACTAACACCACCAACTGCAATATGCCCTGCAGCAACCCCCCCCACGGGTCCGTGCTGATCGTCGTCATCGTCGTCACCATGATCACCGTGCTCGTCCGCCGCAGCACGCCCTCTCTGTCTCCCTCCGTGTCCTCGTCGTCTTCCTCCACGTCGACCGTCCCCATCAGCCTCGTCCATAGCCTGGTCCAGCCACCTCCACTCACGCTGGCTCCGTCGTGTCCCCACACGAGCTCTCCTCTCGACCCGACGCCTATCCGGCACGTCGTCAACACGATCCATGTCAGGAACTCACCCAGCACCCCTCTGTGAGGCCTCCACAAGAATAGGAACGGCTCTCGGATCCCCCAAATACATCTCTGGTGACAAGAACCTCTTTCCATGCTGACTCCACCACTCCAGGAAGTCATGTGAGGGTCCAGGGTCTGCAACAACGTCGAACCTGATAACATGGTCCACACGGCTCTCCCAATGGAGATGCCAGAACTGCAAAGCGGACGGGAACCAACGATCACCGCCTCTCCTGTCCTTCGACATCAGAAAGTCGATGTTCAGGGCGGGCTGCTGACGGGGCTAGACTCCGGCGAACTACGGTAGAATCCTATCTATCTGATGCCACTCTATAACGACAAAGTATATCAGTGACGTCACAGACTGCCACATCGCCGTATGCCGAGGCTCCAACACCTCCGGATGCACAACCTGCAGTACCTCATGGAAGCTATACGGCATCCAGATAAACTGCACAAAGATTTCAACATTGTCAGGCCAACTCATGCTCCAAATTCATAAAGTTTAGTTAATTAAATAAACTTAGCTGGTAGTATACTCACATCCCTGTCCTGTAACATGTCTATCCTCAGTCTCCACATCTGCACTCTAGGTCCCTTATCGCTACCGGAAGGGTTGTAACCTGACCACCTGCATCTCACATGGGTGTTATGGCTAATTAAAGGTATGACAGATTTGTAATACATTAGAAGCGTACATGGAATTAACTATTTTAACTTGAAATAGAAAAGTCTGAGTAGGGTACCTCGAGGCCAATGGCTAGCTGCACGTATCATACCTGACAGGCCTAAACCTAGGAAAGCGCCAAAAGATCCAAGACTGAAGTAGCTGAAGTGGGCCCGCTAACTTCACCACATGTCTGTTCACCACTCGGCACATGCACCGATTCAACCATGCCAATGCTGCAGACCCCCAGCTGTAGGTACCCATCTCCTCAAGCCTAGCTACGTAGGGAAGCCATCAAATGTGAATGCGGTTGCCGGACTTGTCGGCAAACAGCTGAGTGCCCAACAACATCATGATATAGGCACGAGCAAAACGCCGCACAGTCTCCTCATCGGCTCCCTCGGGGCACTCTCCAAAAGTCTTTTGGAACCAGGTACAATTTACTGCGAACTTCTGAACCTGGCTCGGAGGAGGAATCACTCCAAGCAACTCCTGGAACCACACCCAAGCTGGACGGCCACCCTGGATGTATATCTGGAAATCTGTAAGGCAACCACTGACATAACGCCCGTCCACTGGCAACCCCAACTGGTACGCCATGTCCTGAAGTGTGATCGTGCACTCTCCGAACGGCATATGGAAGGTGTGCGTTTCCAGACGCCACCGCTCGACGAAGACACTGACAAGGGGCTCATCTAACCAGAACCATCTATCGTTCAGCCTCGTAAGATGGTATAATCCGGCCATCTACGAGTACGGAACATACCGCTCATCGAGTCGCATGTCCTGCTGCCGCCGCATTATTAGAACCACTTAGAAAACCAGTAACAAAAATAACTAACACCAGAAACCACTTATGGAAACCACTAACAGAATCTACATGCAAAACCAATATAATAAACCACTAGCAAAACCACATGCTTAAACCGCTAACTTAAACCACCTAGAAATCCACTTACGAAAACCACATGCAAAACCACTATCATAAACCACTTACAAAACCACATAGTAAACCACTTCCAATACCACCAAAATAAACTGCCAAAATAAATCATCAACAAAATTGCATACAAAACAACTAACAAAAACCACTAATAAAAACTACTAACCTAAACCGCCAACAAAACCACATGCTTAAACCGCTAACATAAACCACATACAAATCCACTTACGAAAACCACATGCAAAACCACTATCATAAACCGCACACAAAATCACATAATAAACAACTTCCAATACCACCAAAATAAACCTCCAAAATAAACCATCAACAAAACTGCATACAAAACCACTAACAAAAACCACTAATAAAAATCACTAACATAAACCGCCAACTAAACCGCATGCAAAACCTCTAAAATAAATCACTTGCAATACCACTAGGATAAACCACTAACATAAACCGCCACTAAAACCGCATGCAAAACCACTAACTCAGATAAACCGCTAGCACAAAGTTTTCTATCTACTAACCTCGTCGTTGATAACCCTGGCTATATGAGCAACTCCGTCCAACCGATATAGCCTTTCCGGATCGTCCCCCATTGGCTGAGTATTCTGTTCGAGTCTTTGTTGGATCGAATCTGGGTCGTTTTCTCTGGGATTTGATGAGGTATGAGAATGGAAAAGTGATTCGAATGAGGGGATTCGAACTCCTTATATAGCCGAATCCTAGGTAATTCGAATCAGCCCCATTCGAATTACTATTTGGGCCAAATTGTGAGTAATTCGAAACAACTAGATTCAAATTACTTGGGGCAGCGTGCACATGTGTAATTCGAACCAACCTAGTTCGAATTATGCTCATTTGTAGTTCGAATCATCTAGATTCGAATTAGCTTGGTTAATGGATCCTTTATAATTCGAGTTACATTGATTCGAATTATTTGTTAATGTAGTTAGAATCCAGCTAGTTCGAATTACATAGTAATGTGCTTTGGCTGATTCATGAAGCTATTTTCAGTTTGGCTGATTCATGTAATTTATTTCTTCCATTGGCTTAATAGTGTTTTTTGCCCTAAAGAATTTTGTCTTACATATTTAAAAGCCTATATTTAGAACTCATATCATATTCCCATTATCTAAACTCAAGTTGCTTTTGTTGAACAATGGTATTAATTTGCACTAACGTACTTATTATTTTTTTTTTATAAATTAAATATATATAATAATAAACACGAAGTTAGTCAAAATAATAGATATTATTAGAAGATAGAGATGAAGAGTAAGAGAGATTGAGCAGAAAAAAATTATATTGAATACTCACTAATTCCTTGTTAATATAAGGGAGCTTTGTTTATATTTTCATGAATTATTAATCTAAGTTTTTTTTTGTTTTGAGGTTATCCATTGATCTATTTTTAAGATTGAATTTTCGTTCTTTATTCTTTAAAAATTTAGAAGTATTGAAAAATATTTTAACTTTGTTTTAAATTCTGTTTATTACTTTGAAAAAATTAATATCGGAATTAAAGCTTGAAAACTCTTTTTTGTGACTTTTTTATTTGACTAGGAATAGTATTTTAAAAACTGCGCGACGTTGTTTTTCTCTTAATTTTCAATTGTTTAGTACTAGCTTAAATACGTGACATATAATTCAACCTAAAACTACTTTTTGACTATTATTTAAAACTGAATCAATATTGTGTTAAACCTCTTTTCTTAATCGGTTAACCAAGAAATTAGTGATTGATTAATTAAAGATAAATTGAATTACCAAAGAATTAGAGTTCAATTATTTATGATTTATCGTGAAAAAATCTTTGCATGCATCAAAATAGATAAACATAAGGTTTAATCTTCCTGAAAAATAAACATCTCCAAAACCCTTGATATTCTCAATGACTGTTTTCTCTCAATTTTATACGCGTTCATCACTGTCTGCACAAGCATTCAAGCACTTAACTTCCAAGCAAGATACGACCTCAACCCTCAAATCCAGGTTCAATCGATTTAGTTAGTGATTCAAGCCGATATTTTCTTTCTCAATCCTTTAATCCTCGTAAAACGATATCCACTCACCGTGGTATTACTTAAACGATTTGGTGCACTTATTAGTATCCATGAACATTAGTTGATGCTCATCAACGAGAGGATTAGAGAGAGTGAGAGACGAGAGGGTGAGGAGAGAGAGATGGTGTAATTCGAAATGAGGGGGGAGAGGATTTTCGATTCGAATTTAGGACAACATTACCATCGGATTTACTGGCATATGCGAGTGGATAAAACGCTGCATTCAACTAATTACGTTTATCATCGGAAAAAACCAACCCTAAATCCGATGGTAATCGTGGCACCAATTATTTTGCCTTTCTCTCCATTTGTTACTGGCGAATTTACCATCGAAAAACCGAATCTGAGAGTAAGTTTTTTATCTGACGAATTTGTTACAAAATCTGCCGATAAAGCCGTCGTTAACCTCCAATACTAAATTCGGCAGTATTTAGTATTTTTCTTGTAGTGTACTTTCCTTTTTCAATTTATACAACCCACACCTTAATGATTGAAAAATGACAATCCGTCTCCTATCATTCCTTTTAGTTAGATGCATGAGCCCTTCTATGAGAATTTCTGGTAAAAAGTGACAGAAAATGCTTACGTATGACAGTACCTTGTATGATCTAGCCTTCACTTGTCCTACATGGATGATAACCATTTGATTGGGATTGTTTATTGCCTTTACAGTCATCAAAATAATGCTGCAGAGAAATGATAACCATTTGATTGGGACATCGTTTTGATGATTATTTAGGAGCTAAACAATCCCAATTGAATGGTTATCATTCATGTAAGACTGATGAATGCCAAGTCATACAAATTACATTATATATAAGCATTTTTCATTATCTTTTGCCAAAAAATTTTACAAAAAGATTCACGTGTCTAATAAAAAGGAAGAATAAGGACTCATGCATCTAATGAAAAAGAAGAATAAGGGACGTATTATCAATTTCCAATCATTAAGGTACAAATTGTCTAAATTAAAAAGAGCAAAGACTGAAAAAAATTTTACTCATATTTTAAAAATTCAAACCATAATTTTTGGAGTAGTTCTTTTGTAAATACCACCTCTGCGGCTCTGCCAATCAAAGAATTCATCTCAATCCAATCTCTATTCAATTAACTTCACGATTAATATTAATCGTATTAACAAAATTTGTCTTGAAATAAGATTGTCTATTTACATAGTTTGTGGCTACTATCATGATTTGTTCTTCTTGCTTTTCTTTGATCAATATTGTAAAAATAAACAATTTTTTTTTAAACAAAAAGCTCAACACAGTAAGATGGAATATTTAGAAAGTTCAAAATTATAATGTAAACACTAAAAAAGAAACCGTAGTTATCACTGGCATTGCCATCAACAACTAGACGGAACAAAGTCAACCCACTCTTTGTAGCTCTTAATCGACTTGGTAATAATTTTCGCAACGCCTGTCTTTTAATTCCTGAAAATCCTGGCATTTCTTTCCAACCACGTATTCCTGATAGCAAAAAATCCAATCAGCGACTTGTTACGTTCGTCTTTTTTTATAGGAGCTCCTGTTCAACTCTCAAAGTGTTGCTTAATAGTTCCTGGAATAGACTAAAGTTTATTATAGACATATAACTAAGCACACCACACCTGCCACGTGAACTCACAGCCAATGAATAAGTGGAAATCATTCTCAGTTTTTTTTTTACATAAAACACAAATCATATCCTTGTGATCAATAATGCCCAATCTAATCAATCTTTCCTTAGTATTGACCCTACCAACTAACACAAACTAGGTGAGTAGCTCAACTCTTGGTGGTACTAGTCCTCTCCATATAGATCTAGTGAAACTATAACTGCTAATGTCCTCCAGGAGAGTCTCAGCCTGCAAAACCTGCACAAATGAGTTAGTAGAATAAACTCCTTATCTATCACATTTCCATACTATTCTGTCTTCCCTCTCACTTGTTAACCTGACAGATTGTAGAACTCCATGAAGTTGGTTAACTAATTCTAACTCCCATTGGAATAGTACCCTTCTCCAATGAAAGTTCCATATCCACTCCAGTCCATCCCAAAACCCAAAGTCCCCTATTACAGATCTGACTTGGTTTAAAACCGAGAAAAGCCTTGGAAATACATCCTGAAACACACCACATGGTAGCCAATTATCTTTCCAGAAACGACTTCTTCTACCATATCCTAACTCTAATTATAACCCTCTGATCATCTTATCTCTCGCTTGCTGTTCTCTTATCTGCAACTGACAAATGTCTCTCCACGGACCCTTTATTTTAGGAACCGGCTGACAAAAAAGAAGGACATTTGGATTCAAGTCATTGCAGGAGCACACAATTTTCTTCCATAATGGGTAATCCTCCTTTAAAAACTGCCACCACCACTTGAACAATAATGCTGTATTCCGAAGCACTGCATCGCCCACGCCCAAACCCCCAAAGCGTTTTGGAGCTTGCACAATATCTCACCTCACCAAAAGTACCCAATCCCTTCCATCCTCATTACTCCATAAGAACATCCTCTGCAAAGATATCAACTTATCTACTACTGCTCTGGGCATCTTATATAAGTTAAGATAGTAAACCGGCAGACTATTAAGCACAGATTTAACGAGTACCAGCTTACCAGCTTTATTAATCGTTTTGGCTTTCCACAGATTGAGTTTTTCTTCTACTTTGTCTATAATATGTTTCCATGTTTTGACCAATTTCAGATTCGCTCCCAAAGAAATACTTATGAGCGGATAATTTATACCCTTTTTGGCATTGTTTTTACATAGTTTTTAGTATGTTTTAATTACTTTTTATTATATTTTTATTAGTTTTTATTCAAAAATCACATTTCTGGACTTTACTAGGAGTTTGTGTATTTTTCTATGATTTCAGATATTTTCTAGCTGAAATTGAGGGACCTGAGCAAAAATCTGATTCAGAGGCTGAAAAAGGACTGCAGATGTTGTTGGATTCTGACCCTGCTGCATTCGAAGTGGATTTTCTGGAGCTATAGAAGCCCAATTGGCGCCCACTCAATTGAGTTGGAAATTAGACATCCTGGCTTTCTAGCAATATATAATAATCCATACCTTGCCCGAGATTTGATGGCCCAAACTGGCGTTCAAAGTCAGCCTAAAACATCTTGGCGTAAAACGCCCAAACTGGCACCAGAATTGGAGTTAAACGCCCAAACTGGCACCAAAGCTGGCGTTTAACTCCAGGAACAGCCTATGCATGAAAAAAGCTTTAATGCTCAGCCCAAGCACACACCAAGTGGGCCCCGTAAATAGATTTCTACACTATCTGCACTTAGTTACTCATTTTCTGTAAACCTAGGTTACTAGT